>NC_092711.1:141230606-141530606 GCF_047496885.1 Scyliorhinus torazame | reverse complement strand
GCGTCAGTCTTCTCAGTAGAAGACATGAGTAATATCCCAACAATTCAGGAGAGTCAGGGGGCAGAGTTGAATATGGTAGCCATCACAAAGGAGAAAGTGCTAGAGAAACTAAGAGGTCTAAAAATTGATAAATCTCCGGGCCCAGATGGGCTACATCCTAGAGTTCTAAAGGAGATAGCTGAAGAAATAGTGGAGGCGTTAGGTATGATCTTTCAAAAGTCACTGGAGTCAGGGAAAGTCCCAAAGGATTGGAAAATCGCTGTTGTAACCCCCCTGTTCAAGAAAAGAACAAGGAAAAAGATGGAAAATTATAGGCAAATTAGCCTAACCTCGGTTGTTGGCAAGATTCTAGAATCCATTGTTAAAGATGAGATTTCTAAATTCTTGGAAGTGCAGGGTCGTATTAGGACAAGTCAGCATGGATTTAGTAAGGAGAGGTCGTGCCTGACAAACCTGTTAGAGTTCTTTGAAGAGATAACAAATAGGTTAGACCAAGGAGAGCCAATGGGTGTTATCTATCTTGACTTCCAAAGGCCTTTGATAAGGTGCCTCACGGGAGATTGCTGAGTAAAATAAGGGCCCATGGTATTCGAGGCAAGGTACTAACATGGATTGACGATTGGCTGTCAGGCAGAAGGCAGAGAGTTGGGATAAAAGGTTCTTTTTCGGAATGGCAACCGGTGACGAGTGGTGTCCCGCAGGGTTCAGTGTTGGGGCCACAGCTGTTCTCTTTATATATTAACGACCTAGATGACGGGACTGGGGGCATTCTGGCTAAGTTTGCCGATGATACAAAGATAGGTGGAGGGGCAGGTAGTATGGAGGAGGTGGGGAGGCTGCAGAAAGATTTAGACAGTTTAGGAGAGTGGTCCAAGAAATGGCTGATGAAATTCAACGTGAGCAAGTGCGAGGACTTGCACTTTGGAAAAAAGAATAGAGGCATGGACTATTTTCTAAACGGTGACAAAATTCATAATGCAAAGGGACTTGGGAGTCCTAGTCCAGGATTCTCTAAAGGTAAACTTGCAGGTTGAGTCCGTAATTAAGAAAGCAAATGCAATGTTGTCATTTATCTCAAGAGGCTTGGAATATAAAAGCAGGGATGTACTTCTGAAGCTTTATAAAGCATTAGGCCCCATTTAGAATACTGTGAACAATTTTGGGCCCCACACCTCAGGAAGGACATACTGGCACTGGAGCGGGTCCAGCGGAGATTCACACGGATGATCCCAGGAATGGTAGGCCTAACATACGATGAACATCTGAGGATCCTGGGATTATATTCATTGGAGTTGAGGAGGTTGAGGGGAGATCTAATAGAAACTTACAAGATAATGAATGGCTTAGATAGGGTGGACGTAGGGAAGTTGTTTCCATTAGCAGGGGAGACTAGGACCCGGGGGCACAGCCTTAGAATAAAAGGGAGTCACTTTAGAACAGAGATGAGGAGAAATTTCTTCAGCCCAAGACTGGTGGGTCTGTGGAATTCATTGCCACAGAGGGCGGTGGAGGCCGGGACGTTGAGTGTCTTTAAGACAGAGGTTGATAAATTCTTGATTTCTCGAGGAATTAAGGGCTATGGAGAGAGAGCGGGTAAATGGAGTTGAAATCAGCCATGATTGAATGGTGGAGTGGACTCGATGGGCCAAATGGCCTTACTTCCGCTCCTATGTCTTATGGTCTTAATGCTTGGAATGCGAGCATTAGCAGGTAATTAAATCTTTACAAATCCAGAGATGGGGTAACCCCAGGTTAAAGAGGTGTGAATTGTGTCAAGCCAGGACAGTTGGTAGGATTTCGCAGGCCAGATGGTGGGGGATGCATGTAATGCGACATGAACCCCAGGTCCCGGTTGAGGCCGCACTCATGTGTGCGGAACTTGGCTATAAGCTTCTGCTCGGCAATTCTGCGCCATCAGTCTCGCGGCAGACACGGAGGAGTTCATCAGGCGAATGAGGCTCTGGGAATTCTTCCATAGACCCCAAGAGGCCAACAGCGAACCCAAGCAGACTATCAATGACCCAGAACAGCAGACCGAGAGATCTGCGGTGCGGCAACCGAAGAGGAAAGAGTCGAATTGGACCCCTCCAGAAGGCTGCTGCCCTAGACTCGACATGTATGCTCAAGCCGTCAGGAGTCGCGTCAATGCCAGATTCATCAGTCGCATTCACAAGACAGCCCCGAACGTCACCCAAGCACAACGCAATGCCATCCGCACTCTCAAGACCAACCGCAGCATCGTCATCAAACCAGCAGACAAAGGAGGGGCCACTGTCATACTGAACAGAACGGACTACTGCAAAGAAATGTACCGACAACTCAACAACCAGGAACACGACAGGCATTACCTACAGATCCAACCAAGGAACACACCCGCCAACTCAATAGACTGATCAAGACCTTGGATCCAGACCTTCAGAGCACCCTACGTGCTCTCTTCCCATGTACTCCCCGCGTTGGGGATCTCTACTGCCTCCCGAAAATAGATAAGGCCAACACACCAGGCCATCCTATCGTATCAGGCAATGGGACCCTGTGTGAGAACCTTGCTGGCTACATCAAGGGCATCTTTGAAACCCATCATACAAGGAACGCCCAGCTTCTGTCGTGATACGGCAGACTTCTTACAGAAACTCAGCACCCATGGACCAATTGAACCAGGAACATTCCTCGTCACAATGGACGTCTTGGCACTCTACACCAGCATCCCCCATGATGACGGCATTGCTGCAACAGCCTCAGTACTCAAACACCGACAACTGCCAATCTCCAGACGCAATTCTGCAACTCATCCGCTTCATTCTGGATCACAACGTCTTCACCTTCGACAACAAGTTCTTCATCAAGACACACGGAACAGCCATGGGGACCAAATTCGCACCTCAATATGCCAACATCTTCATGCACAAGTTTGAACAAGACCTCCTCACCGCACAGGACCATCAACCAACGTTATACACCAGATACATTGATGACATTTTTTTCCTTTGGACCCACAGCGAAGAATTACTGAAACGACTACATGATGACATCAATAAGTTCCATCCCACCATCAGACTCACTATGGACTACTCTCCAAAATCGGTTGCATTCTTGGACACACTCGTCTCCATCAAGGACGGTCACCTCAGCCCTTCGCTTTACCGCAACCCCACGGATAACCTCACGGTGCTCCACTTCTCCAGCTTCCAGCCTAAACATATTAAAGAAGCTATTCCCTATGGACAAGCCCTCCGTATACACAGGATCTGCTCAGATAAGGAGGAGCGTAACAGACATCTACAGATGCAGAAAGATGCTCTTGTACGAACGGGATATGGTGCTCGACTCATTGATCGTCAGTTCCAATGCGACATAGCAAAAAAAAACGCACCAACCTCCTCAGAAGACAAACATGGGACACAACCGACAGAGTACCCTTCGTCGTCCAGTATTTCCCCGGAGCGGAGAAACTACAACATCTTCTTCACAGCCTTCAACATATCATCAATGAAGACGAACATCTTGCCAAGGTCATCCCCACACCCCCACTGTTTACCTACAAACAACCGCGCAACCTCAGACAAACCATTGTTTGCAGCAAACTACCCAGCCTTCAGAACAGTGACCACGACACCACACAACCCTGCCATGGCAATCTCTGCAAGATGTGCCAGATCATCGACATGGGTACCACCATTACACATGAGAACACCACCCACCAGGTACGCGGTACATACTCCTGCGACTCAGCCAATGTTGTCTACCTTATACGCTGCAGGAAAGGATGTCCCGAAGCACGGTACAGTGGCGAGACCATGCAGACGCTGCGACAACGGACGAAGGGACATCACGCAACAATCGCCAGGCAGGAATGTTCCCTTCCAGTCGGGGAACACTTCAGCAGTCAAGGGCATTCAGCCTCTGATCTCTGGGTAAGCATTCTCCAAGGCGGCCTTCAGGACACACGACGATGCAGAATCGCCGAACAGAAACTTATTGCCAAGTTCCGCACTTAAGAGTATGACCTCAACCGGGACCTTGGATTCATTTCGCATTACATTCACCCCCCACCATCTGGCCTGGGTTTGCGAAATCCTACCAACTGTCCTGGCTTGAGATAATTCATATCTCTTTAACCTGGGATTACCCCTCTCTCCAGATCTGTAGAGTTAATTACCTGCAAATGCTCGCATTCAAAGCATTGTCTTGCATCTTTGACTTTGTCTATATATATATGTTTCTGGAACCTACCTCTTCATTCACCCGAGGAAGGAGCAGTCCTCCGAAAGTGATTTGAAACAAACCTGTTGGACTTTAACCTGGTGTTGTAAGACTTCTTACTGTGCTCACCCCAGTCCAACGCCGGCATCTCCACATCACTGTCTTTAAGAGAGAGATGATGTGGAGATGCCGGCGTTGGACTGGGGTGAGCACAGCACGAAGTCTTACAACACCAGGTTAAAGTCCAACAGGTTTGTTTCGATGTCACTAGCTTGTCATGAGGTGGACAGATTTGTAATGAGTTGCTTTTTAAAAAATCATTTTTTAAACAATGAGTGCAACAGAGTAACAGAAAACATGGTGGGAAATGGGCACAGAGCGGAACAAGAGATATTGCCAACATAAATCCAAGCAACACACTGCAAAGTTTTTAAAAAAAAATTTTAATAAATGTTTTCATTCCAGGTTTTTCAATTTTTACAAAGCACTCCAAAAAGGAAAATAATACGAAGAAAACAGGGCAATATGCCAACAAAACAAAACAACTTAACCCTCTAAATGATTAACAATTTAACACCCATCTCAAAGCAAAATGGGGCATGCAGCCCTTACAAAACGCAAAATAAATCAGCCCGCCCCCCTCCTCCTCCACCCCCCCTCCCTCCCCCCGGGTTGCTGCTGCTGCTGACCTCCCCCAAACGTTCCGCCAGAAAGTCAAGGAACGGTTGCCACCGCCCGGAGAACCGCTGCAAGGACCCTCGCAAGGCAAACTTTATCTTCTCCAACCTAAGAAACCCCGCCATGTCATTGACCCAAGCCTCTACGCTTGGGGGCTTCGCGTCCCTCCACATTAACAAGAGTCTTCTCCGGGCTACCAAGGAGGCAAAGGCCAGAACTCCGGCCGCTTTCGACTCCTGCACTCCCGGATCATCCGATTCCCAAAATATTGCTATCCCCCAGCTCGGTTTGACCCGAGTATCCAAGACCTTGGACATAGCATTTGCAAAATTCCGTAAGCGCTGGGCATGTCCAAAACATATGGGCGTGGTTTGCTGGGCTCCCTAAACACCTGTCCTCTACCCAAAAAAACGTACTCACCCTCGCCCCCTGTCATATGCGCCCTGTGCACCACTTTAAGCTGGATCAGGCTGAGCCTGGCGCAAGATGAGGAGGAATTGACCCTGCCCAGGGCATCAGCCCACAGGCCCTCATCCAGCTCCTCCTCCCACTTGCCCTTCAGCTCCTCCACCGAGGCTGCCGCCGCCTCCTGCAGCTCCTAGTATATCTCCGATATCTTACCCTCCCCGACCCACATGCCCGAAACCACCCTGTCCTGTATCCTTCGGGCAGGCAGCAGCGGGAATTCCCCTATCTGCTTTCTCAAGAATGCCCAAACCTGCATATACCAAAAGGCATTTCCCGGAGGTAACCCAAATTTCTCCTCCAGCGCCCTCAGACTGGCAAAAGTTATCTCGATGAATAAATCCCCCATCCTTTTAATTCCCGCTCAGTGCCAGCTTAGGAAAACACATTGCAGAATTAATTTGGAACAGGATATTTGAGGGACCAGAGCCTCGAGATGAAATGCCAGATCAATTGAACAACCAGTTAACAGGTTAAAGTAGTGAGTGGGAAAAGAGGGTAAGATTATATAAAAACAGAGGATAACAATTCAGTTTGTAAAATATTACAAACAGACTAACAGCATATACAAATTAAAATGAATAACACAACATAGATGACATAGAACTCCTATAGTGCAGAAGGCCATTCACCCCTCAAGTCTGCAGTGAGCCTCAGAAAGAACACTTCACTGAAGCCCACCCACCATTCCATTCTCGTAACCCACTGCATTGATCATGGTCAACCCACCGAACCTACACATTTTGGACACTAAGCGGCAATTTAATGTGACCAATCCACTTTAGCACAGTGGAACCACCCTTTCGGCAATGGCCCCACTCGGTTCTGCCATGATTAACGTTCGGATAATAGAAGAAAGATGACGGATAATAAGCACACGGCACATCTACCATAACTGAGATAAGATAACACGAGTCCCTGGAACACTCGAGGAGAAGAAGACATTCTATCGGTGCTCACAGAATAACAACTCCCTTCAATGGGATAAAAGATAATTTCAGACAACAACACCATGATAGGGAAAGAGTTCAGATTAGAGCCTGAGTTAGTCTGAGCTGCAAATCATCGCTCCAATCCTAGCCCTTCGAGGATTTAGTGAAGACCAAGGCACTAGACGGATTATCGAAAGACTTGACGGAATTGTCGGATACGATTTACAGGGTCACAGGATGAAGCAACATAATTCACGGTGAGGTGGGAGCCAGTCCCATCTCACCTTACCCGTCTCCAGGACCCTCTGGTGATCTTTCAAGTTGTGGAAGTGAATGACTACAGGCCTGGGATAAAACTATCCCTGGGCCTCAAAGACAGGATCCGATGCCCTTTCTAATTTAAATCGCTCAGGCTTCACATCCAGCTTGAGAAAACGTGGCAGCCGGTCCTCGAAGAACCTAGCTGGAGCCTCACCCTCCACATCTTCTGGCAGTTCTTTCTCTGACCCTCGGTTCTCCAAGTACTCCAGGAGTCCACCATACCACTCAGCCGGTTTTCCAAGGATTAAATTCTTGCCTCTGCCGAGGAGGCATCTTGCTCAACATTCAGGATTCTCTCCTCTGGATCATCAAATCTCTTCATGGTGTTTCGCAGCTCGGCCTCATGAGCTCACAGATATTGAGTCAGCACACTCAGCCTCTGGTCAATAACACGGATAATATCGCTGACATAGATCGGCCAATGATCCCACACAATAGACGAGCAGGCTCGATGGGCCGAATGGCCAACTGCAGCTCGTATTTCTTATGATCTCTGTGCCTAGGACAGGAAGCAGTGAGCATGGATCTGTCAATCAGCCTGAATCAGCACCTACAGGAGAATTGGGAGGGTGAATATTAGATACAGCAGAGTGAGAATGGAGGGAGAGTGTGTGGGACGGAGATTTACAGCTTTGGGGAATGAGAGAGGAAAGAATGTTCTCTAGGAACTAGAATTGTCTGTTCAGAATTTCTATCCAGTGCTGACAGTGATGTCTTTTGTAAATTGTTTTTACAGGATATTAGAAGAGGAGGAATTACAGACAGAAATCTCAACCGTAACCTCTCGATCCGACAGAGTGTCTCAATTCCTTGGAACTGAATATCACCGGACATTGAATCTAGAAAGAGAAATGTTTGTCTTTTCTGTTGGCTTCAAAAGATTTTAAACATCAGTGTGACTGGAAAAGCACCGAGACACACACACCCGAGTGAGAGTGTTCCAGAGCACTGACTGTGGAAAGAGCTTTAACCAGTTACACAGCCTGAAAAAACATCGCACCATTCACAGTGGGGAGAGACCGTACACGTGTTCTGTGTGTGGACGAGGTTTCAACTGATCCACAAACCTGGAGAGACACGAGGACACCCGGACCCTGGAGAAACGGTGGAAATGTGGGAACTGTGGGAAGGGATTCAGGGTTCCATCTGTACTGGAAGCTCATTGGCGCATTCACACTGGGAACAGGCCGTTCACTTGCTCTCAGTGTGAGAAGGGATTCACTCAATCATCTACCCTGCAGAAACACCAGCGAATTCACACTGGGGAGAGGCCGTTCACCTGTTCTCAGTGTGAGAAGGGATTCACTACTTCATCGAGCCTGCTGTCACATCAGCAAGTTCACATTGGGGAGAGGCCGTTCACCTGTTCTCAGTGTGAGAAGAAATTCGCTCAGTTATCCAACCTACTGACGCACCAGCGAGTTCACACTGGGGAGAGGCCGTTCACCTGCTCTCAGTGTGAGAAGGGATTCACTACTTCATCGAGCCTGCTGTCACATCAGCAAGTTCACATTGGGGAGAGGCCGTTCACCTGCTCTCAGTGTGGGAAGAGATTCACTCGGTCATCCCACCTGCAGACACACCAGCGAGTTCACAATGGGGAGAGGCCATTCACCTGCTCTTAGTGAGAGAAGGGATTCATATATCCATACACCCTACGGGAACACTAGCGAGTTCACACCTGGAAGAGGCCATTCACCTGCTTTGAGCAGGGGAGACATTCAATGATCCGAAGACACTAGCGAGTTAGTTCTGTGGAGAGACCATTCATCTGCTGTCAATGTGGGAAGGGGTTTTGTGATTCATCACACCTGTTGTGACTCCAACAAGTTCACAATAAATTACAGATGTTGGCTCCGTTGTTATTTTTTCTGCTCTCACTGACATCCAGGACTGCATTTTGTTCATTCTGACATCTGGTGAATGGTGATGATTGGAGGGTTTCTTTCTGCTGGACTGGCCGGTCTAACACCCCTGCCTCCGGTGGGCTGACCATTTTTGAGGCTAGTTGCGATTACCTGGTTCCACGTTTGACGAGGAGCACAGAATGAAAAGATGTCTGCATGTTGGAAGATATTTAGTTCCCAAAGCAGCCACGTTGCCATGAAGATGGGCTATGGGGGTTACAGGGTTCTTTTGCCTAATTTATCTGGGTGTTTCCCGCAGAAGGAAACTGTCATGGTCTGGTAGATTGGGAAATTACAAAAAAAAACACAGAAAGTGGCAATGCAATTGGATAAGTTAGCTAAGAAGGCATACGGCCTGCTTGTTCAGCACGGTGGCATAGTGGTTAGCACAATTGTTTCACAGCTCCTGGGTCCCAGGTTCGATTCCCAGCTTGGGTCGCTGTCTGTGCGGAGTCTGCACATTTTCCACGTGTGTGCGTGGGTTTCCTCCGGGTGCTCCGGTTTCCTCCCGCAGTCCAAAGATGTGCAGATTAGGTGGATTGGCCATGATAAATTGCCCTTAGTGACCAAAATTGCCCTTAGTGTTGGGTGGGGTTACTGGGTTATGGGGATAGGGTGGAGGTGTCAGCTTAAGTAGGGTGCTCTTTCCAAGAGCCGGTGCAGAATCGATGGGCCAAATGGCCTTCTTCTGCACTGTAAATTCTATGATTCTATGCTTGTCTTCATTGGTCGGGGCATTGAGTATAAAAAGTGGCAAGTCATGCTGCAGCTGTACAGAACCTTAGCTAGACTAAACGTGGAATATTGCCCACAATTCTGGTCACCACATTACGTAAAGGATGTGGAGGCTTTGGAGAGAGTACAGAGGAGGTTTACCAGGATGTAGCCTGGTCTGGAGGGTATTAGCTGTCAGGAGAGGTTAGATAAATTCGGATTCGAAACTCGAGCGACGGAGGTTGAGGGACGACCTGATAAAAGTTTACAAAATTCTGAGTGGCACGGACAGAGTGGATAGTCAGAAGCTTTTCCCAGGTTGGAAAAGTCAATTACCAGGTGACAGAGGTTTTTAAGGTGCGAGGGGCAAAGTTTAAAAAAAACATTTTATTAAGGCATTTATGCTTTTATAACAGTAAGCGATATAAATACAAATGTAAACATAGTTCAGTGCGTAAACATCCCTCCATCTCCCACTGCTGCCGCCTACTCTAGACACAACATAGCCAAACTCCCCCCTCTCCCATCACCCCCCCCCCCTATTGCCTCTGCTGGCAGTTTAGTTTTCTCTGAAGAAGTCGATAAACGGCTGCCACCTCCGAACGAACCCTAACGTTGATCCTCTCAGGGTGAACTTAATTTTCTCAAGTCTTAAGAAACCCAGCCATGTCGCTAACCCAAACCCCTGATTTCGGGGGCTTCGAGTCCCTCCATGCTAACAATATCCGTCTCCGGGCTACCAAGGAGACAAAGGCCAAGACGTCAGCCTCTCTCGCCCCCTGAACTCCCGGATCTTCCGAAACTCCAAAAATCGCCACCTCTGGACTCGGCGCCACCCTTGTTTTTCGCACAATGGACATGACATCTGCAAATCCCTGCCAGTGTCCCCTAAGCTTCGGGCATGCCCAAAACATGTGGACATGGTTTGCGGGCCCTCCCGCGCGCTTTACACACCTGTCCTCTATCCCAAAAAACTTGCTCATCCGGGCCACCGTCATGTGTGTCCGATGAACCACCTTGAATTGTATCAGGCTGAGCCTGGCACATGATGAGGACATGTTGACTCTGTTCAGAGCATCCTCCCACAGACCCGCCTCTACCTCCCCTCCCAACTCATCTTCCCATTTACGCTTTAGCTCACCTAACTGGGTTTCCTCCCACTCCATAAGTTCTTTGTAAATTTCCAAAAGCTCCCCCTCCCCCACCCCCGTTCCAGAAACCACCTTGTCCTGTATCCCCTGTGGCGGTAGAAGCAGAAAGGTCGAAACCTGCCTTCGCGCAAAATCCCTTATCTGCAGATATCGAAACCCATTCCCTCCCGGCAATTCAAACTCCTCCTCCAAATCCTCCTCCCAAACTCTCAGAGCCACCACTACCACTGGGTTTGTGAAGTACCGGGCTGGGGAGAACGGCAGAGGAGCCGTTACCAATGCCCCAAACTTGTGCCCTTACATGATTCCGCCTCTACCCACTCCCACACTGACCCTTCCCCCGCGACCCACTTCCTGATCATGGCTATATTTGCCGCCCAGTAGTAGTTACTAAAGTTTGGCAGTGCCCCCCCCCCGGCTCCGCTCTAACAGCACCTTCTTTACTTGCGGGGTTTTACCCGCCCACACACAACCAGAAATCACCTGTTCACCCGCTTAAAAAATGCCTTTGGTATAAAAATAGGGAGACACTGGAAAACAAACAGAAATCTCGGGAGGACTGTCATTTTTACGGTCTATACCCTCCCCGCCAGTGACAACGGGAGCCTGTCCCACCTCCGAACGTCCTCTTTCTTTGTTCGACTAACGGGGTCAAATTTAATTGATGTCACTGCTGCCATCCCCGTGCTACCTGAATTCCCAAGTAACAGAAACTCCCACCATTTTAAACGGCAGTTCCCCCAGTCTCCTCTCCTGCCCGCTCGCCTGGATCACAAAAACCTCGCTCTTACCCATCTTTAATTTGTACCCCGAGAACCGGCCAAATTCCCCTAAGATCCGTGAAATCTCCCCCATCCCCCCTAACGGGTCAGAAATGTATAGGAGTAGGTCGTCTGCATAATGACCCTGTGTTCAACCCCCCCCCCCCCCATCTTTCCCCGGACGAGCCCCTTCCAGTCCTTTGACGCTCTCAGCACCATCGGCAATGGCTCTATAGCCAAGGCAAACAACCGTGGGGGAGCGAACATTCCTGCCTTGTCTCCGGTGCGGTCTAAGGTAGTCCAAACTCACCCGGTTCATCCACACACTCGCCACTGTTGCCTGGTACAGCAACCAAACCCAGTCAATAAAGCCCTGCCCAAACCCAGACCGTCCCAGGACCTCCCACAGATAATTCCATTCCACCCTGTCGAAGGCCTTTTCTGCGTCCATAGCGACCACTACCTCCGCCTCCCTCCCCTCGAAGGGCATCATGATCACACTTAGAAGCCTTCTAACGTTGGCCGTTAGCTGCCTGCCTTTAACAAACCCTGTCTGGTCTTCCCCAATCACCCCCGGAAAACAATCCTCTATCCTTGAGGCCAAAATCTTGGCCAGCACTTTGGCATCAACATTCAGTATGGAGATTGGTCTGTATGACCCACATTGCCGTGGGTCCTTCTCCTGCTTCAGCATCAATGAGATAATCGCCTGTGACATTGTTGGGGGAAGGACACTCCACTCCCTTGCCTCATTAAATGCCCTCACCAGCATCCCAGAAAACGTCTTGTAAAATTCCACAGGGTAGCCGTCCGGTCAAAGGGCCTTGCCCGACTGCATGGCCTCTATTCCCTCTATTACTTCTACAATCCCGATCGGGGCTCCCAACCCCTCAACTAACCCTTCCTCCACCTTCGGAAACTCCAACCCTTCCAAAAACTGCCTCATTCCCCTCCACCCCAGCTGGGGGCTCCGACTCATACAGCCGACTACAAAACTCCTTAAACACCCCATTCACCCCCACTGGGTCCAAGATCGTGTTCCCCCCTCTGTCCTTCACTCTTCCTATCTCCCTGGCCACCTCCCTCTTCTTTAGCTGGTGTGCTAGCATCCTACTGGCCTTCTCCCCATACTCAGAAACCGCCCCCCTCGCCTTCCTCAGCTGCCCCACCACCTTCCCTGTGGATAACAGACCAAACTCTATCTGCAGCTTCTGCCGCTCCTTCAAGAACCCTGCCTCCGGGGCTTCAGAATACCTTCTGTCCACCTGGAGTATTTCCCTAACCAGCCTATCCATCTCTACCCGCAACACCTTCTCCCTTTGAGCCCGTATCAAAATTAGCTCCCCCCTATCCACTGCCTTCAGCGCTTCCCACACCGTTGCTGCAGAAACCTTCCGTGTCATTTATCTCCAAATAATTCTGGATGGCCTCCCTCACCCACCCGCACACCCCCTCGTCCGCCAACAGTCCTACATCCAATCTCCAGTGCGGTCGCTGACCCTACTCCTTGCTCACCCGTAGATCCACCCAGTGTGGGGCCGATCTGACACAACAATCGCCAAATACTCGGTATCCACCACCCCCGCCAGCAAAGCCTTGTTCAAAATTTAAAAAATCATCCGGGAATACACTTTGTGCACGTGGGGAAAAAAAGAAAACTCCTTTGTTCTTGGCCGTCCAAACCTCCAGGGGTCACCCCCCCCCCCCCTCATCTGTTCCATAAACCCTTTAGCTCCTTTGCCGCGGCTCGCACCCTCCCTGTCCTTGAACTCGACCGATCCAACCTCTGATCTATAACCGCCCCATGATCAGCTTATGCGAATCCAGGTCCGGAATCTTCCCCAACACCCGCCTCATAAATTCCGCATCGTCCCAATTAGGTGCGTGAATATTCACTCATACCACCGGCATCCCCTCCAGCTTCCCACTCACCAGGATATACCTGCCCCCCTGAGTCCACCACTATATTCCCGACCTCAAATGACACCCACTTATTTAATCAAGATCACAACCCCCTGAGCGGCAGCATGTGGCGCAGTGGTTAGCACTGGGACTGCGGCGCTGAGGACCCGGGTTCGAATCCCGTCCCTGGGTCACTGTCCGTGTGAGGTTTGCACTTTCTCCCCATATCTGCGTGGGTTTCACCCCCACAACCCAAAGATGTGCAGGTTAGGTGGATTGGCCACGTTAAACTGCCCCTTAATTAGAGAAAATTTAATCGGGTACTCTAAAATTATATTTTAAAAATGATTACAACCCCCCTAGTTTTAGCAACGAATGAAATATCTGCCCGACCGACCCGTTCCTCAGCCTAGTCTGATCCACTACCCTCAGGTGTGTCTCTTGTAACATTGCCACGTCCGCCTTCAACCTCTTCAAATGTGCGAACACACAAGCCCTCTTGACCGGCCCATTCAGCCCTCTCACATTCCATGTGATCAGACTGGAGGCCCCCCCCCCCCCCCCCCCCCCCGCCGCCGCCCACCCTCCAATCAACCATCACCCTTTGGCCAGCCTCCAGCTCGCGTCCCGCGCCTCCTCAGGCCCACCCTCTGGTGCCCACAGTCATCGACCTCCAATTTGTCTCTCAGCGCTAGTCCCTCTCATCAGCAGAACAATTCCCTCCCCCCGCCCCACACTAACAAAACAGCAATCCCAACCCCCCCATACCAAACTAGTCACCTGCTCGACCCCCACTGAGTTAGCCCACCCAGCTAGCCTCGTAACCCCTGCCCATGGTGCCAAGCAACCTACCCCCCCATTGATCTCCCTCTTTCCCCCCCCCGCTCGAACAGACATATGTAAAACATAACAATTCCCAACAAACACAAAGAAGAAAATTCCACCCACCATCCCCCCCACAAGAACAAAGTTAACCCGCATACAAAACTGAACAACGGCCCCAAAATTGGACAAAAACACTACATACACAGCCCATAAAGAAAGGGAATTTAGCAGCATAGGCACAGAATTACTTGCCCCCAAGTTCAATGTCCTCCATCACCTGCCAGTCCCCTGTTCTTAACAAAGTTCATCGCCTCATCCGTAGGGAAGTAACCCACAAACGAGCTGGTTACAACGTGCCGAACTTCACCCCTTTCTTAAAGAGGCCGTTTTAACTTTGTTGAAGCTCGACCTTCTTTTGGCCAGTTCCGCACCCAAGTCCTGGTAAATGTGCAGCTCGTTATTTTCCCATTTACCGCAGTTCGTCTGCCTGGCCCACCTCAAGATCTGTTCCTTATCCAGGAACCGGGGCATCTGTACCACCATCGCCCTCAGTGGATCATTCATCCGTGGCTTCCTTGCAAGCGCTCTGTGCGCCCTATCCACCTCCAAGGGTCGGGCAAACCTTCCCCATCAGATTCACGAACATACGCACCACGTATGCCCCTGCGTCCAATCCCTCAATGCCCTCCGAGAGGCTAATAATCCTCAGGTTCTGCCTGCGCCACCTACCTCCAGATCCTCCACCTTCTCTTGCAGCCTATTCTGGTGGTCCCTCCACTGCCATCGCGGTTAGCTGGTCCTCGTGCTCAGCCACCGTCTCTTCCACCTTCTGGATCGCCTGTCCCTGGGCTTCCAATCTTTGCCCCACCCGGTCAATCCCCATCTTAATCGGGTCCAGGTACTCTTGTCTTTGCTTGGCGAAGCTCTGCTGAAGGAATTTCACCAGCTGCTCCATTGACCACTGGACCGGCAATCCCAGTCCCCGAGCCTCCGCCATGTTTTCCTGTGCAGTCTTCACTCCCTTCTTTGCCCCACTATCTCTCCTTTCCAGACCACTTCTGGTCCACGACTCTATAAACCCAGTGGGGGATTCTTCTCCTCTACCTCACCAGTCTCCAATTTTACCGATCAAATCCCCAATAAGTCAGGGGAAAAGGTCCCAAAGGTCCAGCACGAGCGGGAGCTACCAAATAAGCGACCTCTCACTCCAGGGCCGCCACCGGAAGTCATCTTTGCCCTTCTTAAGCAACAAGAAGATGGACGCCTGCCCCATCGTTTGTGGCAAGGCAACACTGTCCATTGCGTCCTTGAACATTAACCATCAAAGGCGCCAGCCTATCCTTAAATCTTTAATAAAATTCAACTCTGCCTCCCTTCCCCTCCCATACTGAGACAGCCCCACTCGCCCTTCTCAGCTGATGCACCACTTTCCCTGTGGACAATAGGTCAAACCTCTTCCTGTAACTCCTTCCTCTTTGCCAAGAGCTCCGGGTCCAGGTCTCCCATCCACCTCCAAAATCTCTTCCATCAGTTGTTGGCATTCCTCCCTCTCCTTCCTATCCACCTTAGCCTTAAACAGGATCACCTCCCTCCTCATGACCGCTTTCAGAGCCTCCCAAACCACCGATGAAATGCCGAGTAGAACCTGAGTTGACACCTTTAACTACAATGTCTGAAGAATGGATCTGTGGTTGGAAGAAAGATGTCATTCGACAGTTCGAAGTAGAGTAAATTTGACCTGTCTGGGACACGGGTCAGAAGGAGAATAAGAGCCAAGCCTCGAAGATTCCGTTTCAGCGACGACCGAGGATCAAATGGGTGATGGCTCCGAGAATAGAACAGACCTCTGAGAAGAATGTGGCCAATTCAGTTCAAAGGGGTAATATCTACTTATGTCTGAAGCTCTGACATCACCTTGGTCAGAGTTTCCCCGGTGAGGGGAGCGGCCCCACCCGACGACCCAGCCCCGGCCATCTTCCTTCCTGCAGGACTCACAGCAGCACTCGCTGGCGGACCTTCGCTCGGCCCCTTCTTTCCAACACCTTTCCTCTGGGACTTCAACATTCGTCGGCCTCCTTATGACTTCCCACAACAACTCATCTAAAAACTACCCCGAAACCAGGCATAAAAGTCCAAAATCCAAGCCTCTCGCAGGAGCCACCTAACGTGCGACATCCACCGACATGTTGTCACCGGAAGTCCCCGGAATGAACTATATCAATATGACACCAGCATCTCCATATTAACGACAGGCCATTCATCTGCTCTGTCTGTGGACAGAGCTTCTCTCAGTCAGGCAGCCTTCTGGCACTGGGGAGAGGACATTGAAAAATGTTCCAGGAGTGGGATGGAATTCGGCCAATCCTCCAGCCTGTTGACACACCAGCGAGTTCAAACTGGGGAGCTGCTGTTTCCATGTTCTCTGTGCGGATAGAGAGTCACTCACTCATCCCACTTCCTGACACACCAGCGACTCCTTGTTTGACTGCAGGGGTTGGACTCTGCTGAGGGAAATATTCACTCTATCTGAGCCCCTCAGAATTACACACAACTCAATTCAATCTCCCCTCAGCCTCCTCTGTTGCGATGAGAACAACCCCAGCCTCTCCAATCTTTCCTCATCGTTAAAATTCTCCATCCTGGGTAACATCATCATAAATCCCCTCTGCAGCCTCTCTCGTGTGATCACATCCTTCCTGTAATGTGGTGACCAGAACTGTCCACAGTGCTCCGGCTGTGGTCTAACTGGTGTTTGATCCAGTTCCAGCACAATCTCCCTGTTCTTATATTCTTGGCCCTCGGCTACCAAAGGAAACTATCCCACCTGCCTTCCTAAGCACTGATAACAGAGAGTGAGAGGCAGCTGAGAGTGACAGAGGGAGAGAGAGGCACCAGAGAGAGAGAGAGGTAGGAGAGGAAAGAGAGAAAGAGACCCTAGTAAGTAACAAAAATAAGTAATTAAATTGAGTTCAGACACGGATCTGCATGAACTGACACCACTTTGTTCACCGATTAACAGAGTAATCACTGTACTTGAATAAATGTTATTCACTTTTGGAATTGAATGAATTAAGGGTCAGATTAACTATATCACCTCCAGTATCAGATAGGTCTGTTTAATACAGAACAGGGTTAAACCCAGTGTCCAATATTACAGGTCTCTGTGGCTGTTGGATGCCTGGTTTCATTGTACAGCTGACAAGCCCACAGCTTCAGTGAACTCGTCTACCCAGGGTCTGTTTCTAAACCCTCATCACAACATATTACCTGGTTAGCTATTGTATATATCATTATGGTCAGACAGCTCACACAAAGCTCAACCAGATACTGTGGTTCATCTTTCTACTGATTTCAGCTCCTAAAAGGAGTGACGGCATCTCCAGCCCTCAGCTCTGTTGCTGGGCTGTCATTGACATGATCAATAGAGAGACAGAAGTTGCCTGATGCTGAATAGGAAGTTGAAACTTGTAGCTCTAAATCAACTGTGTAAGATTTCTGAAAAGATCAGTAACTTTAAAAGATAAATTCTAAACCCAGTGAACAAATTAAAGAGTCATAAGGCAAAAACTTCAAGTTTGATGATTTTTTCTGCAAAAAAATAGAAGTAACAATGCCTGAACACTATTTTTATTAGGAATGTATCTCTTCACCTATAAATAGTCTTTGCCCTTTTACTTTTTTTAAATTTTAGAGTACCCAATTTATCTTTTCCAATTAAGGGGCAATTTAGCATTACCAGTTCACATACCCTGCACATCTTTGGGTTGTGGGAGTGAAACCCACGCAAACACGGGGAGAATGTGCAAACTCCATACGGACAATGACCCAGAGCCGGGATCGAACCTGGGACCTCGGCACTGTGAGGCAGCAGAACTAACCACTGCGCCACTGTGCTGCCACTTTGCCCTTTTACTTTAATGTGGTAATGCCGGCGTTGGACTGGGGTGAGCACAGTAAGACGTCTTACAACACCAGGTTAAAGTCCAACAGGTTTGTTTCGAATCACCAGCTTTCGGAGCACAACTCCTTCCTCAGGCAAATGAAGAGGTGGGTTCCAGAAACATACATAGACAAAGTCAATGATGCACGATGATACTTTTGAATGTGAGTCTTTGCAGGTAATTAAGTCTTTACAGGTCCAGACGGAGTGACTGGAGAGAGGGATAATTACAGGTTAAAGAGGTGTGAATTGTCTCAAGCCAGGACAGTTGGTAGGATTTCGCAAGCCCAGGCCAGATGGTTGGGGGGGGTGAATGTAATGCGACATGAATCCAAGGTCCCGGTTGAGGCCGTACTCATGTGTGCGGAACTTGGCTATAGGTTTGTGCTCGGCGATTCTGCGTTGTCGTGCGTCCTGAAGGCCGCCTTGGAGAGGCTACTCCCACTTAATAATAATAATAATCTTCATTTTTGTCACAAGTAGGCTTACATTAACACCGCATTGGGGCAGCTTGGTGGCGCAGTGGTTAGCACTACTGCCTCATAGCGCCGAGGTACCAGGTTCGATCCCGGATCTGGGTCACTGTCCGTGCGGCGTTTGCACATTCTCCCCGGTTTGAGTGGGTTCGCCCCCTCAATCCAAAGATGTGCAGCCTAGGTGGATTGGCCACGCTAAATTGCCCCTGAATTGAAAAAAATGAATTGGGTACTTTAATTTTTTTAAAAACACGGCAATTAAGTTACTGTGAAACTCCCCAAGTCGCCACATTCTGGCACCTGTTAGGGTACACAGAAGGTGAATTCAGAATGTTCAATTCGCCTAACAGCACGTCTTTCAGGCATTCTAGAACGAGATGTAATAGTCTTAGGATAAGATGGGCAGCATGGTAGCACAGTGGTTAGCACAGTGGCTCCATATCTACAGGGTCCCTGGTTCAATTCCGGTTTGGGTCACTGGCTGTGTGGAGTCTGCATGTTCTCCCCATGTCTCCGTAGATTTTGTACCCGTGCTCCGGTTTCCTCCCACATTCAAAGATGTGCAGGTTAGGTGGATTGGCCATGATAAATTGCCCTTTGTGTCCAAAAAGGTTAGGTGGGTTTCCTGGGTTACGGGGATAGGGTGGAGGCATGGGCTGGGGTGGGGTGCTCTTTCCAGGGGCTGGTGCAAACTCGACGGGCTGAATGCCCTCCTTCTGCACTGTAAATTCTATGATTCCACCGGGTGCTTCAGTTTCCTCCCACAAGCCCCAAAAGACGTGCTGTTATATAATTTGGACATTCTGAATTCTCCCTCTGTGTGCCCGAACATGTGCCAAAATGTGGAGCGTAGGGGCTTTTCCGAGTAACTTCATTGCAGTGTTAATGTAAGCCTACTTGTGACAATAAAGATTATTTTAAAAAAGAGATAGCAAATTCTAAAGAGTTGAAGAGAAGCTGCTTCTCCCAAGGGCTGTGAATCTGTGGAATTCACTACCCCAGTGTGGTGGAGCTGGGATAGTGAGTAAATTTAGGGAGGAGTTAGACAGATTTTGAATCGGGTTGAAGGGTTATACTCGATGGGCCAAGTAGCCTAACTTGCTCCTATATCTTTTGAACTATTGAAAGGGGAGACATTGATTTGCTCCCAGATGTTGCCCAGAGGAGGAAGTTTTAGTCTGAAACCCATTGGCCAACCTCCACATTGTGACATCACAAAGGAGCTCGTCCTCAAACTCAACCAATAGGAATAAGTCCGCTCCGCGGTGACGTCACTGCCCAACGCGCAGACGCGGGATCCCCGCCCCCACCCATTGTTCCCTTTCCCCCACATATTCTCCAGATGAGGTTTCCAGGCAACCGGCTGACAGTTCCGGCCGTCGGTGATCGACCCCGCCCCTGGACCGGGATGTGCATGTCTCAGGGAAGGGGAAGATGCGCATGTGCAGGGGAGCTCACTTCCGCTGACCTTACTGCTGAGGTGTTGACCAATAGGAAGATTGGAGGACCGGAAGGATTCTGCTGCTCCACCAATCAGAGCTCCTCTATTGTCTCAATGCGGAAGTTGGACGTGAAGGTTTCTGCCGAGCAAAGCTGTTGTTCCGTCAACCCTGGGTGAGCTTGAGCTGCACACAGACTCCTGTCTCCAAGATCTGTGAGTAAAACACTTTCTTTTCTTCCTCTTTCCATTTATTGTCTCAGTCTGACCTTCAATTGGTAGCTTGCAGCAACTGAAGTGAAAGACAGTGAATCCAGTGAGTGTGCAGACTCTGGAAAGGTTGGCCCATGTCTCTCTCTCTGGCTGACTGAAAGACATTGACATACTTTGCTCCCTCAACTTGACACATTTATTTGTCTGGCTAAAATGATGGTCTCTTTCCTAATGTTCACATTTAAAGGGCAGCTTTCCCCAGGAGATGGCTGACATTAAAGGGAACAGTAAACAGGACAAACCAAACCCAACCAATTACTTCCCTGTCGGAATACTCTCCACCATCAGCAAAGTGATGGAAGGAGTCATTAACAGCGCTAGCAGGTGGTACTTACTCAGCAAAACCTGCTCACGGACGCTCAGTTTGGGTCCAACCAAGGTCACTCAGCTCCTGACCTCATTACAGCCTTGGTTCAAACATGGACAAAAGAGCTGAATGCCAGAGGTGAGGTGAGAGTGACTGCCCTTGGTATCAAGGCAGCATTTGACTGACTATGACATCAAGGTGCCCCAGCTAAACTGCAGTCAATGGGAATCGGGGAAAACTCTCCGCTGGTTGGAGTCATACCTGGCACAAAGGAAGATGACTGTGGTGGTTGGAGGTCAATCATCTCAGCTCCAGGAGTTCCTCAGGGTACACTCCTGGGCCCAATCATCTCTACCTACTTCATCAATGACCTCCCTTTCATCACAAGGCTAGAAGTGGGAATGTTTGTGGATGACTGCACAATGTTCAACACCATTCGTGACTCCTCCGATAATGAAGCAGTCCATGTCCAAATGCAGCATGTCCTACACAGTATCTAGATGTTGGCTGATAAGTGGCAAGTTACATTTGTGCTACACAAGTGCCAGGCAATGACCATCTCCTATAAAGGAGGATCTAACCACCACCCCTTGACATTCAGTGGCACTAGCTTTGCTGAATCCTCCACAGCCAACATCCTGAGGGTTACCATTGATCAGAAACTGAACTGGACTAGCCATATTAATACGGTGGCCATCAGGGCAGGCCAAAGACTACAGTGAATAATGCACCTCCTGACCCCCCCCAAAGCCTGTCCACCATATACAAGGCACAAGTCAGGCGTGTAATAGAATAATTACCACTTGCCTGGTTGAGTGCAGCTCCAACAACACTCATGATGCTGCTCTACACCATCCAGAACAAAGCAGCCTGCTTGACTGCTCCCCATTCCACGAATATTCAAACACTCCACCACCGACGAACAGTGGCAGCCGTGTATACCATCTACAATGTGCACTGCAGTAACTCACCAAGGTTCCTCCGACAGCACTTTCCAAACCCACAACCACTACTATCTAGAAGGACAAGAGCAGCAGATAGTTGGGAACCCCACGACCTGGAGGTTCACCTCCAAGTCACTCACCAGACAGACTTGGAAATATATTGCCCTTCCTTCATTGTTGCTGGGGCGACATCCTGGAACTCCTTCCCTGACAGCACAGGGGATGTACCAACAACTCAAGGACTGCAGCGGTTCAAGAAGGCAACTCATTACCACCTTCTGAAGGGCAACTAGGGATGGGCAATAAATGCTGGCTGAACCAGCGACTTTCACATCCTGTAAATGATTTTTTTTAAATGTTATATTGCACAGAGATATATCTAGTGTTGTATGGAATGTATTAGATATATTATTGATGGTTCTGTAATGAAATACATGTATTATTAGTTCTACCTACGTTATATATTTCCAGTCATACAGTCATTGCAGCACTTACAGAATCGATTTGGGAACTCAAGTCAATGCTGATTCTCTGTACAGTAATCCAGTCAGTCCCATTCCCCCTCCATATCCCTGTTCCCCTGAAAGCTTTTTTTTTCCTGTATTATTTTGAATTATTGATCATCTCGACTTCCACAACGCTTGTGGGCAGTGAGTTCCCTGTCATGACTACTCCATGACTAAATAAAGTTCTTCCTCAGAATTTCCCTATCTCTAATCAGTAAATGTATTTATATGGAAATTCTCTACTCTTGTACAGGTTTTAGTGAGTTTAGATTTGTTGATCAGCACCTTCAGGAAAATTGGGAGGGAAAGTAAGTGAATATAGGTCTCTCTGTCCAGGGTAGGAAGCAGTGAGCTTGGATTTGTCAATCAGCCTGAATCAGCACCTTCAGGAGAATTGGGAGGGGGAATATTAGATACAGCAGAGTGAGAATGGAGGGAGAGTGTGTGGGATTGAGATTTAGAGCATTTCGGGGAAAGAGAGAGGAAAGAATGTTCGATAGAAACTAGAATTGTCTGTTCTGAGTTTCTATCCTGTACTAACAATGATTACTATTGTAAAATCTGTTTCCAGGAAGTTCCAACAAGAGGAGTTTGAGGCCGAGATCTCAAACTAAATATCACGTCAAGAACTGACTGAGTCACTCAATTCTTGGGATCATTGGCCTTTGAATCTAGAAGGAGAAATGT
The DNA here is from genome assembly GCF_047496885.1 of Scyliorhinus torazame. NCBI lineage: Eukaryota > Metazoa > Chordata > Chondrichthyes > Carcharhiniformes > Scyliorhinidae > Scyliorhinus > Scyliorhinus torazame. The sequence continues at coordinate 141,508,176 of NC_092711.1, read as the reverse complement.
TTGTCTATTCTGTCTGCTTCAAGAGACTTTAAACATCAGTGTGTCTGGAAAAGCACTGAAACAGACACCCGTGTGAGACTCTTCGACTGACTGTGGAAAGAGCTTTAACCAGTGACACAGCCTGAAAAAATACTACACCATGCACAGCAGGGAGAGACTATACAGGTGTTCTGTGTGTGGACGAGGCTTCAACTGATTATCCAACGTGGTGAGACGCAAGATCACCCGGACCATGGAGAAACCATGGAAATGTGAGGATTGTGGGAAGGGGTTCAAAGGCTCGTACGGGCTGGAAAGGCATCAACGCAGTCACACTGGAGACAGGCCGTTCACCTGCTCTCAGTGTGAAAAGGGATTCACTGACATTGGCAGCCTGCGGAGACACGAACGAGTTCACACTGGAAAGAGTCCTTTCACTTGTTCTCAGTGTGAAAATGGATTCACTGCCATTGGCAGTCTGCGGAGACACGAACGAGTTCACACTGGGGAGAGGCCTTTCACCTGCTCTCAGTGTGAAAAGGGATTCACTGACATTGGCAACCTGCAGAGACATGAACGAGTTCACACTGGGGAGAGGCCTTTCACTTGCTCTCAGTGTGAAAAGGGATTCACTAACATTAGCAACCTGCGGAGACACGAACGAGTTCACACTGGCGAGAGGCCTTTCACCTGCTTTCAGTGTGAAAAGAGATTCAATGACATTGGCAACCTGCGGAAACACGAACGAGTTCACACTGGGGAGAGGCCTTTCACCTGCTCTCAGTGTGAAAAAGATTTCACTGACATTAGTAGCCTGCGGAATCATGAACGAGTTCACACTGGGGAGAGGCCATTCACCTGCTCTCAGTGTAAAAAGGATTTCACTGCCATTAGTAGCCTGCGGAAACACGAACGAGTTCACACTGGGGAGAGGCCATTCACCTGCTCTCAGTGTGAAAAGAGATTCAATGACATTGGCACCCTGCGGAGACACGAACGAGTTCACACTGGTGAAAGGCCTTTCACCTGCTCTCAGTGTGAAAAGGGATTCACTGCCATGGACAACCTGCGGACACACGAACGAGTTCACACTGGGGAGAGGCCATTCGCCTGCTCTGACTGTGGGAAGGGATTCACTCAGTTATCCAACCTGCAGAGACACCAGAAAGTTCACACCGGGGAGAAGCCGTTCATCTGCACCGTGTGTGATATGGGATTCACTGAATTATCCAGCCTTCTGAAACACAATGTCACTCACACCAAAAGCAGGCCCTTTAAATGCTCTGACTGCAAAAGGGGTTTCAAAAGCTCTCAGCTACTGATATCCCACCAGCGCGTTCACTCTGAGGAGAGACCGTTCAGCTGCTCTCACTGCACAAAGAGCTTTAGAACCTCATCCAACCTGATGAAACACGAGCGAGGTCACACCGGGGAGAGCCCGGTCACCTCTCCGACTGGGAAAAGATTCACTCAGTCATAACTTGCTGAGCCACAATGTCACTCACAGCAACGAGAGACCCTTTAAATGCTCTGACTGTGGGAGTGGGTTTAAAAGCTCTTGGATACTGATGCCCCACCAGTGCATTCACACTGAGGAGAGACCGTTCAGCTGCTCTCAGTGCACAAAGAGGTTTCAAACATCATCCACACTGCGGAAACACCAGCGAGTTCACACTGGAAAGAAGCCATTCACCTGTTCTCACTGTGGGAAGGGATTCACTCAGTCGTCCAACATGCTGAGACACCAAAGGGTTCACAAGTGATGACGGGTTGGATTCTGCTGTTATTCCTGCTGTTAATCACATCCAGGACTGAACCTGGAGTGGGTGGATGGGTTTGTCTCCTCGTCAACTCCTGGTGCTCGGATGTGGCGACCCTGGCGAACTACTGCTCCCGGACCTGGAATACCCGACTGTGAAGTACCGTCCATACTGCCTTCCACGGAGTTCACTTCTGCCATCATCACGGCGGTCTACATCCCACCCCAAGCGGAAGTGAAGACGCCGCTTGATGAATTGTAACCGCTATAAATAACAATGAAGCAGAATACCTGGAGGCCTTGTTCATCGTGGCCGGAGACTTCAACCAGGCCAACCTCGAGTGTACTGCCAAAATTCCACCAACACATCTCCTGTCCCAACAGGGGCCCCAACATCCTTGACCACTGCTACACAAACATCAAGGGCGTCTGATGATCCATCCCCTGACCGCACTTCGGAAAATCGGACCACAAGATGGCGCTCCCTCTCCCGGCATACAAGCAGAAACTTAAGCTGGAGAATCTGGTTATGAAAGTTGTGCAAATGCTGATCTGAGACAACAGAAGAGCTCCTGCGCGACTGGTCCATATTCAAAAACTCGGCAGCTAACCTAAACGGGTATCCCAGCACCAACACAGACTTCATCAGCAAGTGTGTGGAGGATTGTGTGTCAAAGAAGGTAGTACGTACGTTACCCAACCAGAAACCATGGTTTAATCGGGAGATTCACTCCCGACTGAAGGCCAAGTCTGAGGCGTTCAAGTCAGGCAACCGTGACCTATACAAAAAAATCTAGGTACAACCTCTGCAAAGCCAACAGGGATGTCAAGAGACAACAGAAGAGTTGTCCAGACTATGCTAGAATCATGGACTCTCATCGATTGTGGCGAGGCTTAAACAACATAATGCGCTAAAAAGCAAAGCCGAGTAGAATCTTTAGCAACGGCGCACCCCTTCCCAACAAACGCAATGCATTCTATGCTTATTTCGAGCAGGAAACCAACAAACCTTTGTCATCTGCCCCAGCAGCCTTGGGCACACCCATGCCCACCGTCACAGCGTACAAAGTCAGATTGGCCTCCTTGAAAGTGAACCCTCGGAAAGCAGCAGGTTCTGACGGGAGTCCCTGCCATGCACCCAGATCCTGTGCGGACCAACTGGCGGGTGTGTTAGCGGACATCCTCAACCTCTCTCTACTCCATTCTGAGGTTCCCGCCGGCTTCAAGAAGACCACCATCATACCGGTGCCAAAGAAGAACCAGGCAACGTGCCTCAATGACATCGATCATTACGAAATGCTTAGACCACAGCTGGAGTAATGTGTGCAGTTTTACTCCCCTTACCTTAGGAAAGGTATTGCCACAGAGGAACAGCAACAAAGTTTGACCAGACTTGTTCCGGGTTTGGCAGGACTGTCCTATGAAAGGAGATTGGGGAAACTAGGCCTCTTTTCTCGAGAGTTTCAAGGAATGAGAGGGGATTTCATTGAAACTTACAAAATCCATAAAGGAATAGACAGGGTGGGTGCAGGTGAGATGTTTCCCCTGGTTGGAGAGTCTGGAACCAGGAGATACAATTTCAAAATAAGGATGAAGTCACTTAGGATCGGTCTCGGAGGAGACATTTCTTTACTCGGGGGGTTGTGAATCTTTGGAATTCTCTACCCCAGAGGGCTGTGGAAGCTCAGTCACGGAGTGTGTTTAAAGCAGAGACTGACAGATTTCTGTTTCTTTGTTTAATAAATTATTTTTTTCTAATTAAGGGGCAGTGGAGCGTGGCCAATTCACCAATGCTGCACATCAAGTTCGGTTGGGGATCTGAGACCCACAAGTCACTTGGAGAATGTGCAAACTCCACATGGACAGTGATCCGGGGCCAGGATCGAACTCAGGTTCTTGGTGCCGTGACGCAACAGTGCTAACCACTGGGCCACCGTGCCACCCAACTGACAGATTTCTAAATATCAATAACACAAATGGATATGGAGATAGTGTGGGGAAAAAGACATTGAATCATAGAATCATAGAATTTACAATGCAGAAGGAGGCCATTCGGCCCATTGAGTCTGCACCGGCCCTTGGAAAGAGCACCCTACCTAAGTCCACACCCCCACCCTATCAGAGTAACCCCACCCAACCTTTTTGGACACTGAGGGCAATTTAGTATAGCCAATCCACCTAACCTGCACATCTTTGGACTGTGGGAGGAAACCGGAGGAATCCCACTCAGACTCAGGGAGAAAGTGCAAACTCCGCACAGACCGTGACCCAAGCCGGGAATCGAACCTGGTACCCTGGAACTGTGAAGCAACTGTGCTAACCACTGTGCTACCGTGAAGTGGATGATCAACCATGATCGTATTGAATGGCAACGCAGGCTCGATGGGCTGAATGGCCAACTCCTGCTCCGATGGTATAAAGATAGGTAGGAAAGTAATTTGTGAAGAGGACATAAGGAGACTACAAAGGATAGAGGTAGGTTATGTGAGTGGGAAAAGATCTGCCAAATGGAGAATAATGTGAGAAAATGAGAAATTGTCCATGTTGCCAGAAGAATAAAAAAGTTTCTGATCTGAGTAGTAAGTGATTGTAGAGCTCTGAGACTCAGAGGGATCTGGGTGTCCAAGAGCATGAATCACAAAGGGAATTGAATACAAAAGTAGGGAGGTTGTGCTTCAGGTATACAGGACATTGGTGAGACCACATCTGGAGCACGGTGTCCAGTATTGCTCTCATTTAAGGAACAATGTCAATGTGTTGGAAGTAGTTCAGAGAAGGTTTACTGGACTCCTACCTGGAATTGGAGGCTGGTCTTATGAGGAATGATTGGACAGGCTGGGCTTGTGTCCAATGGAGTTTAGGTGAATTGATTGGACCATATAAGATCCTGAGGGGTCTTGACAGGGTGAATGTGGAAAGGATGTTTCCTCTTGTGGGAGAATCTAGAAATTGGAGTCACTTTAAAAGTAACAACTTGCCCATTTAAGGCAGAGGAGAACTTTTTTCTCTGAGGGTTGGGCGCCTTTGGAACTCTCTTCCTCAAAGGGCAGTGGAAACGGAGTCTTTGAATATTTTCAAGACAAAATTGAATAGATTCTTGATAATCAAGGGGATGAAAGGTTATCGTGGGGTCGGCGGGAATGTGGAGTTGAGGTTTCAATCAGATCAGCCGTGAACTTATTGAATGGTGGAGCAGGCTCGAGGGGCCGAGTGGCCTACTCCTGCTCCTAATTCGTATGTTATCACATCCTTTATAATAGATTGTAGCATTTTCCCTCCTACTGATGTCAGGCTAATGGGTCTGTGGTTCCCCGTTTTCTCTCTCTCCTTAAATATTGGGGTTATATTTACCACCTTCCAATCTGCAGGAACCATTCCAGAATCTAAAGAATTGTAAAAGATGATCACCAATGTATCCACTATCTCTACAGCCGCCTCTTTCAACATTCTGGGATGTAGAGCATCAGCTTCTGGGGATTTATTAACTTTCAACCACATTAATTTCTCCAGTACTACTTTTTCACTAATTCTAATCTCTTTCAGTTCCTCGTGCTCACTAGTCCCTTGGGTCTCTCATGTTTTTGGGACGATTTCTGTATCTTCCACCATGGAGACAGACACACATTGTTTAGTTTCTCTGCCATTTCCTTATTCCCCATTATAAACTCTCCTGTCTCTGCCTGGAATGGACCCACATTGGTCTTTGCTAATCTTTTCCTTTTCACATTCCTATCGGAGCTTTTCCAGTCGTTTTTATGTTTCTCGCCAGTTTGCTCTCATATTCTATTTTCCCTTTGAGTTTCTTGATTCTCCTTTGCTGAATTCTAAAACAAGTTCCCAATCCTCAGGGTTACACTTATTTTGGCAACTATATGAGTGATAAGATATCTTATTTTATCTTCAAAAATGACCCCAAGATCTGGTTGATTGGAGGTGTCCAAAAATACAACTTTATTGCTAATTATTCACCTTGATTCTCTTCCATAAAAATAAATCAAATTCAGATCAAGGAATACATCAAAACATAATAAAGACAGTTAAACAAAAACATAAGAAAATATTAGGAAATGAATAGATGGTTCAGAATTTCTTGAAGCATGAATGCAGAACAAACTTTAATCATGAAACTTTATTCTTAAAGAAATTCTTATCAATGGTCTAACCCCTTATTGGTTTCAAATTCTCAGCTGAGGCCTCCTGATTTATTTTAAAAACTCTGTCACTTGGAACATGATTTGTTATCCAGACATTGGTCATTACTTAAGATTCATTAATGTCTATCAAATTAATTAAATATCTACATGCTCCCGCCACGTGTACCAATCCTCTGAAGATAAGGTGTTCTGCATTAACCTTGCTTGTTGCTAAGGCTTTGCTACATTTTGTAAATGTTTCTGTTGCTCAGGCTGCGATACTTTTTCATTACCAGATGTATTTGTAGAACAATGGTTTATTCATTACGAGGGCTTTTATGCAATTTTCTTGAAACCGTGTTAGATTCTGACACATATTAAGTTGCTGTACAGCAATTCTCATATTTTTATCTGAAACAATGACTTTGCCTTGTGGATATTCCATTTTCTGTCTGTATGTATACTGAATTTAAGAATTATACTGCATCGATTCTTCAAGATACCAATAAATCAGTGAAGCAATAAATCTGTAATCGATCAATGAGCCTCTTCCTTTGACCTAATGGAATCTTAAATTTTTCTTGTTAACCACGGTTGCGTCACTTTTCCTGTTGGATTTTTGTTTCTTAAAGGAATCTCTATTTTATGTAAATATGAGATAATTCCTTAAATGCGACTGCCTGTGTATCATTACACATTTTATTGTAAGTTCCCAATCAACTTGCCTCTCATAGCTTGACCGTTTCCTTCTGAGACAGAACCATGTAACCACCAAAGCCTAACTTCATCTGAACTGCATGCTTTGGGGTTCCAAACAGAAACAGGAACTATCTGTCATCTACCTTCCAAACACCCTTTCACTCTGTGATCCTGGTGAAATTTGAAGCCAAGTATTTGCCACAAGGCTCAAGAGCATCAGCCCACTGGAGGCAAAGTCGTGAGACCGGCCAGTCCAGCAGAAAGAAACCCTCCGACCCTCCCCATTGACCAACTGACAGAATGAACACAATGCTGTTCTGGGTGTAATTGAGAGTAGCAACAATAACAGCAGAATCCAACCCCTGTAATCACTTGTGACCTTGTTGGTGTCTCAGCAGGTACAAGGAAACACAGAATCCCTTCTCACATTGAGTGCAGGTGAATGCTCACTCCCCGGGGTGAACTGGCTGCTGTCTCCGCAGGGTGGATAAATGTCTGAATCCCTTCCCACACTGAGAGCAGGTGAACGGCTTCTCCTCCGTGTGAACTCGCCGGTGGGACGTCAGGCTGGCTGATTGAATCTCTTCCCACACTGAGAGCAGTTCAATGGCCTCTCCCCAGTGTGAACCCTCTGGTGTGTTACAGGGTGAATGACTGACTGAATCCTTTCCCACACTGAGAGCAGCTGAATGGCCTCTCCCAGTGTGAATGCGCCGATGAGCTTCCAGTGCAGATGGGGCTTTGAATCCCTTCCCACAGTCCCGGCATTTCCACTGTTTCTCCATGCTTTGGGTCTCCTTGTGTCTCTCCAGGTTAGACAATTGAAGCCTTACTCATACAGAGAACACGTGTACAGTCCCTCCCCGCTGTGAAGCTCTAACTGGTTGAAGCTCTTTCCACAGTCAGTGCGCTGGAACACACTCACTCGGGTGTGTGTGTCCCAAAGAATCAAGTGACTGTCAGATCAAGATGTGATGTTTGGGATTTCTGTCCGTAATTCCTCCTTTTCTAATATCCTGTAAAAACAATTTACAAAATACATCACTGTCAGTACAGGATAGAAACTCAGAACAGACAGTTCTAGTTTCTCTGGAACATTCTTATCTCTCTCATTCCCTAAAAGCTGTAAATCTCCATCCCAAAAACTCTCCCTCCATTCACTGTATCTAATATTCACCCTCCCAATTCTGAAGGTGCTGATTCAGGCTGATTGACAGATCCCTGCTCACTGCTCTGTGTCCCAGACACAGAGATCAGAACAAATAGGAGCTGCAGTCGACCATTTGGCCCATTAAACATGCTCAACCCTTTATTTGTCGAATGAGGAACAGTTGAGAACTCTGGGTCTGTACTCGTTGGAGTTTAGAAGGATCGGGGGGGATCTTATTGAATCTTACAGGATACTGCGAGGCCTGGATAGAGTGGACATGGAGAGGATGTTTCCACTTGTGGGAAAAACTAGAACCAGAGGACACAATCTCAGACTAAAGGGACGATCCTTTAAAATAAATGTGAGGAGGAATTCTTTCAGCCAGAGGGTGGTGAATCTTTTCAGCCAGAGGGTGGTGAATCTGTGGAACTCTTTGCCCCATTTGAGTTTTCCTTATTTGGGAAGGCCCACGTGCCTCGGACACCAACGACATGGCCGGTAGCGACAAGCCCCACCATCAAGGTAGCAGGTTTAATTGGACATTATCAATCAAAGCCAAATCACTGAGTGTCTTTAAGACAGAGATAGATAGGTTCTTGATTAATAAGGGGATCAGGGGTTATGGGGAGAAGGCAGGAGAATGGAGATGAGAAAATATCAGCCATGATTGAATGGCAGAGCAGACTTGATGGGCCGAGTGGCCTAATTCGGCTTCTATGTCTTATTAGTGTCACAAGTAGGCTGACATTAACGCTGCAATGAAGTTACTGTGAAAATTAGGGCTGAACCGATCCAACCTTGGCTCCTTTATACAATCGAAATCCGCACCACCTCCTCCCATAATCAGCTGGTGAGAATCCAAATCCTAGATTTGACTATTTTGAAGGCAGTGCTGGATAGATTCTTGATAAGCAAGGGAGTGAAAGGTTATTGGGGGGTCGGTGGGAATGTGGAGTTGAGGTTACAATCAGATCAGCTGTGAACTTATTGAGGGGAGCTGCTCCACAATTTGGTTGTGGGATGCAGAATGTATTTATCCCATAACCCGACTCATTCCACTTCCCTTTCTCTTTCCTCTTTTTCGGAGGTCATGTTTGGCTGATCCCACATGCTATTTACACTTATGAACCTGTTGGCATTTGCTGCTACACAAAATCGTGCTGCCCTAAAATTAGGCCCCTTCAGTGAACCTCTGAGCACCCGGGACAAAACCGAATAGAACTGACCCCCCTAAAATTCGGCCGGTTAAGAAAGCTTCAACAACTGTATTATGTTTTTTAAAACTTTTAAAAATAAATTTAGAATACCCCATTATTTTTTTTCCAATTAAGGCGCAATTTAGTGTGGCCAATCCACCTAACCTGAACATCTTTGGGTTGTGGGGGTGAAACCAAAGCAGACACAGAATTTGCAAACTCCACACGGACAGTGACCCAGCGCCGGGATTCAAACCTGGGTCCCAGTGCTAACCACTTGGCCACGTGCCGCCCCATCACTGTATTAAGTTGATCTTTTCTCTACATCTTGCGACAACGTAACATTATATTCTGCAGTCTCTCCTTCCTTCCCTATTTACGGTATGCATTGTTTGTACTGCATGCAAGAAACAATACTTTTCACTGTATCCTAATACATGTGACAATAAATCCAATCCAATCAAAAAACTACATTTACATCATCATCAAAACATATACACAAGGGCAGGCAAAGAATTATACAGTCAATAGGAAAGACAATCTGGTGGGTGTCTATTCTGCACTGGTTGCCTGCTCACTTAAGGGATTTGGTTCTTCTTGACCTTGGATGTCTTCTCTTGGTCTTCAGAGGATGTCTCTCCCCTGGAAGGTGTTATAGTCTCTTTTGCAGACAGAAGATTAGGAGCAGCAAGGGGTTCTTCAGCAATCTCGATTTCTGCGAATTGACCAGAAGTCGCAGTCACATGATCGGGTAGTATGGATGGCGGTTCATCCTGAGGTAGTTCTAGCACACACGGTACTGGCACATTGATGGGTGTCACTAACAACTGATCTGTGTCGTCTCCACACTCGCTCATCTTCAGTTTGCACAGTGTAGGAGACAGGGCCAGTTTCAGACAACACAGTTACAGGGACCTTCTTCTCGCTGGTGGTGCAGCTGCACACCAAAACCTGCTCTCCTTGTCCAAAAAAGCATCTTTTGGGATTCTCTTCTCTTCTTCACGTTTGTGACTGCTGATTGTGTTCCACTGTCCCAGACGTCTCCAGGGGAAATGTTGATCAGATGTGGTTCTCAGCTTCCTCTTCAGTAGTAGTAAAGCTGGGGAACTGAGTGGTCGTGTGTGTGGTGTTGCGAGATGTTGCTAAGAAACTGTTTAGACGGCAATTTAATGAACCTTGGTCCTTGAAGGTTTTCAGTGCATCTTCAAGGACTGGACTAACCTTTCGGCTGAACCATTTGTGGATGGGTGGTAAGGTGCTGATTTTATGTGTTGGATACCACTCCTATTTAGATAGTTCTCAAACTCCTGAGCTGTGAATTGTGGACCGTTATCACTCACAATTTGTTCTGGTTTCCCAAATCTGGTGGGAAAATCACATCAGATTTTCGATGGTTTGTTCCGCAGTTGTTGATTTCATTAGGACCACCTCAGGCCATTTGGAGTGTGTATCTATGACAACCATCAACATGTGCCCCTCGTATGGCCCTGCAAAGTCAATGTGTAACACCATGGTTGAAGTCTCCCTGCTGCCAATGAAAGAAAACCTTTTGTGGCCCAAAATAGTTTAAGGGCCTGTGGGCCGTTAGCAATGTGAAGTGACGACCACAGAGATATTGGTGAAATCTTCTCGCACCATAAATAATACTCAGTGCCTCCTTCTCCAACTGGACGTAATCTGATTCAGCACTTGTTAAGGTATGTGACAAAAGCTATTGGTCTTTCTTCCCCTGAAGGTGGTATGTGTGACACCACCATCCCAACACCGTACAGCGAGACATCATTGGTAAGTTGTGGTGGTAACTTTGGGTTGAAATGGACCAACACTCCTGAATTCTTCAGTGTTTCATTAACTGACTGATGTGTTTTTTCACACTCTGCTGTCCATTGCTATGCTTGTTTTATGCACAACAAATTAGGTCATGGTTTAAGCAGGGTTTTGAATCAAATTTCTCATATTGGTGAATTAACCTGAGGAATGATCTTAACTGTGTTACATTCATTGGTCATGGATCCTCCATGATAGCCTCCATCTTCTTAGCTGCCTTCTGTTAGAATGGTGAGCAAATGTGGAGATTCAGCGTCAACATTCATTTGCAGGTAAGCCTGCGATAGGTCAATTTTACTGAATTTCTGTCCTCCTGCTCGGCCGGTGAACAAAACCTCAATCAACAGTAGCAGGTATTGATCCGCACATAAAAAACCGGATTGATGGTTGTTTTAAAATCTTCGTAAATGCGTATAGTCCTGTCCTGCTTCATTACAGGCACAATAGAGATTGCACAGCCACGAGTGGTGATGAGTTGACCAGTAGTTAATTAATACACTAATCTTCAATTAATACATTTGGTTAATATAAGATCTGATGGTTCAAAAAAAACAATTTGTGGAAAACAATATTTTTTTTCTTACTAATCGTGAATGGATTCAGCAATGAGCCTTATTCTTGACACAGAATTTGACAGAATATGATGTCATGCAGTTTATTAAAATTAGGAAATATTCTCTTTGTTTAAATAATATCTGGTGGCTCTGCTGTTTCTCAGAACATTTAGGTATAATGTTATTTTTAAAAATACATACATCTATGTTAGCTTCCTTGACCTTGTTCTTTATGACAGCGAATATGTTACTTAAGTTATTGATTACCGAAGCCTACATACAGTTTGCTAAATTACAACGGTGATTACACTTCATTGGCTGTGAAACATTTTAGGACGTCATGTGCAAAATTTTAAGTTGTCCAGGAATTAGATATATTACACTCAATTCCTTTGTCAAGATGATTAGTAAAAATTCAATCTTCAATTTCTGTGATACCCATATATTTGACACCATTTTGAAAACTCTTGTGAAAATCCAAACACACTGAGTCCTGAATGATTTGATTAAAAACACAGCGAGTTGTTGTGCTTTGGAATGTGCGCCTGAAAACAGCGCAAGAAGCAGTTTCAACTGTTGTCTTTCAAAAGGGAACTGGACAGGTTCTTGAAAGGACAGGAAAATTGCAGGGTGATGGTTTTAATTGGATAGCTCGGCCAAAGCATGAGCCGGTTGGGCAGAATGGCCTCCTGTGCACTCTGAGCTTCGTGTGCATTTAAACCAAGTGGTAATGAGCTGGAACCCATTTCCTATGAGGCCGGGAGAAGCCTAGATGACAGGATGGTTATAAATGGAATTTGGATCAATACTTTAGGGAAATAAACCTGCAGGGATATAGGGATAGAACGGCGAAATAGAACTGACTGGTTTGATCTACACAGAGCCAGCATGGCCTGGTTCCGAGTGGCTCCATTCTCTACCTTCATGAACCTACATACTAAAGAGAGAAATTTCATCAGCTCCAGTCTCTCCAATTGAAAGCAGAAACGCATCTGAATCCAACCATTGTCATCACTTGTGAACTCGCTGGTGTGTCAGCAGGTGGTGTGAGTGAGTGAATCCCTTCCCACACTCAGTGCAGGTGAACAGGCTCTCCCCGGTGTGAACTCGCCGATGTCTCAGAATGCCGGACGACATTTTAAATCTGCGCAGTGAGAGCAGCTAAACGGTTTGTCCTCGGTGTGAATACGTTGGTGGACCCTCAGACCGCAGCATTTTTGAAGCCCTTCCCACATTCCGAGCATTTAAAGGGTCTTTCATTCGTGTGAGTGACCTGGTGTACAAGCAGGCTAGACGACTGAGTGAATCACTGCCCACACATGGAGCAGGTGAATGGCCCCTCCCCAGTGTGAACTCGCTGGTGTCTGCAGGACCGGTGCATCACTGAATCTCTTCCCACGCTGAGAGCAGACGGATGGCCTCCCCAGTTTGCACCCGCTGATGTCTCACTTAGTTGGAAGAATTCCTAAATCTCTTCCCACAACTGGAGCAGGTGAATGGCCTCTCAAACCAGTGTGAACTCGCTTGTGTATCTGTAGATAAGTTGACCGGTTGAGCCTCTCCCCAGTATGAACTTGTCAGTGTGTCGGTAAGTTGGATGAATGACTGATCCATTCCCACATTCAGGACAGGTGAACGGCATTTCCCCAGTGTGACTGCGGCAAAGAATCTCCAGCTTAGATGGGGCTGTGAATCCCTTCCCACATAGAGAGCAGGTGAACGGCCTCTCTCCGGTGTGAATGCGACGATGCGTTTCTAGCACAGATGGAGATTAAATGAAAATCGCTTATTGTCACGAGTAGGCTTCAATGAAGTTAGTGTGAAAAGCCCCTAGTCGCCATATTCCGGCTCCTGTTCGGGGAGGCTGGTACGGGATCTGAAACCCTTCCCAGCGACCACATTTGCACGGTTTCTTCATGATGTGGATGCATTTGTGACTCTGCAGGTTGGACAATCAGTTCAAATGTCATCCACTCACAGAACACATGTACGGTCTCTCCCCGCTGTGAAGAATGTGATAAATTTGTTCTGCTTTTTAATTAGTTAAAGCACTTTCCACAGTCAACGCTCTGGAACACTCTCACTCGGGTGTGTGTGTCTTGGTGCTTTTCCAGTCACACTGATGATTAAAATCTTTTGAAGCAGACAGAACAGAAAACATTTCTCCTTCCCGCTTCAAAGGCCGATGATATTCCGGTCTCAAGGAAATGAGTGAATCTATCAGATTGAGACATGACATTTGAAATTTCTGTCTGTAATTCTTCCTCTTCTAATATCCTGGAAAAACAATATACGAAAGTTATCACTTTCAGTACAGGATAGAGACTCAGAACAGACAATTCTAGTTTCTCTGAAACACTCTTTCCTCTCTCATTCCCCAAAAGCTGTAAATCTCCATCCCACACACTCTCCCTCCATTCTCACTCTGCTGTATCTAATATTCACCCTCCCAATTTTCCTGAAGGTGCTGATTCAGGCTGAGTGAGATACATGCTCACTGCTTCCTGTCCTGGACACACAGACCTGAAAATGTAAATGCAGGCTGCCAGACAGATATATGTCTATATTACTGGACTAAAAATCATAGAATCTACTGTGCAGAAGGAGGCCATTTGGCCCATCGAGTCTGCACCAGCCCTTACAAAGAGCACCCTACTCAAGCCCACGTCTCTACCCTGTCCCCGTAACTGTCACCCAGTAACCCCCACTTAATCTTTTTAGACACTAAGGGCAATTTAGCATGGTCAATCCACCTAACCCACACGGCAGCATGGTACCACAGTTGTTAGCACAATTGCTTCACCGCTCCAGACTTCCAGGTTCGATTCCTGGCTTGGGTCACTGTCTGTGCAGAGTCTGCATGTTCTCCCCGTGTCTGCGTAGGTTTCCTCCCACAGTCCAAAGATGTGCAGGTTATGTGGATTGGCCATGATGAATTGCCCTTAAGTGTCCAAAATAGGTTGATGCGGTTACGGGGATAGGGTGCCCTTTCCAAGGTCCGATGCAGACTCGATGGGCCGAATGGCCTCCTTCTGCACTGTAAATTCTATTATTCTGAATCTTTGGACGGTGGGAGGAATCCGGAGCACGCAGAAGAAACCCACGCAGACACTGGGAGAACGTGCAGACTCCGTTCAGACAGCGACCCAAGCTGTGAATCGAACCTGGGTCCCTGGAGCTGTGAAGCAACTGTGCCAACCACTATGCTACCGGGCTGTCCCTAAAAAAATGTGTTCTGCCTCTAAAAATGTGGTTAACATACATACTTGATTCCCTTTCTTACCCTTCAATTGCTGCAAATCACCAGTTGAAGGTCAGAATAAGAAAATGAATTGAAAGGAGAGAAAATAAAGTTTTTTACTCACAGATGTTGCAGACAGAATTGGGTTTCAATCTGTGTGAAGGTCAATCTTCGTTCAGACAAAGCCCGCGCTCTGATTAGCTGGAGGACCAAAGTCCTTCCGGTCCTCCAATAGTTTCCATTGGTTGCCAGCTGCCTGAATACAATGAGCAGCTATGTCACGTGGCACTGGAAGCACTTTTGACTCTTGGAAAGCGGACATTTTGGCCAATGGGATTAGCACTATCCTGCACATGCGCAGCTGCCCCTGTCCCTTGGACGTGCAGTACCGGGCTGCCCGCCCGTGCGGCGAATCGAGCGGTTTACCCAGCGTGGGGCATTGTGGGAGGCCCGGCCGCCATTGCTCACTCGCAGCCCAGTCTCCTGGATTGGAATGAAAAGCGTCATTCTGACACAACGTACATATGGGTGGCCACTGGATTTGATTGTGACGCCCCCCCTTAGCAAAACAGTTTCTTAACTTCAGGTGTAAAGATTTAGATACCTAGATGACATATTGGGAAGGGCAATGGGTGAATGTGAAACTGAACCCGAGAGTCAGCACCTTTAGGGGAGGCGAATTGGGGAAAAGCAAGATAACATAGTGGGATGAATTAGTGTCACAATTAATAGGGAGTGTGTGGGTGACAGAGATTTATTGGTTAAGAGGGAGAAGTTTTCTGCTCTTGTTGCTGCTGTTCAGGACAAAGCTTATTCATTTGAAAGGTTGGGGCTCGTTTTTGCTGATGTTAGAGACCACTGTAACTGGGCTGTAGTTTAATGCTCTGGATTTAGGTCCAATGAACCAGATTTGCATTGAACTCCCTGTATTATGTCCTTGATGTGGGATAGTTGGAACTCTGATTTGCTGGGTTAACAGTGTACCTTTAAGAACTGCTGTTTGTGATCTCTCCTTATTTATTCAGGGACTCCTAGCTGAAATTATTTTACAGAACAATTCGTGTTCAGCATCGAACCCAAACAAATCCCAGGTGTGGATTTGACAATTCCAAGTCTGAAATGTTTCATTGATTGAAATGACATAGAATAGATATTGAAGAAACATGCCATTCGGGCCACCTGGTCTGTTATGGCTTTAATGCTTCACACATGGTTCCTCCCAGTCTTATTCACCTTCACTGTCAGTCAGGGCTCAGTGGGTTACACTCCTACCTCTGAGTTCCAAGGTTCTGGGCTCATGCCCCATTGAGGACTGGAGAACTACACTCGGGACTGACACTGCAGTGCAATACTGAGGTAGTGCTGCTGTGTTGGTGTTACCATCCTTCAGATGAGATGTTAGTGAGGCCCAGTTTACCTGCTTGGTTAGATTTAAAATACCTCATGTTATTTTTGAGACAAGCAGGGGAATTGTCCCGGTGTTCTGGTCAATATTTATCCCTCATTCACGAACAACAGCACAAAAACAGTTCTTCTACTCATTATCACACTGCCCCTTCTGGGGTTTTTTTACTTGCCGATAGGTTGTAGGGAGTCTACAAATATGTACAGAAATTCGTGTGAAAAATTTGCAGATGGAGTATAAGGCAGGAGGAATAGAGAAGCAGTATCCTATTTAAATGGAGAGAGATTACAATACTCAGTGTTACAGAGGGATCTGGGTGTCCTGGTATAGGAATCACAAAGTTGGTGTGCAGGTAGAGCAAGTGATTAGGAAAGCAACTGGAATATTTGCGTTTCTCACAAGGGGAAATAGAAGCTACAGCTGTGCAGGGCCTTGGTTAGACCACATCTGGAATATTGTGCACTGCATCTTCACCTTGTTTGAAAAACAAAGATATAATTGTGTTAGCTGCAGTTCAGAGAAAATTCACGCGACTCATTCCTGGGATGAGGGGCTTCTCTTATAAAGAAAGGTTGAACATGTTGGGCAGACTTTAGATGAAGGAGAGGTGATCTTAATGAAACATTTACAATCCTGAGGGGATTTGATAGGGTAGAAATCAGGAGGAGGTTTCCAATTTTGGGAGAGACTAGAACCAGGGGACACAGTTTATCAATATGAGGTCCACCATTCAGACAGAGATTGAGGAGAATGTTTTTCTCTCGGAGGGTCTTTAGTCTGTGGAATTCTCTTCCCCAGAGAGCAGTGGGGGCCGGGTCATTGAATATATTCAGGGCAGAGTTGGACATATTATTAACAGAGGAGACAAGGGTTATGGGGGTGGAACAGGAAAGTGGAGTTGAGATCACAACCAGGTGAGCCATGATCTTATAGAATGGGACAGCAGGCTCGAAGGGCTGACTGGCCTACTCCTGTTCCTATGTTCCTATCCGGTTGTGCCTAAATTTGCTGCCACGTTTCCTACATCACAACAGTGACTACACCTCAGAAAGTACATCATTGGCAGCAAAATGCATCGAGAATTCCAGTGTTCACTTCAGTAAGGCCTTTGACAAGGTCCCTCATGGTAGACTAGTACAAAAGGTGAAGTCACACGGGATCAGGGGTGAACTGGCAAGGTGGATACAGAACTGGCTAGGCCATAGAAGGCAGAGGGTAGCAATGGAGGGATGCTTTTCTAATTGGAGGGCTGTGACCAGTGGTGTTCCACAGGGATCAGTGCTGGGACCTTTGCTCTTTGTAGTATATATAAATGATTTGGAGGAAAATGTAACTGGTCTGATTAGTAAGTTTGCAGACGACACAAAGGTTGGTGGAATTGCGGATAGCGATGAGGACTGTCTGAGGATACAGCAGGATTTAGATTGTCTGGAGACTTGGGCGGAGAGATGGCAGATGGAGTTTAACCTGGACAAATGTGAGGTAATGCATTTTGGAAGGGCTAATGCAGGTAGGGAATATACAGTGAATGGTAGAACCCTCAAGAGTATTGAAAGTCAAAGAGATCTAGGAGTACAGGTCCACAGATCACTGAAAGGGGCTACACAGGTGGAGAAGGTAGTCAAGAAGGCATACGGCATGCTTGCCTTCATTGGCCGGGGCATTGAGTATAAGAATTGGCAAGTCATGTTGCAGCTGTATAGAACCTTAGTTAGGCCACACTTGGAGTATAGTGTTCAATTCTGGTCGCCACACTACCAGAAGGATGTGGAGGCTTTAGAGAGGGTGCAGAAGAGATTTACCAGAATGTTGCCTGGTATGGAGGGCATAAGCTATGAGGAGCGATTGAATAAACTCGGTTTGTTCTCACTGGAACGAAGGAGGTTGAGGGGCGACCTGATAGAGGTATACAAAATTATGAGGGGCATAGACAGAGTGGATAGTCAGAGGCTTTTCCCCAGGGTAGAGGGGTCAATTACTAGGGGGCATAGGTTTAAGGTGAGAGGGGCAAAGTTTAGAGTAGATGTACGAGGCAAGTTTTTTACGCAGAGGGTAGTGGGTGCCTGGAACTCACTACCGGAGGAGGTAGTGGAGGCAGGGACGATAGGGACATTTAAGGGGCATCTTGACAAATATATGAATAGGATGGGAATAGAAGGATACGGACCCAGGAAGTGGAGAAGATTGTAGTTTAGTCGGGCAGTATGGTCGGCACGGGCTTGGAGGGCCGAAGGGCCTGTTCCTGTGCTGTACATTTCTTTGTTCTTTGTTCTTTGGCCATGAAAGGTGTTATATGAATACAAGTCTTTTTTTTAACCTGCAAATCCCTCTGTTCTTTTCTCTTTCATGGACGTATTCAGCTTCTCCTTAAAGTCACGCACACATTGACACTCAAATTGATAAAGGAACCAAAGGCGACCTGAGGGAAACCTTTTTTACAGAGCGATGGGTGAGGATCTGGAAGGTTCTGATGAGAGTGTGGTGGAGGCAGATTCAATCACGGTTTTTAAGAGGGAATTGGGTAAATGCTATAAAGGGAAAGTATTTGCAGGGTTATGGGGGAAAGGCAAGGGAGTGGCGCTAGCTGAGCCGCTCTTACTGAGAGGTGACAGACACAATGGGCCGAATGGTCTCCTTCTGTGCTGTGAGCATTCTGTGATTCTATGCTGCAAATCGTGGGATCTCCATGATCCATCAGGAAGTTATGGAATGGGGAGAATCGAGAATCCCTCAAATGTTGCCCCTCCCTGTCATAGTCATCAGCCAACATCCTTCTCCCGCTCCAACTACGAATCTCTGTCCCCCACAAACCACATTAATCACTTTGAACTTGAACAAAAGGAGCTATCTGGCAGAAGGGAGACCAAATTCAAGGGGTGGCAGCAGGACAATGAGATCGGAGATGAATCAGTCTTGTTGCCGATGGTACAGAATGTCCAGCAGAGGCAGTGTAGATGGAGCCAGATGTCCAATCTGGGCCAGAGCCCCTTGTATGTGATGCTGCTGGATCAATGTTAAAACGGCAGACTGAGACTGTGCAGTACAGCAATGCAATATTACTGGTTTCATAAACCAGAGGCTATGTCACATCACCCTCATCTCTCCACACTACATTTGACAAAGGACCTGTATCCCTCATCGGGTACCCCCGAGATTGTTGAATGTCTCAGACATTAAGAATTGAAAGGAAGGCTGTGGGGCTCTTTGTCTCAGCAAACAAACAGACTCCTGTTGGACAGCCTGGGATATGAAATGCAGATGGCTTTTGTATAGCTCTCTCTGAATTTTGTCTGTGTGGCCCACAATGTGTCTTTGGTGGGTCTTCAGTGATAATGAGGTGCAAGTTTTCTATACACTATCAGATCGCTCATTTTATTCAAGGGCATCTCTCTTAAACAGACATAGATTCAGTCATTTTTGTGTCTTTGTTCAGTGACCATGTCTCTGTACAGGTCGAGATCGTTATCCCTCAACATGTCACACAATCTTATCAAAACTTCACAGGACTGTTGTCCCAATAGCTTAGCTTATATCTCTCTTCAAGCACATGATGTGTCAGGCAGCATCTCGGATTTTAAGCATGCGGCTGGATTCTCCACTGTCGGGATTCTCCGTTGCACCGGCAGTGCACTGAAGCCCGGGAATTTCCCAATGGAGTGGGGTTGCCCACAATGGGAAATCCCATTGGCCGGCTGGCAGGTCGGAGAATCCCGCTGCCGGCGGGGGCGGCGCATATACAACTGGTGCAGCGGGACGGAGAATCCCACCCATGGTTTTCCTTTTAAGGTTTCAGAGGCAAATGATCAAAATATTATCAAGAAAAAGGCAACTTATTCATCTCATCTACACTTCCCTGAATCTCACTGGAATATAGGTGGACACCAGATTGTTACATTCCAGTTAACTACACCCAAGGTGAGTTAGTCCAATTCCTTTCTGTCCAGGACAATCAAACATTCCCATCTGATCCCAGGTATTAACATATTCTGTTTGTTTATTCTTTATTGTCAATGTCAGGCTGGGGTTGTTCACCTTGGAGCAAAGGAGGTTGAGGGGAGATTTGATAGAGGTGGACAAGGTTATGATAGAGTTACGTAAGGTTGATAAAGAATAGCTGTTCCCATTAGCTGATGGGACAAGGATGAGGGGGACAGATTTCAGGTTTTGGGTAAGTGTTTCAGGGGGATGTGAGGGAGAATATTTTTACACAGCGAGTAGTAATGACCTGGAACTCACTGCCCACGAGGGTGGAGGAATTAGAGATAACGACCAATTTCAAAATGATATTAATGGGCACTGGAAGGAAATAAACTTGCAGGGGAACGGTGACATCGAGGGGGAATGGGACTGACTGGATTGTTCTACAGAGTCAGCATGGACTCCAGTTACTGAATGGACCTTTTTGAAGGTAACTTTGTGACATTGAACCCGAGTTTGTGCAGCTGTTGATCAAAACGAACAACTTCTTCACCAAATATTTCTGACTCTTGACCAATGGGAAAAGTGTTACCAGCTTCCCCACAACAAATTGAGGCAATCAGCTTGGAGCCTCTTCTAACGATGAACTAAAACTTGTGTCAAACAGGGTGTTCTGGAATAGCTGGTACTCTGACCCCTTCCTGACCTTAACACCATTTTTTTTTATTCGTAAAGCTACAGTACAGTATTCAACACTTAAAGAGACATGCCACTGAAGACATTTCATCACCGAGCTTACATACAGTACAATTTATTAATTACACAAACGTGTTAATGAGGTGATGTCTCACTGATACTGATGGCTGACTCCAGCTATTCTCCATGGAATCACCGCACTTTTTAGTGACTACAATGTACTGACATCACCAAACCTAAACACATAGAGCTTCCATACTCATCGATCCCCAAACAGGCTGAATGTGCCCCGGTGCCCAAAGTGGAGAGTCACAGGAACAGGGTACAGAGGAGCCAAAGAGAAACCATTTGGGTCCAGAACATTGTGAACATCCTTTTACTCTGGTTGTCTTTGATCCTCAAGTCATTTTCTGCTTTTTTAAAACCATGTTCGGTTTCATTAATAAACTTGTATCAGGAAAAATATTTGATTTTTCTGGACTTTTCATGATTACATTAATGCACTTTAAGGAAAGTGGGTGAGAGGGGTTGACTGACTCTTTAACAGAAAGTGAGACCCTCTGAGGTAATTGGCAAAGGAGCCAGAGGGGGAGATGAGATTTTATTTTATTTTTTGACACAGCGAGGTGTTCTGTTCTGCCTGAAAGCAGATTTAATTGTATCTTTCCAAAGAGTAAATACTTGAAAGGGAAGAATTTGCAGGGCTGTGGGGAAAGGGCAGAGCAGTTGGATGAATCAGAGAGTCCTTTCAAAGAGATAGCAGGGGCACGATGGGCTGAATTGACTCCTCCTGCATCCTGTGAATCTGAGCCTCCTGTTTTTGTGCAGGTTAAAAGGGACAGATTTCATTGCAGCCTCTTCCCTGTATATGTATTTAAAGTGACAAGTTTCTCTTTAGCTCTGAGTGACCGATATAACAATTGGTTGGAGGTTCATTTCCCAGTCAGTCCTCCAGCACCTTCCTGTCTCTCTATTAGTGCAACGCCCATGGCAGTTTCCCAACTGGGGCACAGGCCCCATTATTCTCAGCTAAATCGGGCAGGAGATACAGAGGTCTGAGAACACGCACGAACAGACTCAAAAACAGCTTCTTCCCCACGGTCACCAGACTCCTAAATGACCCTCTTATGGACTGACCTCATTAACACAACACCGTGTATGCTTCATCCGATGCCAGTGCTTGTGTAGTTACATTGTATACCTTGTGTTGCCCTATTACTTTCTTTTATTCCCTTTGCTTCCCATGGACTTAATGATCTGTTGAGCTGCTCGCAGAAAAATACTTTTCACTGTACCTCGGTACACGTGACAATAAACAAATCCAATCCAAGGGGTCTTGCGGTGGCGGCTCTGAGGGAGGAAGTCGCACATTTGGTGGCTCTCGCTCCGGTCGGACTTTTAGACCTTTTCCCCCGACTTTTTCGAACTTTTGAGCGCTGGAGTGGAAAACAAAAGCACTGTAGATCTGGATCCATACAGAGTTGTATGGACTTAAGGAGCAGAAGGAAGCGAAAACAGGCGAAGAATGGGCTGAACAAAGGCGGTGTGGAAGTTCAAGCGGGAGGAAAGATGGCCGACGAACGGATGGTCCAGTCAGCACTGGACAACATGCCGAAGATCATGAAGGAGAGCTTTGCAGCGCTGAAGCAGGATAATCTGGAACCTCTTCAGAAAGCGTTTGAGCGGCTGGACCAAAGTCTGGACGCCCAGGATAAGAAGGTCCAGGCACTGGAGTTACAGACGGATTTCCAAATGGTAGCGGACGTGGAAATTAGAAAGTTGAAGGAGCAACAAACGAGACTGATGGACAGGCTGGAGGACCTGGAAAATAGGTCTCGCTGTCAGAACCTAAGAATCATTGGCCTCCCGGAGGGGGCCGAGGGAGTGGATGCCACGGTGTATGTGGCAGACATGCTGCAGAAGCTGGTGGGGGATGATTTCTTCCCGCGTCCGTTGGAGCTGGACAGGGCACACAGAGTGCAGGCGAGGCAGCCGAAAGGGGGGGATGATGGTCAGGTTCCACAGGTTCGTGGACAAGGAGCGGGTTCTACAGTGGGCCAAGAACACAAAAAGCTGCACATGGAACAACAGTGTCCTGCGCATCTACCAAGATCTCAGCCAGGAGGTGGCCAGAAGGAGGGCAGCCAAATTAAAGAGATTCTGTACAAAAAGGTGAAGTTCAGACTACTTTTCCCGGCGCATCTTTGGGTCACGTACCAGGAACAGCAACATTATTTTGAAGACCCTGAGGACGCGATGGACTTCGCAAAGGGACATGGACTGGTGCCGACCTGAGGACCCATGGACTCAAGTTCGAGTGTTTTAAGTGATGTTTACATGTTTTCTCAGATTACCCTTCTGGTTAGTTATTTGATTCTGCACGTTCTTTTATTCACAATTCGGGGTGCGTTTCGTTTGTTTTTTTGTGTCCTCTTGTGTATCGACGCGTTGTCTGGAAACAACGGGAGTCAAAGTTATTCAGTGCTGTTTTGCTATTTTTCTTTTAATGTTCGGATGGGGGTAGTTGGTAGCGCCCACCTCTTTACTCAACTTGAATTGCACTATTGTTGGGGTGGTCTTTGTTCTTTGTTTGTTTTTCTTTTTTCCCAGAGCGATTGCTCGAATAGGGCTGATCTGGGGAAGTGGTGTTGATGGGCGGAGGGGAAGGGAGCGGGGGAACAATAGTTGGGAGACAGGTTGGCACCAGAGTGGAGAGTCATCAGCCTTAAATATACACAAGGACTCTGTCCCCACAACTCTCTCAGTTCCAAAGACTCTCAGAAGAATTTCCTCCTCATCTCGGTCTTAAATTGACATCTCTTTATTCTGAGACAATACCCTCTGGTCCTAGATTCTCCCATGAGGGGAAACATCCTCTCTGTATTTACCCCATGAAGCTCCTTCAGAATCCTGGATGTTTCAATGAGATCACCTCTCATTGTTCTAAATTCCAATGAGTAGACTCCCAACCTGTTTAACCTTTGCTCCTAAGACAATCCCTCCATACCTGGGATCATCCTAGTGAACCTTCTCTGAACCTCCTCCAATGAAATAATATCTTTCCTTAAATAAAGGGGATCAAAACTGCTCTCAGTTCTCCAGATGTGATCTCACCAGCACCTTGTACAGCTGCAGCAAGACTTCCCGACTCTTATACTCCAACCCCCTTGGAATCAGGGCCAACATTCCATTAGCCTTCCTGATTACCTGCTGCACCTGTCTGCTAGCTTTCTGTGTTTCGTGCACAAGTTCCCCAAGTCCCTTTGTGTTGCAGCTTTCTGCAGTTTTTCTCCATTTAAATAATACTGTTCTTTTGTTCTCCCTTCCAAAATGAACTTCACATTTTCCCACATTATGCTCCATGTGGCAACTTCTTGTCCACTTGCTTAACCTATTAATAGCTCTTTGCAAACTGTTTGTATCCCCCTCGCAACTTGCCTTTCCATCTATTTTTGTGTTGTCTTCAAATTTGGGCACAGTACGTTCGCTTCCTTCCTCCAAGTCATTAATATAAATTGTACACAGTTGCGATCCCAGCACTGACCCCTGTGGAACCCCACTGGTTACAGGTCACCAACCAGAAAAAGAACCCCTTATCCCCACTTGCTGTTTCCTGCCCATTAGCCAATTCTCTATCCACGCCAACCCCATGGGTTCTTATCTCATGACTTAACGTTTTGTGAGGTACCTTGTCAAAGGCCTTCTGGAAGTTTAAATACAACACATCTACTGGTCCCCCTCTATCCACTCTGGTTGAGACTTCCTCAAAACACTCTGATAAATTAGTCAGACACGGTTTCCCTTTCACAAAACCATGCTGACTCTGCTTGATTAGATTATGATTTTCTCAATGTGCTGCTATTACTTCCTAATAATTGATTCCAACATTTTTTTCAACAATAAATGTTAGGCTAATCGTCCTATAGTGTCTCGTTTTTTCCTCCCTCCCATTCTGAATTGAGGGGTTGTCACATTGGCAGTTTTCCAATCCTCTGGTACTTCTACAGAATCCAAGGATTTTTGGAAAATTACAATCAATGCATCCACTATCTCTGTAGACATTTCTTTTAGAATCCGAGGATGCAGCCATCCAGGGGACTTATCTTATCCCCATTAGTTTGTCCAATACAACTTCTCCAGTGGTGGTATTTAATTGCTCCCTCCGTATTCTTTAGTATTAATGGGATATTCGAAGTACCTTCCACCGTAAAGACTGATGCAAAATATCTGTTTAACTCCTCTGCCATTTCCTTGTTCCCCATAACTGACATAGTGGCATGGAGGCACAGTGGTTAGCACTGTTGCTTCACAGCTCCAGGGACCTGGGTTCAATTCCCGGCTTGGGTCACTGTCTGCACTTTCTCCCCAAAACTGCGTTGGTTTCCCCCGGGTTCTCCGGTTTCCTCCCACAAGTCCCAAAAGGCGTGCTTGTTAGGTGAATTGGACATTCTGAATTCTCCCTTTGTGTACACGAACAGGTACCGGAGTGTGGCGACGAGGGGATTTTCATAGTAACTTCATTGTAGTGTTAATGTAAGCCTACTTGTGACAATAATAAAGATGGTTATAATGAATATTATTACGCTCTCCCAAGATTTATTTTCTAAGGAGCCTCTGTGGAGTTGAGGTGTCAATCAGATCAGCCGGGAACTTTTTTTTAAAATGTTTTTATTCTCCGTTTTCACATTTTCCCCACCCACAAACAGTAAATGGTAACAAATACAAAATTAATCCCCTTAACAATACCAATGATCCCATCCTCCCACCACCCCAAACAACGGCCCACCTGTCAATATATGCATCCAATAAAACAAACCCTCCCACGGTGGAAACAAAAAACAAAGGAGAAAAAGAAAAAGGAGTCCGGGACCGCCCATGGTCACCATTGACCTATAGAGTCCACTCCCCCTCCCCCCTACACTCAACGCCATCCAACCTCTGAAAGAGTACCGTACATGATACCCAAGAGTTGTACACGCCACCGCCCCCCCCCCCCCCCCTCCCAGCTCCAACTCCTCCCGTCCACTGCCTCTTGTAAAACTCCTCCCCCCAACCTCGGTTTCCTCCCCCCAACCTCGGTTCCTTCCCCCCCAACTTTCCACCCCGGCTAGACCACTCGGACCCTGTTCTGCCAGGCTCCGATGGCCGCAGCCCCTCCCCCCACCTCACTCCCGTTCACTGGCCAGCACAAACCGGACGGCGTGGAGGCCCCCGCCCGGGTCCTTCCCCCCCCTTGCCCGGCCCTAGGAGAGCCCAGAAATCCCCTTTTAGCCCACAAACCCCGCATATCCACTTACACCCCAAAGAGCCCTCATTTCGAGTGAAAGTCCCATCACTTCCCTTGTCCAAATATATACAACACTGGCTCCTTTAGCCCACACACCCGCACGCAGTGAAACAAAAAAAGAAGAAAATAGTCATGAGGTTACATTGGTTACTTCTGCTTTCGCAAACTCCTCCGTTGCTTCCGCCGTTCCAAAATAAAAGTCCCTGAGCTTGTAAGTCACCCTCAGCTTCACTGGATATACAATGCCGCACCGCACCTTGCTAATGTACAGTGCCCTCTTCACCCGGTTGAAAGCAGCCCGCCTCCTTGCCAGCTCCACCGTAAAGTCCTGGTATACACGTATACCAGCTCCAGCCCACTGCACCACCCGCTTCTGCTTGGCCCAGCTCAGGACCTTCTCTTTCACACTGTACCTACGGAAGCACAGAGTCACTACCCTTGGCGGCTCACTCACCATTGGTACAGGCCTCCACGACCGATGAGCCCGAACCAGTTCATATCGGGAGGGATCCTCCCCCTCCCCCAATAGTTTCGCCAGCATCGCGGCAAAATACTCAATCGGCCTCGGTCCTTCAACTCCTTCGGGCAGCCCCACAATCCTCAAATTCTGTCGCCTGGATCCGTTTTCCAGGTCTTCCATTTTTCCTCGCAGATCCTTGTTAATGTCCATCACCTTCCGCATCTCCTTCCCCATCGAGGCAACTTGATCACCGTGCTGCAATAATGTCTCCTCCACTTCCTTCAGCGCTTCCCCTTGCCCCCGCAGCTCCGCTACTGCACTCGTCACCGCCATCGTCACCGGGGAAATAGACTCCTCCACCAACGCACTCATCACCTCCCTCATCTCCTTCCTCATTGTCTCCACGTATCTTGTAAACTGCCTTTCGAATTCCGCAGCCATCACCATAGTTATTTCTTTAGCCGTAAGAAATGCGGCCTCCCCTGGTGCTCCAGCCTCCATTTTCCTTGGTGACCCCGCGGTGACCTTTCCACTCCCCGACGGACCTTCAGCTGTTTTCTTTATGGACGTTCTTTTGCTCACCCTCAACATTTTTCTTCACTGTGCCTTCTCCCTGCTTTTGCCGCCTCCGTGGACCCTGGGACCGGGCTTAAAGCCCCGAAAATGCCTTTCCCGAACGGGAGCCCTCCATTGTGCGCCCGCCTCCCGCCCGCCGTCACCGGAAGTCCCTCAGATCAGCCGTGAACTTATTGAATGGTGGAGCAGGCTCGAGGGGCCGAGTGGCCTACTCCTGCTCATAATTCGTATGTTATCACATCCTTTATAATAGATTGTAGCATTTTCCCTCCTACTGATGTCAGGCTAATGGGTCTGTGGTTCTCCGTTTTCTCTCTCCCTCCTTAAATAGTGGGGTTACATTTACCACCTTCCAATCTGCAAGAACCATTCCAAAATTTGTAGAATTTTGAAAGGTGATCACCAATGTATCCACTATCTCTACAGCCGCCTCTTTCAACACTCTGGGATGTAGAGCAGCAGCTTTTGGGGATTTATTAACTTTTAACCATATTATTTTCTCCAGTTATTCACTAATACTAATCTCTTTCAGTTCCTCGTGCTCACTACGCCCTTGGTTCTCTAGTGCTTTTGGGACAATTTCTGTATCTTCCTCTGTGAAACAGACACAAATTGTTTAGTTTCTCTGCCATTTCCTTATTCCCCATTATAAACTCTCCTGTCTCTGCCTGGAATGGACCCACATTGGTCTTTGCTAATCTTTTCCTTTTCACATTCCTATAGGAGCTTTTCCAGTTCTCCCCAGTTTGCTCTCATATTCTATTTTCTCTTTATCAGTTTCTTGGTCCTCCTTTGCTGAATTCCAAAACAAGTTCCCAATTTTCAGGCTCACTACTATTTGGGCCATTTTATGAGTCTCCTCCATTGATTTAATGGAACCGTTAACTTTTCTTGTTAGCCACGATAGCTTCACTTTTGCTGTTTAATTTTTGCTTCTTCAGGGGAATCTATATTTTATGTAAATAAAATGCAAGTGGTTGCCTGTCTATTGTCTATCGTCATACATAGAACAACAAAGAACAAAGGACAGTACAGCACAGGAACAGGCCCTTCGGCCCACCAAGCCTGCTCGGATAATGATGTCTGTATAAACTAAAACCTTCTGTGCTTCCAGGGTCTGTATCCGTCTATTCCTATCCTATTCATGTATTCGTCAAGATGCCTATTAAACGTCACTATCATACCTGCTTCCACCACCTCCTCTGGCAGCGAGTTCCAGGCACTCAACACCCTGTGTCAAAAGCGTCCCTCGCACACCTCCTCTAAACTTTACCCCTCGCACTTCAAACCCATGTCACCTGGTAATTGACTTTTCCAACCTAGGAAAAAGTTTCTGACTATCCACTCTGTCCATGCCACTCAGAATTTTGTAAACTCTTATCAGGACTTCCCTCAACCTCTGTCACTCGAGTGAAAACAATCCGAATTTATCCAACCTCTCCTGACAGCTAATACCCTCCAGACCAGGCAACATCCTGGTAAACCTCCTCTGTACTCTCTCCAAAGCCCCCACATCCTTTAGGTAATGTGGTGACCAGAATTGTCGGCAATATTCCACGTGTGGCCTAACTAAGGTTCTGTACAGCTGCAGCATGACTTGCCAATTTTTATACTCAATGTCCCGACCAATGAAGACAAGCATGCCGTCTGCCTTCTTAGCTCCTTATCCACCTGCGTTGCCACATTCAGTGATATATTTATTGTAATTTCCCAATCTACCACAGACAACTTGCCCCTCATACCATGACAGTCTCCTTCTGCAAGAAACACCCAGATAAATTTGGCAAAAGAACAATGTAACCACCATAGCCCATCTTCATGGCAACGTGGCTGCTTTGGGAACTAAATATCTTCCAACGTGCAAACACCTTTTCATTCTGTGCTCCTCGTCAAACTTGGAACCAGGTAATCGCAACGAGGCTCAAAAATGGTCAGCCCACCGGAGGCAGAGGTGTTAGACCGGCCAGTCCAGCAGAAAGAAACCCTCCAATCATCACCATTCACCAGATGTCAGAATGAACAAAATGCAGTCCTGGATGTCAGTGAGAGCAGAAACAATAACAACGGAGCCAACATCTGTAATTTATTGTGAACTTGTTGGAGTCACAACAGGTGTGATGAATCACAAAACCCCTCCCCACATTGAGGTCAGATGAATGGTCTCTCCCCAGAATTAACTCGCGAGTGTCTCCGGAGTTGGGACGGACCATTGAATGTCTCCCCTGCTCTACAATTCCCGTTGCCTCGGGAAGGCAGCCAGCATAATTAAGGACCCCACGCACCCCGGACATACTTTCTTACACCTCCTTCCGTCAGGAAAAAGATACCAAAGTTTGAGGTCACATACCAACCGACTCAAGAACAGCTTCTTCCCTGCTGCCATCAGACTTTTGAATGGACCTACCTCGTATTAAGTTGATCCTTTCTCTACACCTTGCTATAGCTGTAACATTATATTCTGCAGTCTCTCCTTCTTTCCTTATGTACGGTATGCATTGTTTGTACAGCAGGCAAGAAACAATACTTTTCACTGTATTCTAATACATGTGACAATAATAAATCAAATCAAATCAGAGCAGGTGAATGGCCTCTTCCAGGTGTGAACTCGCTAGTGTTCCCGCAGGGTGTATGGATATTTGAATCCCTTCTCTCACTAACAGCAGGTTAACTCCTTCTCCCCTGTGTGAACTCGCTGGTGCCTCTCCAGGCTTGATGAAGTAGTAAATCCCTTCTGACACTGAGAGCAGGTGAATGGCCTCTCCCCAGTGTGAACTCGCTGGTGTGACTGCAGGGCGGATAACTGAGTGAACCGCTTCCTACACTGAGAACAGGTGAACGGCCTCTCCCCAGTGTGAATTCGCTGGTGTATCTGCAGGTCGGATGATTGAGTGAATCCCTTCTCACACTGAGAGCAGGTGAACGGCCTCTCCCCAGTGTGAACCCGCTGGTGTCTCCGCAGGTTCGATGAAGTAGTGAATCCCTTCTCACACTGAGAGCAGGTGAACGGCCTCTCCCCAGTGTGAACCCGCTGGTGTCTCCGCAGGCTCGATAAAGTAGTGAATCCCTTCTCACACTGAGAGCAAGTGAACGGTCTCTCCCCAGTGTGAATTCTCTGGTGTGACTGCAGGCTGGATAACTGAGTGAATCCCTTCTCACACTGAGAACAGGTGAATGGCTTCTCTCCAGTGTGAACTCGCTGGTGTGTCTGCAGGGCGCATAACAGAGTGAATCCCTTCCCACACACAGAGCAGGTGAATGGCTTCTCCCCAGTGTGAACTCGCTGATGTATCCGCACGCTCAATAAGGTAGTGAATCCCTTCTCACACTGAGAACAGGTGAATGATTTTGCCTCAGTGTGATCTCGCTGGTGTGTCCGCAGAGCGGATAACTGAATGAATCCCTTCCCACATAAAGAGCAGGTGAATGGCCTCTCCCCTGTGTGAATGCGTCTATGAGCTTCCAGCTGTGAAGGGGCTCTAAATCCCTTCCCACAGTCTCCACATTTCCACGGTTTTGTCATGTTTTGGATCTCCTTGTGTCTCCCCAGATTGGATAATTGAAACCTTGACCACACACAAACACGTGTAGTCTCTCCTCGCTGTGAATGGTGTGATGTTTTTTCAGGCTGTGTAACTGGTTAAAGCTCTTTCCACAGTCAATGCTCTGGAACACTCACTCGGGTGTGTGTGTGTCTCGGTGCTTTTCCAGTCACAATGATGGTTAAAATCTTTTGAAGCCGAAAGAACAGACAAACATTTCTCATTCGAGATTCAAAGTCCGATGATATTCAGTTCCAAGGAATTGAGACTCAGTCAGAATGAGACGTGACGTTTGAGATTTCTGTCTGTAATTCCTCCATTTCTAATATCCTGTAAAAACAATTTACAAAAGACATCACTGCCAGCACAGGATAGGAATTCAGATCAGACAATTCTAGTTCCCAGAGAACATTCGTTCCTCTCTCATTCCCCAAAAGTTGTAAATCTCCATCCCACACACACTCTCCCTCCATTCTCACTCTTCTGTATCTAATATCCACCCTCCCAATTCTCCTGAAGGTGCTAATTCAGGCTGATTGACAGATCCATGCTCACTGCTTCCTGTCCTGGGCACAGAGATCATAACAAATAGGAGCTGCAGTCGACCATTCGGCTCATCGAGCCTGCTCGTCTAATCTGCGATCATTGACTGATCTAGGTCAGCGTCATTCTCTGTGTTATTGACCAGAGGCTGAGTGTGCTGACTCAATATCTGTGAGCTCATGATGCCGAGCTGTAAAACACCAAGGAAAGATCGACGATCCCGAGGCGAGAATCCTGAATGTTGAGCAAGATGCCTCCTCAGCAGAGGCAAGAATTTAATCCTTGGAAAACCGGCTGAGTGGTGTGGTGGACTCCTGGAGGACTTGGAGAACCGAGGGTCAGAGAAAGAACATCCGGACTTTGAATCTAGAAGGAGAAATGTTTGTCTGTTCTTTCGGCTTCAAAATATTTTAACCATCAGTGTGACTGGAAAAGCCCCGAGAGACGACGACCCCCCCCCCCCCGAGTGAGAGTCGTTGTTTTCTCCAGCTGAATGTGAAGCCTGGGTGTTTCCAATTAGAAAGAGCATCGGATCCGGTCTTTGAGGCCGATGGATAGTTTTCATCGCAGGCCTGTAATCATTCCCTTCCACAACTTGAAAGATCACCAGAAGTTCCTGGAGACGGGTACGGTGAAATGAAATGAAAATCGCTTATTGTCACAAGTAGGCTTCAAATGAAGTTATTGTGAAAAGCCCCTAGTCCCCACATTCCGACACCTGTTCGGGGAGGCTGGTATGGGAATTGAACCTTGCTGCTGGCCTGCCTTGGTCTGCTTTAAAAGCCAGCTCTTTAGCCCTGTGCTAAACCAGCCCCCTGTGAGGTGGGACCTGGCTCCATGAGGGAGTGAGGATTTCCTTTTTCCAGGACTTTTCGGCTGCCACACAAACGAAGCATCGAGGCTTCGCTGAAGTTTGAAGGGAACTCAAGACTGCTGAGTGAATTCTGTTATGCTTTATCCTGTGACCCTGAAAATTGTGTCCGACAACTCCGTCAAGTCTTTCGATAATCTGACTACTGCCTTGGCCTTCGTTAAATCCATGAAGGGCAAGGATTTGGACGGATGGTTTGCAGCTCAGACTAACTAAGGCTCTTATTCGGACTCTTTCCTTATTACTGTTTTGTTGTCGGAATTTGTTATCTTTTATCTTGTTGAAGGGAGGTGTTATTCTGTGAGCACTGATTGAATATCTTCTTCTCCTCGAGTGTTCCAGGGACTCATATTATCTTATCTCCGTTATGGTAGATGTGCAGGGCACTTATTATCGGTCGTCTTTCTTCTATTATCCGAGCATTAATCATGGCAGAACCGAGTGGTGCCATTGCCAAAGGGTGGGTGGTGGTGGATGCAGGTCTTTACAGGTGGGTCTAAAATATGGGAGGGGCATTCGATCCCCATTCCCTTGTTGGCCTTTCTTTTCTTCCCTCAGTTTAGAGAAGATATCCCAAGGTTAACAACAGTCTGGCCATGGGCTAACCCTCCGGGTCCTCAGTCTTATTGAGGAATGTCCCCTTGGATCTATTGTGGTCGTGATTCTTTTGTATTTTTGTTATTATGGGAGGGTTTATGTGTTGTTGACTTTATCCTACTCTGGTACAGATGGGGCTTTTATCCATAAAAGGAGCAGTTTGGGGAGACTTTGGTGCCTCTGGTGTAAAGTGAGTTGGAGGAGGGGGTAATAGCCCACGCCCAATTGTGGCGTGAAAATCTGTTCCTGTTCTCTCTGTCGCCTAACTAATGGCGGCTGTTAATCTTCAAATTTTCTCAGGGAATGTACGGCGCATCCATCACCCTATCAGAAGGAAAATGGTCCTCTATTTTCTTAATTAGAAAGTCGACATAGCTTTATTCCAGGAAACTCATCTAGATTAAACTCATTTGGAGCAGCAAGGTGGCACAGTGGTTAGCGCTGCTGCCTCACAGCTCCAGGGACACAAGTTCAATTCCGGCCTCGAGTGACTGCCTGGGTGGAGTTTGCACCTTCTCCTCATGTCTGCGTGGGTTTTCTCTGGGATCTCTAGTTTTCTCCCACAGGGCAAAGATGTGCAGGTTTGGTGGATTGGCCATGTTCAAAAAGGTTAGGTAGGGTTACTGGGTGACAGTGACAGGGTGGAAGCATGGGCCTAGGTAGGGTGCTCTTACAAAGGCAGGTGCGGAATCGATGGTCTGAAAGGCATCCTTCTGCACTGTAGGGGTTCTATAATGAGGAATACTTTAAATTGAGGCCGGATTGGGTGGGAAGGATTTTTTTTGCCTCTTTGTCATCAAGTAGCAGGGGTGTGGCAATCCTTATTAATGAAAATATCCCTTTTAAGGTTGAAACCAGCACCAAGGATAAAGGAGGTAGATATGTGATCATTAGAGGTTTGGTGCATGGAGATGTTGTTTTAATAATGAATGTTTATGGACCCCCGAATTACTCCCTGGAGTTCATTGCAAAGGCTTTTGTGGATTTTGCTGTTAGCTTCGACTAACTCTTTTGTGGTTGGTGACTTCAACGGCCACTTATATCCTCTGGTGGATAAGCTCCTGGATACCTGGTTACCGCCCCCCCCCCCTCCCCCCCCTCCCCCCCCCCCCCCCCCCCAGCTACAAGCTCGGGCGTTGGTCTCGGCTTGTGAAGAGGTGGGTTATGTGGATGTTTGGAGAACTTTGCACCCGAGGGGCGGAGATTTTACCTTCTTTCCAGTCCCACAGCAATGTCAGACTAGAATCGCCGACTTCATCGTGCCGAGGACGACCTGGTGTCCGCTTGCACCACAGGGAACATCTTAAATGCAGCCCCCGCCCCCGTTTTTCTGGAGGTTCTGCTCGAGGGCTCACCCCCAGGGCGAGAAGGTGGAGGTTTGATGCCTCCCTGATCAGAGATACTTCATTCACTGCACATTTTACGGAAGAGTTTGAGTTCTTCCGTTAACTCGGCCCCTGGTATTTCCCCTCCAGACGTGTAAAGCTCATGCCGGGGGGGTGATCATTTGCGTCACTGCTGATGAAAGGTGCAGAATGCTGGAGAACCAGCGGCGTCTGGAGGTTTGTTTGATGAAGGCCCAGGAGGAAGTTTCCGCCGGAGTGAAGCTCAGTCACACCAACCCCGCACTCTGATTGGCTGAATGACCAGAATCCTTCCGGTCGCGCAACTGTTCCCATTGGCCAATGCCTCAGCAGGAAGGTCAGGAGGTGAGCTCCACTGCACATGCGCAGTCTCGGGCAGCTCACCGAGCGGCTTCCAGCTCTGGTCGGAGCCGGTTGCCTGGAAACCTTGTCTCGAGGAGGTGTGGAGGGAGGGGGTTCAACGGGCTGGGCGGCGCGTCCGCGCACTGGAGCACGGTGACGACATTGCGAATAGAGTAATTTCTATTGGCTGATTCAGACAGGGCTCCATTGTGATGTCACAGCGGATGTGAAGGCAAACCTCCTCCTGTCTCCAACATCTGTGAGTAAAACACTTTCTTTTCTCCCCCTTTCCATTTCTCATTCTGACCTTCAATTGGTGACTTGCAGCAACTGAAGGGAAAGGAAGTGAATCCAGGGAGGGTGCAGACTCTGCAAAGCTTGGCCCAGGACAGGTGCAGCAGGGGGTGGATGGGGAGTGGAGCTCACTCTGCGCTGTCTCCATCAAGCGCAGGCTCCCGGGAGGCCAGGTGGGCTCTCTGGGTTTGCGGAATGGAGGAAGGAGGGGAGCTGGATATGTTACTGGAAGCGGCAGGTCGGATTGGGGCCAGGGTTGGAATTCTTGCGGAAGCCCGCGTCCCGCCGCCGGCAGCCCGGGGTGGGTTGGTGCTGGGTTGCTGCTGCTCCTGGAGGCTCCGGGGGTTGGCCCCCTGGGACCCTCGGGATAGACTCTGGGACTTTCCAGCCTTTCACTGACTGTTGCCGACTTCGGAGCGACTCCCCGGGGTTTCCCCCCGGCCGTTGCCATTTTGCTTTTCGTGAGTTTCGGCTGGAAGGTTTCGAGGGCCGAAGGTCACGACATGAAATGTGTAATTTGGTGAACTTTGTTGAGCGCTGCACGGTGTGAAAACGAGCTTTTGTGTTGGACTTTGCTTTTTTTTTTCTTGCCTTAGGACAGACTTCTCATTTTTCCTGGATTTTTGTTTTATTACTGCTGTCTTTGTCAATGATGTTAAATTGCTCTGCTTCCGGGTGGTCCCGTGCCTTTGGGCAGGGTCCATGAAGGAGGGGGAGGGGGAGACCCTCCCTCCCTCCCTCCCTCCCTCCCTCCTCTCTGCCACGCCCGGATGTGACTCCCTCCGGCGGGCTGTGCTCCCTGCGAGGGGCAGCCTTTCCGCCGGTGTGTGGGCTGCCGGGCTGGGTGGAGGGGGTGGGCCGGCGATGAGTGAACTCGCTGCTTGCTGGCTTTCTGGCGAGCGGCTTAGGACGGTTGTTTCGGTTTTGACTGAGAACCCCTTGGGTACCAGGGGGTGATTACACCTTTCCGGGTGGTGTCTCGTGTGTAGTGGGTGTTTTCGACATGATCCTGTTTATTGTTGTCTTTGACTGGACTGTTGGTGATTGTTTCAGTGTTGTAAGACTATGTTGGTTTATTGTTGTTTGTTTTGACCGTGTTGTTGGATCGCTCAGCTTACCAATGGCCCCTTGCCGGTTGAGTCGGTTTCTACGGTTCCCTGACTGAAGGCGCCTCTCTCCTCTACCACGCCCGGATGTGTGACTCTCCGGCGGTCTGTGCTCCTTGCGGAGGGAGCCTCTCCTCCGGCGTGTTGGCTGCCGGGCTGGGGAGGGGAGGGTGAGCGAAGTAGCCGCTTGCTGGATTTCTCTGGCGGGCGGCTTGGGACTGTTGTTTGCGTTGAACTGGGGACCCCTTTCGGGGGGGGGTGACGAACGGGGGGTGATCGAGTCGGACGTGGGCGGCTCTCCGTATTTAGTAAATGTTTCTTTTCGATATGCTGCTTTTCGGTTGTTTCTGTTCAGACTGCCTTTGTCTGTTGATGAACTTCTGGCGTTGTTTCCGTATCCTGGAACGGTCTTTGTTATATCATAGTTGAAGTGGGTCACGGCTTTGTGTCCTGTGATTAACTTTATCCTGCAAATCTTTTAAAGGTGAATTGAGGCCTTGTGATTGTTTTTGGGACGTGACTGTTAAAACATGTATCCAGGCCCCGTGCCTCGTGGTTCCTCTTTGCTCTGAAACGGTCGTATTGTGTCGGGGCCTTGTGCCCCGCGGCTGTTTGTGTTGTGTTTGGGGGATTGTTACTCTGAAATGTATTTAGGCCCCGTGCCTTGAAACTTTTTTTGATTTATAAAAAAAAACAACTGTTGAATTGTGATTGCAATAAAATATTTGAAGGGAAAGGAAGTGAATCCAGGGAGGGTGCAGACTCTGCAAAGCTTGGCCCAGGTCTCTCTCTCTCTCTTAAACACAGTGACATCCTTTGCTCCCTCAGCTTGACACATTTATTTGTCTGGCTAAAAGGATGGTCTCTTTCCCAATGTTCACAATTAAAGGGCTGGTTTCCCCAAAGTTCTCCCTGTGTCTATGCGGGTTTCCTGCAGGTGCTCCAATTTTCTCCCACAAGTCCCGAAAGATGTATGACTGGTAATTTGGACATTCTGAATTTTCCCTCTGTGTACCCGAACAGCACGGTAGCATTGTGGATAGCACAATTGCTTCACAGCTCCAGGGTCCCAGGTTTGATTCCTGGTTTGGGTCACTGTCTGTGCGGAGTCTGCACGTCCTCCCCGTGTGTGCGTGGGTTTCCTCCGGGTGCTCCGGTTTCCTCCCACAATCCAAAGATGTGCAGGTTCGGGTGGATTGGCCATGATAAATTGCCCTTAGTGTCCCAAATTGCCCTTAGTGTTGGGTGGGTTACTGGGTTATGGGGATAGGGTGGAGGTGTGGCCTTGGGTAGGGTGCTCTTTCCAAGAGCCGGTGCAGACTCGATGGGCCGAATGGCCTCCTGCACCGATGATTCTGTGACAGTTGGAGAGAACTGGAAATGGGGTCAGATTTGTACTGTAGTGGGGGAGGGGTGGAATGGTGGGGCTGGATAAGGGCCAGCAGTAGGTGGAGATATAGACAAAGATGTCGAGCACATAAGATAAAAGGAATGCAAATGGTGGTAATTAAGGCTAAGAAGGGTGCTGATAGTGGTACATAAAAAGGTTAGAATGTGTGAATGGCAGAATAAAGGTGAGCAGTGTGTAAAGGGCAACTTGAAATAATTCGAATGAGGGGAGGGGTGTGTGGTGGTATGTATTAGGGGTATTACGGTACCCTGTGATGCCGAGAGGCTATTGGTGGACAGACACTGGTCCCTGATTGGATCTGCTGCCTACTAGCTCCTCCCAGTAAGGCGGAGTATAAGAACCCGGGTTCTCCCAGCAGCCGCATTCTGTAACCGAGCTGCTGGGGAACAAGTCTGCGTAATAAAGCCATCGATTGACTTCTTCTTATCTCGCCTCGTGAGTGATTGATTGTGCTACAGGGTGGAGAACAGTGGGGAGAGAAAAAGCGATCAATGGAAGAAATTAAAACAAAAATAAATTGAGATAAAAATGGGGTAAAGGTGGTGGAGAGTCTGAACTCAATGTTAAGTCCGGAAGGGTGTAACATGCTTAATCGGAAGATGAAGTGCTGTTCCCCCAGTTTGCTGGAGAGGAAATTGCTGAGGCCTTGACAGAAATCTTTGGATCCTCACTGTCTTCAGGTGATGTCCCGGAGGACTGGAGAATAGCCAATGTTGTTCCTCTGTTTAAGCAGGGTAGCAAGGATAATCCAGGGAACTACAGGCCGGTGAGCCTTACTTCAGTGGTAGGGAAATTACTGAAGAGAATTCTTCGAGACAGGATCTACTCCCATTTGTAAGCAAATGGACGTATTGGTGAGAGGCAGCATGGCTTTGTGAAGGGGAGGCCGTGTCTCACTAACTTGATAGAGTTTTTCGAGGATGTCACAAAGATGATTGATGCAGGTAGGGCAGTGGATGTTATCTATATGGACTTCAGTAAGGCCTTTGACAAGGTCCCTCATGGTACAAAAGGTGAAGTCACACGGGATCAGGGGTGAGCTGGCAAGGTGGATACAGAACTAGCTAGGTCATCGAAGGCAGAGAGTAGCAATGGAAGGATGCTTTTCTAATTGGAGGGCTGTGACCAGTGGTGTTCCACAGGGATCAGTGCTGGGACCTTTGCTGTTTGTAGTATATATGAATGATTTGGAGGAAAATGTAACTAGTCTGATTAGTAAGTTTGCAGACGACACAGGTTGGTGGAATTGCGGATAGTGATGAGGACTGTCAGAGGATACAGCAGGATTTATATTGTTTGGAGACTTGGGCGGAGAGATGGCAGATGGAGTTTAATCCGGACAAATGTGAGGTAATGCATTTTAGAAGGTCTAATGCAGGTAGGGAATATACAGTGAATGGTAGAACCCTCAAGAGTATTGAAAGTCAGAGAGATCTAGGAGTACAGGTCCACAGGTCACTGAAAGGGGCAACACAGGTGGAGAAGGTAGTCAAGAAGGCATACGGCATGCTTGCCTTCATTGGCCGGGGCATTGAATATAAGAATTGGCAAGTCATGTTGCAGCTGTATAGAACCTTAGTTAGGCCACACTTGGAGTATAGTGTTCAATTCTGGTCGCCACACTATCAGAAGGATGTGGAGGCTTTAGAGAGGGTGCAGAAGAGATTTACCAGAATGTTGCCTGGTATGGAGGGCATTAGCTATGAGGAGCGGTTGAATAAACTCGGTTTGTTCTCACAGGAACGTCGGAGGTTGAGGGGCGACCTGATAGAAGGTCTACAAAATTATGAGGGGCATAGACAGAGTGGATAGTCAGAGGCTTTTCCCCAGGGTAGAGGGGTCAATTACTAGGGGGCATAGGTTTAAGGTGAGAGGGGTACGATTTAGAGTAGATGTACGAGGCAAGTTTTTTTACACAGCGGGTAGTGGGTGCCTGGAACTCGCTACCGGAGGAGGTGGTGGAAGCAGGGACGATAGTGACATTTAAGGGGCATCTTGACAAATACATGAATAGGATGGGAATGGAGGGATACGGACCCAGGAAGTGTAGAAGATTGTAGTTTAGTCGGGCAGCATGGTCGGCACGGTCTTGGAGGGCCGAAGGGCCTGTTCCTGTGCTGTACTTTTCTTTGTTCTTTGTTTGTTCTTTGCGCTGGGCTTCACCTGAACATTGCAGCAGGCCAAGGACGGACATGTGGACTGAGAGCAGGACGGTGAGTTGAAGTGGCAAACGACAGGAAGGTCTGGGAACTGCTTGCGGATGGACTGGAGGCGTTCTGCAAAGCCTGGAAAAATATATTCATTTTGCTTCCGGTTTGCACCCCTCTATCACCTCCACATGGTCTGTCTCCAACACTTCCCTTTCCTTCCTTGACTTTCTATTTCAATTTCTGAGATAGACTGTGCACTAATATCCATTACAAACCTACCGACTCCCACAGCTACGCCGACTACAGCACTTCACACCCCACATCCTGTAAGGACTCCATCCCATTCTCTCAGTTCCTTCACCTCCATCACATCTGTTCCGATGATGCCACTTTCCTAAACTGTGCTGCTGACATGTCTTCATTCTTCTTTAACCGTGGCTTCCCACTCACTGTGGTCGACGGGGCTCTCAACCGTGTCCGACCCATCTCCCACACCTCTGCCCTCCCCCTCACTCCTCTCTCCCAGAACCAGGATAGAATCCCCACTGTCCTCACTTTTCACCCCACCAGCCTCCGCATTGAAGAAATCATCCTCCGCCAGTTCTGCCAACTCCAGCATGACTCCACCACCAAACACATCTTCCCCTCACTCCCCCTGTCAGCATTTGGAATTCTCCACCCCAGAGAACTGTGGAACCTCGGTCATCAAGTATTTTCAAGACTGAGATTGCTAACGTTTCAAGGTGACGCATGTGATATAAAATAGTTACTTTAGAGAGATTAGTTACTGTAATGTAAACATAGTCTGATTCTGTTAGTTCACAGACAAAGGATTTCAGAACGCATGGCAAAGCAAGGGGTAGGGGTGTCCAGATAAGGAGGAGAAAAGGATGCTGGGTAATAGGAGGCCAGAGGAAGGGATGAGAAGTGAGCCAATCAGGATGTATGGCCAGGTCAGGAGGGGTATAGGATGACCAATGGGAATCATGTATGTGAAACTTGATGCCATTTGAATGTATTTGCAGAAATCCCTTTGTCTCCTTCTTCATTCGTTTCCTGGGGTCTAGGAGACTAGTTGTGTCCTGTGCCTGTGTGAAATGAATCAGACTTGCAAGTCAAATAAAATAACTAATGCTATACCTGCAAATCCATCTCGACTTTTATTGAGGCCAGATTGACGGGTAAAGAAATTTATGGTTTGTCATTTGGTGCGCGAAACCCGGGATTTCTCAAGACCAACCGCAAAATCAGAATTAGACTGATTATGAACAGGGAGAGTGGGAAAACGGGCCCACAATATACTGCTGGAAAATGACCGCGCATTGCTTTTTCCCCTCTTCTTATCGTCTGATTAGTCTGGTCACTCGCGGTTGGTACGGAAAGATCGTCTCGACGAATTCAAAGATCAGTCTGGGGATTAGAAATGTAATTGATGGGATTTCATATTAATGATTCGGCTTGGGTTAGGTTTTGGGTTGATGTAACATCTAAACAGAGATGATTCAATTCCATGTGTGAGTTCTGATTCGGCTTGGGTTAGGTTTTGGGTTGATGTAACATCTAAACCGAGATGATTCAATTCCATGTGTGAGTTCTGATTCGGCTTGGGTTAGGTTTTGGGTTGATGTAACATCTAAACAAAGATGATTCAATTCCATATGTGAGTGTTTTGAATAACTGATGTGACCTCAGGATGAGGGTTCAGTTCAATGAGTGTTTTTAAATCTAAAGATGGTTTAATTCCATATGTGGTGTTTTGAATAACTGATGTGACCTCAGGATGAGGGTTCAGTTCAAATGAGTGTTTTAAATCTATAGTTGATTAAGCTAAAATTGTATCCTTGGACTGAAGTGGCGAGAAACGATAAATTTTAAAACAAACTGGATGCTGCATGTTAGTTAAAGCAGAAGTCTCTCAAAGGGTTAACAGCAGCCAAAGTTAAAGACTACAGACAGTGCTTCTCACACGGGCCTTGAGATAACAGCAGCAGCCTGTGGTGTAATCGGATACCTTTCTTTCGAGTCAGTGAACTCCAGCAAAGTTACGTTTTGAATTAATTAAAGGAAACCAGTGGGTTTCTCCACCTCTTTGATAAAAGTTTATTATTTTCGAAAGCAATTGATTGGAATTGCCAGAATCTTAAGTTTTACTTACTTGAAATAATGTCAATCTCATTTTATTTGTGAATTAATAGAAACTTAAAGAAACTCACTGACACCATTTTAAAAAGTGTAAATCTGGAAATGACAGCTGACTTTGCTCCGGTATAAATCACCGCAGCTAACTGCTTCCTTATTGATAGCAGCCAACATTTTGTGAATGTAAGAAAAACTCGTTGAAAGAAAATTGTTAAGATAAAGAATTAATTAAGTTGTAAAAGTTATACAAGTTTGTGTTAAGCAAATCGTAAATTTAGTTCTGAGTTGAGATCCGAGCTCAGGTTGCAGTATTTCAATTTGAATTTTCAAACATTTTAAGTTTTAAAAACACTGTTAGAAGCTTTTCAATAATTTTTGCCAAGGAGCAAAAATTGCCATTGGTTATAAATAAGCAAATAAAAATATATAATAATAATAAAAAAGAAAGAGCCAAAGTATGAAAGATAAAGAGTTAATCAGATTATGGAGACAGTATTGTCAACATGAGAGGGATAAGATATGTTATCAAGTTGGCAGGACAATGCCCTTAAAATGGGAATTCCAATTAGTGAAGGGGGTAACCAAAAAACATTACAGGTCTTGGAAAAAGGAATGTGCATTCAAAAAATGCGCAAGTGAAGACAGGGAAGGCTCGGGTCAAACAAAAGATGGGCTACGTAGTTCAATGGCTGGCCTTGAATTGACAGAATATGACGAATTGGACAACTTGATCATGTCGGCAAGGATTCCAACTGCACCTGTAGCATTGTCTGCACTAATTCCAGAACCACCAGAGTATAATAATTTATATCCAGTCACTGCTCCCCAGATTCCAATCATGCCAGTCACTCCAGCCGTTTTGGTTGATTGCGTGGGTCCTAATTTACCATCTTCACGATCTAAGAGAGAAGGGGAGCTCTGTTCCACAAGCCCAGTTAGCTCTAGGACAGCGAGAGAAGGGCCTGATCTTATCCAGAAACAATCAAGCATACCACCTAAATCCCTTCAGACCGATAAGGGGGAACAGCAAACTCCGAGAACAAAGGGAGAGAAAAAGGGATGGTTCTGAAGAGAAGGAGCTCCGTCTAGTGACAGGGAGGGACGTCGAAGTCTTGGAAGAGCCAGAGGAAATAGCTAGAGTGCCCCCTGGTGAGACTCTGAGACAGTTGCCGATTAGGAAGATACCAAACCCTGACGCTGTGACGGCCGGGGCCCAGCCCACGATAGACGTTTATGTCCCATGGAGACCCAGTGAGATGATGGTTATTATGGCTACAATCCCAGACAGAAACAAATCTCCTGCTGCTTTCGTGGATTACCTGAGAACTACCATCTCAATTTATCAGCTGATTCTAGAGACCTCTGGGCCCTAGTCCAGCAGGTTTTAACCCCAGCAGAGTACCGCAATCATCTTAATCACTTGAATTATGCTAGCCACGCCGCACTTCAGCAAGCCCATGCGTTAGACGACAATAGACGGATACAAATCCTGAATGCGTTGAATAGCACATTTCAAAAGCCCATAAATATTTCTGCTATCTTAGACCTCAAACCTAAAAAGATTGAAGAGCCAGAGGAATTTCTGGAACGTTTTAATGAAATCTACCGTGGGCAGTCAGGCGACTTGCGATATCAAAATGGTCAGAATTCCCCTCAATATTGTGCTATGTTAATGCATTGCCTACCACCTTCCGTGGCTACTGCTGTGAAATGTAATAACATGAATTGGACAGAGAACGACCCTTCCCAGATGGCAAGGGCAGTCAGATTTTATTGGAAGGTGGTGTAGGCCAGGAAGGAGGCTCAGTTACAAAGGTTAAGACCGAGTATGTAATGAAAATGGATGATCTGAGACTGACGAATGTGATATAAAATAGTTACTTTAGAGATACTAGTTAATGTAATGTAGAAATAAGCCACTTTGATTCTGGCAGTTAGGGACAAAGGTGTTTGAGACCGCATGGAAAAAGCAGGAAGAGGTGTGTCTGAGAGTGATGCTGCATTGATAGGGGCCAGAGAAAGGGATTGGAAGTGAGCCAATCAGAATAGATCGAACAGGTCAGGAGGGACATAGGCTGACCTATGTCCGTCGAGTATGTGAAACTTGATACCATTTGAATTGATTTTGCAGAGATCCCTTTGTCTTTTAGTTCAGTTGTTTTCTGGGGTGTAAGAGGCTGGATGTCTCTTACGTTTCTGTAAGATGATTTAAGCTTGCAAGCTAAATAAATAACTTCTTTTTACGTGCGAATCCATCTCAACTTTTAATGAGGCCAGACTGACAGAGAAAGAAATTTGGGGATCAACAAGACCCCAACCAGCGGCAGAAACGGTAGCTTACCAGCTGGAACCCCAATATTGTGACTTTGGGTGGGTGGATCAGCGAGGGGGAGGATATCAAACCCACCCAAATGGACCCTCGGCTCCTCTTTATGGCCCACCGTATGCACCAACAGCTTTACAACCGCCGCCCCCTCTGAGGGGCCATTGGCCTACTGGGAGAAGAGGACGGGGCAGATATAGAGGGAGCAATGCATGTTTTAATTGCGGCCGTGCAGATCACTGGCAACAGGAATGCCCCTTTAAAAGACAGGCAGCAGAAGGAGATTATCCGACCCAAAGGAGGGGGTACCCACCAAGGGGAGGACAGATGAGATGCACTGACTTCTCCCAGGCAAACCCTTTCCCAACACAGGATTGACTAGCTAATTTAGTCATAAGGACTCTCCAAGTGGACAGGGAACCTATTATTTCTCTGCAGATTGGAGATCAACATCACTCATTTGTAATTGACACTGGAGCAGCCATGTCTTCTGTGCAATCAGAACTTCGCCTACCACTATCCGACCACACGCGGCATTTGTCGGGGTCCCAAGGACAGGTGTGTGAGTATCCTCTCTCTGAACCTGTGACAGTCACTTAACGAGAATAAGTCTGCAGATCATCAGTTTGTAGTGACTACTGGACTGTAACTTGTTGGCCCGAGATTTACTGTGTATCCTCCAGCTACAGCTAGAGTGCGGAGACGAAGGGGTAACGGTTCAAGCATGGAGGATCAGACAACAGTGCTATATTTCTATTACTCCCCAGTGGTGGACGTTAGACATTGAACATTCACTGCATCACGTTACCCTGGCCTATGACAGAACTGGACAAAACAGGGAGTTGGAGGACAAATACCGGCCATTAATTGGGATCGAATGGCCAGTCAAAGTTACAGTCACGGGAAAAGAAGGTACAGCCGATTTTGTTACAATACCACCACATTTATGGCCACAGTCAGCTTCGGTAAGCCCTCATATTACACGTCAGGTCCACGACTAGTACCATGCCAGGGATCTGGGGCCTATGGTAAGGAGGGCAATGGATCATTCGGATCCAACAGAGTACGCACTTCAAGTCACGCCAGACGGCACTTCCATAAAATATTTTGAGGTCCCTGAAACGATTAACACTCGACTGCAGCATCACCGGGGACATGATGTTTTGGAATATGTCAATTCACAGGTCTGGGCGGAATACCCATCACAAGTGATAAAGACAAATGTTACACCTATTAAGGTAACGATTAAGGACAGTGAAAAGCTGCCTTCCATTTGGCAATACCCCCTGAAA
Source organism: Scyliorhinus torazame (assembly GCF_047496885.1). NCBI lineage: Eukaryota > Metazoa > Chordata > Chondrichthyes > Carcharhiniformes > Scyliorhinidae > Scyliorhinus > Scyliorhinus torazame. The sequence goes on along the minus strand of NC_092711.1, from coordinate 141,463,325 downwards.
TCCCAAGCTGCCCGTCTATAGACAAATTAATCCGAGAGCTGTTGCAACAGGGTATTTTGGTCCCTTGCCAATCAGAATGTAACACCCCCATACTTGCTGTGCCTAAACCAGCCAAGCCAGACCAGTACCGATTAGTACAGGATTTACGTTCAATCAATGCCATCGCACAGCCGTCACATGCTCCCACTCTCCAACAGGATATTACGGTGTATAGCTTCCACTCGGTCATCGCACTACTGAGGCAACTGCAGACTCAGCATCTTACCGCAGCTCGTCAGAATAGGTATGAGATATACCTTTTGAACAATCCACGTCTGACATTTAAACACTGTACCACTATCAATCCAGCCTGTTTTCTTAGTGGTCCCCCTGTCCATGAGGACGCACCTGGTCACGACTGTTTAGCCTTGATTCAGGAATCTACCACAATAAGGGACGATCTGAGTGATATTCCGACATGATATTCCGACAACCTGACATGATTATGTATGTTGATGGCAGTGCATTAGTAAGCCCCACTGACCGGAGATTGTCCGGTTATGCAATCGTACAACAGGATCGTCTGATCCTAGAAGCGGCAGCTTTCTAGACCCCTTATTCAGTCCAACAAGCCCAACTTTTTGCCCTCACCCGTGCATGTATACTTGGGGTAGATCGTCGGGTAAATATTTACACTGACTCCCGATATGCTTTCGGGGTAGTTCATGACTTCGGACAACTCTGGAAGAATAGGGGATTCCTTACCTCGGCAGGCACGGAAATATCCCACCGGGGTTTAGTTAATGACTTATTGCAGGCCCTCCTTATGCCCGCGCAGATTTCCGTCATTAAATGCGCTGCCCACACAAACGGTAAGACCCCAGTTGACGTTGGTAATGAACAAGCAGATTGTGCAGCGCGGACAGCCGCGCAAATTCAGCAAGTGATGGTGCCTAAAATGTTAAGTCAGACTAAACGATCTACTATAAATATGTCTGCTTCTGACAAGCCAATGCCAACCATCCAAGACGTCATAAGGTTACAGGAGGACGCTCCTGAGAGTGATAAACAAATGTGGAAACGGTTAGGTTGTAGATATGATTCTGTTTCCTCTTTATGGACCATGCCAGCACATCAAACTTGTGTGTCTGATGTACTGGCTTTATGGGTCATCGAATGTGTACACTTTGCAACTCATTGTGGGGCTCGGGGGACTAGTGATTTGTTGCTGGACACTTGGTGGCACCCTAAAACGCAGGGGTTTGCCCAGAGTATCAGCACTTGGTGTTTGATTTGTCAGCAATATAACACCGGCAAAGGTATCCCTTGTGGGATGAGGCAAACCCTGTTACCCAGTGGTCCCTTTGAGACGCTCCAAATTTATTACATTGAGTTCGAAAGATGTCAATGTTATAAATATGTTTTGGTCAGTGTGGATGTGTTCAGCAGATGGGTTGAGGCGTATCCAACTATCGATAATAAAGCTGCTACTGTGGTTAAAGTTCTGATGCGGGAAATCATTCCCCGGTACAGAATACCAGCTCAGTTGAGTTCTGATAACGGGCCTCATTTTCTTGGACAGATTAGCCTGCCTCCCTTCCCCAGTGCTATTTTACAGGTGTGGAGCATGATGGGGTGGCCAAGCACCGCCTGTGTGATCTTCGGCCTCACCTCGCTTGGAGTGTCATCGGCGACGGACATGGAAAAGGGAAATATTATCTACATTTGTAACCCCAACCAAACTACAAGGACATTTTGTTTATGCAGAGGTGATGTTCTTCACTGTCCCCATATACGAGGACATGGTATCGACTCATGGAAGGTCATCGGGTTGAGGGAAAATGCAGGACTCGTGAAGCAATTGCACCGGTCCCGGCGATGGGAAGGGAACATTACATGGACATTGCCTTGTTTTTGGAGTACATGTAAATTTGATTTTGGATGTGTTAAGATTGGTGCCATAAAGGTAAAATCAGGCCGTCAGGAGAGCGTAGGAAGTGGCTTTGAGAGAGAGAGGGGGACTAGAGAGAGGACGGGGCGTGTAAGAAGGGAAGTACAGCTAGAACGTAGGTTATCAGGGGATTCACTTAATTCATTTAGAGGCCAAACTGAGGAAAACCCGGGTAGTATGAATCTCTTCTACCAGATTTACCACCGCTTGTATGGCCATGGACGGGTTGTCTGCTACCCGAATCCCGCAGCAGTGTCTAGGTTATTTTCTGTTTAACCGCTTTGGGGCACTCCCCAAACGGTGGTTCATTGTCAGCGTTCTGAGCCACCGCCCGAGCAAGTCACTCTTCCTTACGATCCGGGTTCAGCACCACCGGCTGTTTGCCTTCCCCTTCCTCGGGATAATTCCCACTCACAGTATGATAGGCTGCAATGGTGGAGGGCGTACATACCTAGCCACTTCACTCCCAATAAGGACTCCCGGTTATACGAGAATTGTTTCAGCAGTGAAGATACGGCTGTTTGCTGGTAGAGGTGGAAACGAATATAACATGTCTGTTCCCCACCTGTACGGACAGGAGGTGTCATATCACCCAGGCGTCTGGCCAATGCGTTTGTTACAACACCACCTGCGTTCCATTGAACGCCGGCCTCCAGCTCCTTTGTGGCTGGGCGAATGTCTCTCATATCACTGTTGGGACTAGGGCTTTCCGCATTGCTAGGCGGCCCGAATGGGCGTTTCAAAGCTGGATAAACTGGGCTACTGGGGGATCCCTGCGCAACCGATATACAGATTGTGATGCTAGCCTGCACACGGAGCAAGGATACTACTTTTTATTTAATGGCACAGTGACCAATGTTTTGTCACCCCCATTTCCCTGCCAAATTGCTATTGGGACTCTAGTCCCTACCACAGTCCCCTGCCCCTCGGCGTGGATGCTGCATACTCAGTTAACCCGCCGGGCAGTCTCAGCTGAATTCTGCGAGAACTGGAAACAACCTCAGGTTCTCGCACCCAACCGGGGCCACTCAGCCGGGTGGGGAATTCTGAGCGTCGTGTAGCTGCGGTTGTTTGCAATGCAGAACCTGTACGCTCTTGACTATCTTCTGGTCTGAGAGGGTGGGGCATGCGCCATAGTACAGGGCAAGTGTATCATGGGAGTTCAAGACTTAACCGCTAACATCACTAAATTTATGGATCGCATATGGGATCACCTGGACGGAATGCAGGATCCTGGCTCTTGGGGTAACTGGGGTTTTGGAGGTTGGAAGTACTGGTTGATAAATATGGCCATGTATTTAGTGGTGGCTATTGGCTGCATCTTTGTGGGCCTGGCCATCCTTAAATGTGTGATGGGTAGAATGCGGGGTGCACTGGAACAGATCAACGCCCCTAGAATCTTGGCTGGTAAAATCCACGAGAGTGCAGCGGATGAAGGGGGCTACTACAGGAATTGGAAATGCATTGTCGAATCTTTTTAGATGAGGGACCGTAGCTATGGATTGGATAGTTCGGTTATCATGAAATGATAAAAGGAGGGAATGACGAATGTGATATAAAATAGTTACTTTAGAGATATTAGTTACTGTAATGTAAACATAGGCCGGTCTGATTCTGTTAGTTCACAGACAAAGGATTTCAGAACGCATGGCAAAGCAAGGGGCAGGGGTGTCCAGATAAGGAGGAGAAAAGGATGCTGGGTAATAGGAGGCCAGAGGAAGGGATGAGAAGTGAGCCAATCAGGATGTTTGGCCAGGTCAGGAGGGGTACAGGATGACCTATGGGAATCGTGTATGTGAAACTTGATGCCATTTGAATGTATTTGCAGAAATCCCTTTGTCTCCTTCTTCATTCGTTTCCCGGGGTCTAGGAGACTAGTTGTGTCCTGTGCCTGTGTGAAATGAATCAGACTTGCAAGTCAAATAAAATAACTAATGCTATACCTGCAAATCCATCTCGACTTTTATTGAGGCCAGACTGACGGGTAAAGAAATTTATGGTTTGTCAAAGGGAGTGAAGGTATCGAGGGATATGGGGGATAGTGTTGGAAAATGATGCTGAGGTAGATCGGCCAATGCTCTCATTGAATGGTTGAGCAGGTTCGAATGGCCGACTGCAGCTCCTATTTGTTATGATCTCTGTGTCCAGGACAGGAAGCAGTGAACATGGATCTGTCAATCAGCTTGAATCAGCACCTTCAGGAGAATTGGGAGGGTGAATATTAGATACAGCAGAGTGAGAATGGAGGGAGAGTGCGTGGGACGGAGATTTACAGATGTTGCGGAATGCAAGAGAAAAGAAAGTTCCAGAGAAACTAGAATAGTTTGTTCTGAATTTCTATCCTGTACTGACAGTGACGTCTTTTGTAAATTATTTTAACAGATTCAAAGAGGCAAAATTACAGACCGAAATCTAATACATGTCGTCTGGATCTGACAGTCCCTCAATTCCTTGGGACCTGAATATCATTGGCCTTCGAATCTAAAGGAGAAATGTTTGCCTCATCTGGCAACTTGAAAAAACTTTAAACATCATTGAGACTGGAAAAACACCCGAGTGAGAGTGTTCCAGAGCACTGACTGTGGAAAGAGCTTTAACCAGTTACACAGCCTGAAAAAACATCGCACTATTCACCGGGAAGAGACCCTACACGTGTTCTGTGTGTGGACGAAGACTCAACTGATTGTCCGACCGGGAGAGACACGAGGAGACCCAAAACATGGAGAAACCATGGAAATGTGAGGACTGTGGGAAGGGATTCACAGCACCGTCTGTGCTGGAAATTCATCGGCGCATTCACACTGGGGAAAGGCCATTCACCTGCTCTCAGTGTGGAAAAGGATTCATTCTATTATCTGACCTACAGAGACACCAGCGAGTTCACACTGGGGAGAGGCCTTTCACCTGCTCTCAGTGTGGAAAAGGATTCACTCAGTTATCGAGCATGCAGGCACACCAGAGAGTTCACACTGGGGAGAAGCCGTTCATCTGCTCTGTGTGTGATAAGGGATTTGCTCAATTATCCACCCTGCTGAAACACAATGTCACTCACACCAAGAGCAGGCCCTTTAAATGCTCTGACTGCAGGAAGGGTTTCAAAAGCTCTCAGCTACTGATGTCCCACCAGCGCGTTCACTCTGCGGAGAGACCGTTCAGCTGCTCTCACTGCACAAAGAGGTTTAGATCCTCATCCAACCTGATGAAACACGAGCGAGGTCACACCCGGGAGAGCCCGTTCACCTCTCCGACTGGGAAAAGCTTCACTCGGTCATCACTTGCTGAGCCACAATGTCATTCATATCAAATGAGAGACCTTTAAATGCTCCGACTGTGGGAGTGGGTTTAAAAGCTCTCAGGTACTGATGTCCCATCAGTGCATTCACACTGAGGAGAAACTGTTCAGCTGCTCTCACTGCACAAAGAGGTTTCAAACATCATCCACATTGCGGAGGCACCAGCAAGTTCACACTGGAAAGAAGCCATTCACCTGCTCTCTCTGTGGGGAGGGATTCACTCAGTCGTCCAACATGCTGAGACACCAAAGGGTTCAGAAGTGATGACGGGTTGGATTCTGCTGTTATTCCTGCTGTTAATTACATCCAGGACTGAACCTAGAGTGGGTGGATGGGTTTGCCTCCTCTTAAACCCCCCCCCCGGGGCCTACTTTCTGGCTAGGCCGGCCCCTGAACACCGACTCCATCTTGAGTAGGGGCGGCGCACTAAAGAAGTCCCCCGCTCTTGCACAGGATGGCGTACCCCAACTGCGCATGCGCAGGATTGAGCTGGCCCAACTGCGCGTGCATGCATGCGGCGTGAACTGCTCTAGCGCCGTGCTGGCCCCAATGGGGGCCGGAATCGTAGGTAACTAGGCCCGGTGTGCACCGTCGTGAAACACGACGGCGCGAACTCTTGGGCCCAATATTGGAGAAGCGCCCCCAAGGTGTTCTGCATTAACCTTGCTTGTTGCAGAGGCTTTGCTACATTTTGTAAATGTTTCTGTTGTTATGGCTGCGAAACGTTTTCATTATTAGATGTATTTGTAGAACAACGGTTTATTCATTACGAGGGTTTTTATGCAACTTTTCTTGAAACCGTGTTGGATTCTGACACATGTTAAGTTGCTGTACAGCAATTCTCATATTTTATCTTAAACAATGACTTTGCCTTGTGGATGTTCCATTTTCTGTCTGTATGTATACTGAATTTAAGAATTATACTGCATTGATTCTTCAAGGTACCAATAAATCAGTGAAGCAATAAATCTGTAATCGATTAATGAGCCTCTTCCTTTGACCTGATGGAATCTTTAATTTTCCTTGTTAGCCACGGCTGCGTCACTTTTCCTGTTGGATTTTGTTTCTTAAAGGAATCTATATTTTATGTGATTGTGATAATTCCTTGAATGCGACTGCCTGTGTATCATTACACATTTTATTGTAAGTTCCCAATCAACTTGCCCCTCCTAGCTTGACAGTTAGCTTCTGAGACAGGCTATGGTGGTTACATGGTTCTATCTTCATCTAAACCTGCACGCTTTGGGGTTCCAAACAGGAACTATCTGTCATCTACCTTCCAAACACCCTTTCACTCTGTGATCCTTGTGAAATTTGAAGCCAAGTATTTGCCACAAGGCTCAAGAGCATCAGCCCACTGGAGGCAAAGTCGTGAGACCGGCCAGTCCAGCAGAACGAAACCCCTCCGACCCTCCCGATTGACCAACTGACAGAATGAACACAATGCTGTTCTGGGTGTAATTGAGAATAGCAACAATAACAGCAGAATCCAACCCCTGTAATCACTTGTGACCTTGTTGGTGTCTCAGCAGGTACAAGGAAACACAGAATCCCTTCCAACATTGAGTGCTGGTGAACGCTCACTCCCCGGGGTGAACTGGCTGATGTCTCTGCAGGGTGGATAAATGTCTGAATCCCTTCCCACACTGAGAGCAGGTGAACGGCTTCTCCTCCGTGTGAACTCGCCGGTGGGACGTCAGGCTGGCTGATTGATTGAATCTCTTCCCACACTGAGAGCAGCTGAATGGCCTCTCCCAGTGTGAATGCGCCGATGAGCTTCCAGTGCAGATGGGGCTATGAATCCCTTCCCGCATTTCCACTGTTTCTCCATGTTTTGGGTCTCCTTGTGTCTCTCCAGGTTAGACAATTGAAGCCTTACTCATACAGAGAACACGTGTACAGTCCCTCCCCGCTGTGAAGCTCAAACTGGTTAAAGCTCTTTCCACAGTCAGTGCTCTGGAACACTCTCACTCGGGTGTGTCCCCCCCCCAAAGAATCAAGTGACTGTCAGATCAAGATGTGATGTTTGGGATTTCTGACCGTAATTCCTCCTTTTCTAATATCCTGGAAAAACAATTTACAAAATACATCACTGTCAGTACAGGATAGAAACTCAGAACAGACAGTTCTAGATTCTCTGGAACATTCTTTCCTCTCTCATTCCCCAAAAGCTGTAAATCTCCATCACACACACTCTCCCTCCATTCACTGTATCTAATATTCACCCTCCCAATTCTCCTGAAGGTGCTGATTCAGGCTGATTGACAGATCTCTGCTCACTGCTTTGTGTCCTGGACACAGAGATCATAACAAATAGGAGCTGCAGTCGGACATTTGGCCCATTAAATTTGCTCAACGCTTTATTTGTCGAATGAGGAACGGTTGAGGACTCTGGATCTGTACTTGTTGGAGTTTAGAAGGATCGGGGGGGGATCTTATTGAATCTTACAGGATACTGCGAGGCCTGGATAGAGTGGACATGGAGAGGACGTTTCCACTTGTTGGAAAAACTAGAACCAGAGGACACAATCTCAGACTAAAGGGACGATCCTTTAAAACAAATGTGAGGAGGAATTTCTTCAGCCAGAGGGTGGTGAATCTGTGGAACTCTTTGCCGCATTTGAGTTTTCCTCATTTGGTAAGGCCCATGTGCCTCGGACACCAACGACATGGCCGGTAGGGACAAGCCCCGCCATCAAGGTCGCGGATTTAATTGGACATTATCGACCAAGGCCAAATCACTGAGTGTCTTTAAGACAGAGATAGATAGATTCTTGATTAATAAGGGGATCAGGGATTATGGGGAGAAGGATTGAGAATGGGGATGAGAAAATATCAGCTATGATTGAATGGCGGAGCAGACTCGATGGTCCGAGTGGCCTAATTCGGCTCCTCTGTCTTATTAGTGTCACAAGTAGGCTGACATTAACGCTACAATGAAGTTACTGTGAAAATTAAGGCTGAACCTATCCAACCTTGGCTCCCTTACACAATCTAAATCCGCACCACCCCCTCCCATAATGAGCTGGTGAGAATCCAAATCCTAGATTTGACCATTTTGAAGGCAGTGCTGGATAGATTCTTGATAAGCAAGGGAGTGAAAGGTTGGTGGGAATGTGGAGTTGAGGTTACAATCAGATCAGCTGTGAACTTATTGAGGGGAGCCTGCTCCACAGTTTGGTTGTGGGATGCAGAATGTATTTATCCCATAACCTCATTCATTCCACTTCCCTTTCTCTTTCCTCTTTTTCGGAGATCATGTTTGGCTGATCCCACATGCTATTTACACTTCTGAACCTTTTGGTGTTTGCTGCTACACAAAATCAGGCTGCCCTAAAATTAGGCCCCTTCATTGAACCTCTGAGCACCCGGGACAAAACCGAATAGAACCGACCCCCCTAACATTCGGCTGGTTCAGAAAGCCTCAATCACTGTATTAAGTTGATCTTTTCTCCAAACCTTGCTATAGCTGGAACATTATATTCTGCAGTCTCTCATTCCTTCCCTATGTACGGTATGCATTGTTTGTACAGCATACAAGGAACAATACTTTTCACTGTATCCTAATACATGTGACAATAATACATCAAATCAAAAAAACTACATTTACATCATCATGAAAACATATACACAAGGGCAGGCAAAGAATTATACAGTCAATAGGAAAGACAATCTGGCGGGTGTCTATTCTGCACTGGTTCCCTGCTCACTTAAGGGATTTGGTTCTTCATGACCTTGGATGTCCTCTCCGGGTCTTCAGAAGATGTCTCTCCCCTGGAAGGTGTTATAGTCTCTTTTGCAGACAGAAGATTAGGAGCAGCAAGGGGATCTTCAGCAATCTCGGTTTCTGCGGATTGACCAGAAGTCTCAATCACATGATCAGGTAGTATGGATGGCGGTTCATCCTGAGGCAGTTCTGGCACACACGGTACTGGCACATTGATGGGTGTCACTAGCAACTGATCTGTGTTGTCTCCACACTCGCTCATCTTCAGTTTGCACAGTGTAGGAGACACGGCCAGTTTCAGACAACACAGTTACAGGGGCCTTCTTCTCGCTGGTGGTGCAGCTGCACACCAAAACCTGCTCTCCTTGTCCAAAAAAGCATCTTTTGAGATTCTCTTCTCTTCTTCACGTTTGTGACTGCTGATTGTGTTCCACTGACTCGGACGTCTCCAGGGGAAATGTTGATCAGATGTGGTTCTCAGCTTCCTCTTCAGTAGTAGTAGTAAAGCTGGGGAACTCTGAGTGGTCGTGTGTATGGTGTTGTGAGACGTCGCCAAGAAACTGTTTAAATGGCAATTTAATGAACCTTGGTCCTTGAAGGTTTTCAGTGCATCTTCAAGGACTGGACAAACCTTTCGGCTGAACCATTTGTGGATGGATGGTAAGGTGCTGATTTTATGTGTTGGATACCACTCATCTTTAGATAGTTCTCAAACTCCTGAGCTGTGAATTGTGGACCGTTATCACTCTCAATTTGTTCTGGTTTCCCAAATCTGGTGGGAAAATCACATCGAGATTTTCAATCGTTTGTTCCGCAGTTGTTGATTTCATTAGGACCACCTCAGGCCATTTGGAATGTGTATCTATGACAACCATCAACACGTGCCCCTCGTATGGCCCTGCAAAGTCAATGTGTAACACCATGGTTGAAGTCTCCCTGCTGCCAATGAAGGAAAACCTTTTGTGGCCCAAAATAGTTAAGGGCCTGTGGGCCGTTAGCAATGTGAAGTGACGACCACAGAGATATTGGTGAAATCTTCTCGCACCATAAATAATACTCAGTGCCTCCTCCTCCAACTGGGCGTAATCTGATTCAGCACTTGTTAAGGTATGTGACAAAAGCTATTGGCCTTTCTTCCCCTGAAGGTGGTATGTGTGACACCACCATCCCAACACCGTATGGCGCAACATCATTGGTAAGTTGTGGTGGTAACTTTGGGTTGAAATGGACCAACACTCCTGAATACTTCAGTGTTTCTTTAACTGACTGATGTGCTTTTTCACACTCTGCTGTCCATTGCTATGCTTGTTTTATACACAACTAATTAGGTCATGGTTTAAGCAGGGTTGCTCGCTTTGAATCAAATTTCTCATATTGGTTAATTAACCCGAGGAATGATCTTAACTGTGTTACATTCATTGGTCATGGATCCTCCATGATAGCCTCCATCTTCTTAGCTGCCTTCTGTTAGAATGGTGAGCAAATGTGGAGATTCAGCCTCAACATTAATTTGCAGGTAAGCCTGCGATAGGTCAATATTACTGAATTTCTGTCCTCCTGCTAGGCCAGTGAACAAAACCTCAATCAACAGCAGCAGGTATTGATCTGCACATAAAACCAGATTGATGGTTGTTTTAAAATCTCCGTATATGCGTATAGTCCCGTCCTGCTTCATTACAGGCACAATAGAGGCTGCACAGCCACGAGCAGTGATGAGTTGACTAGTAGTTAATTAATACACTAATCTTCAATTAATACATTTGGTTAATATAAGATCCGATTGTTCAAAAAGACAATTTGTGGAAAACAATAGCTTTCTTTCTTACTAACCTTGAGTGGATTCAGCAATGATCCTTATTCTTGACACAGACTTTGACAGAATATGATGTCATGCAGTTTATTAAAATTAGGAAATATTCTCTTTGTTTAAATGTCTGGTGGCTCTGCTGTTTCTCAGAACATTTAGGAACAATGTTATTTTTTAAAATACATACATCTATGTTATCTTCCTTGACCTTGTTATTTATGACAGCGAATACGTTATTAAAGTGATTGATTTTTAAAACTAAAATTGATTACCGAAGCCTACATACAGTTTGCTAAATTACAACGGTGATTACACTCCATTGGGTGTGAAACATTTTAGGACGTCCTGTGCAAAATTTTAAATTGTCCACTAATTAGATATATTACACTCAATTCCTTCATCAAGATGATTAATAAAAATTCAGTCTTCAATTTCTGTGATACCCATATATTTGACACCATTTTGAAAACTCTTGTGAAAATCCAAACAGTATCCTGAATGATTTGATTAAAAACACAGCGAGTTGTGATTTGGAATGTGCGCCTGAAAACAGCGCAAGAAGCAGTTTCAACTGTTGTCTTTCAAAAGGGAACTGGACAGGTTCTTGAAAGGACAGAAAAATTGCAGGGTGATGGTTTTAATTGGATAGCTCGGCCAAAGTATGAGCTGGTTGGGCAGAATGGCCTCCTGTGCACTCTGAACTACGTGTGCATTTAAACCGAGTGGTAATGAGCTGGACCCCATTTCCTATGAGGCCGGGAGAAGCCTAGATGACAGGATGGTTATAAATGGAATTTGGATCAATACTTTAGGGAAATAAACCTGCAGGGATATAGGGATAGAACGTGGAAATAGAACTGACTGGTTTGCTCTACACAGAGCCAGCATAGCCTGTTTCCGAGTGGCTCCATTCTCTACCTTCATGAACCTACATACTAAAGAGAGAAATTTCATCAGCTCCAGTCTCTCCAATTGAAAGCAGAAACGCATCTGAATCCAACCATTGTCATCACTTGTGAACTCGTGGTGTGTCAGCAGGTGGTGTGAGTGAGTGAATCCCTTCCCACACTCAGTGCAGGTGAACAGGCTCTCCCCGGTGTGAACTCACCGATGTCTCAGAATGCCGGACGACATTTTAAATCTCTTTGCGCAGTGAGAGCAGCTAAACGGTTTGTCCTCTGTGTGAATACGTTGGTGGCCCCTCAGAACCGCAGCATTTTTGAAGCCCTTCCCACATTCCGAGCATTTAAAGGGTCTTTCATTCGTGTGTGACCTGGTGTACAAGCAGGCTGGATGACTGAGTGAATCACTGCCCACACATGGAGCAGGTGAATGGCCCCTCCCCAGTGTGAAGTCGCTGGTGTCTGCAGGGCCGGTGCATCACTGAATCTCTTCCCACACTCAGAGCAGACGGATGGCCTCGCCCAGTGTGTACCCGCTGATGTGTCACCAAATTGAAAGAATTCCTAAATCTCTTCCCACAATTGGAGCAGGTGAATGGCCTCTCAAACCGGTGTGAACTCGCTTGTGTATCTGTAGATAAATTGACCGATTGAATTCTTTTCCACACTCAATGCAGGTGAAGAGCCTCTCCCCAGTATGAACTCGTCAGTGTGTCGGTAAGTTGGATGAATGAATGACAGATCCCTTCCCACATTCAGGACTGGTGAACGGCCTTTCCCCAGTGTGGTTGAGGCAAAAAATCTCCAGCTTAGATGGGGCTGTGAATCCCTTCCTACATAGAGAGCAGGTGAATGGCCTCTCTCCGGTGTGAATGCGACGATGCATTTCCAGCACAGATGGAGATCTGAATCCCTTCCCAGCCACCACATTTGCACGGTTTCTTCATGGTGCGGTTGCATTTGTGACTGCAGATTGGACAATCAGTTCAAACGTCATCCGCACACAGAACACATGTACGGTCTCTCCCCACTGTGAAGGATGTGATAAATTTCTTCTGCTTTATAATTAGTAAAAGCTCTTTCCACAGTCAGTGCTCTGGAACACACTCACTCGGGTGTGTGTGTCTTGGTGCTTTTCCAGTCACACTGATGATTAAAATCTTTTTGAAGCAGACAGAACAGAAAACATTTCTCCTTCCAGATTCAAAGGCCGATGATATTCCGGTCTCAAGGAAACGAGTGAATCTATCAGATCGAGACATGACATTTGAGATTTCTGTCTGTAATTCCTCCTCTTCTAATATCCTGGAAAAACAATTTACAAAAGTCATCACTGTCAGTACAGAACAAAGAACAAAGAAAAGTACAGCACAGGAACAGGCCCTTCGGCCCTCCAAGCCCGTGCCGACCATACTGCCCGACTAAACTACAATCTTCTACACTTCCTGGGTCCGTATCCTTCTATTCCCATCCTATCCATATATTTGTCAAGATGCCCCTTAAATGGCCCTATCGTCCCTGCTTCCACTACCTCCTCCGGTAGTGAGTTCCAGGCACCCACTACCCTCTGCGTAAAAAACTTGCCTCGTACATCTACTCTAAACCTTGCCCCTCTCACCTTAAACCTATGCCCCCTAGTAATTGACCCCTCTACCCTGGGGAAAAGCCTCTGACTATCCACTCTGTCTATGCCCCTCATAATTTTGTATACCTCTATCAGGTCGCCCCTCAACCTCCTCCGTTCCAGTGAGAACAAACAGAGTTTATTCAATCGCTCCTCATAGCTTATGCCCTCCATACCAGGCAACATTCTGGTAAATCTCTTCTGCACCCTCTCTAAAGCCTCCACATCCTTCTGGTAGTGTGGCGACCAGAATTGAACACTATACTCCAAGTGTGGCCTAACTAAGGTTCTATACAGCTGCAACATGACTTGCCAATTCTTATACTCAATGCCCCTGCCAATGAAGGCAAGCATGCCGTATGCCTTCTTGACTACCTTCTCCACCTGTGTTGCCCCTTTCAATGACCTGTGGACCTGTACTCCTAGATCTCTTTGACTTTCAATACTCTTGAGGGTTCTATCATTCACTGTATATTCCCTACCTGCATTAGCCCTTCCAAAATGCATTACCTCACATTTGTCCGGATTAAACTCCATCTGCCATCTCTCCGCCCAAGTCTCCAGACAATCTAAATCCTGCTGTATCCTCTGACAGTCCTCATCGCTATCCGCAATTCCACCAACCTTTGTGTCGTCTGCAAACTTACTAATCAGACCAGTTACATTTTCCTCCAAATCATTTATATGTACTGCAAACAGCAAAGGTCCCAACACTGATCCCTGTGGAACACCACTGGTCACAGCCCTCCAATTAGAAAAGCATCCCTCCATTGCTACCCTCTGCCTTCTATGGCCTAGCCAGTTCTGTATCCACCTTGCCAGTTCACCCCTGATCCTATGTGACTTCACCTTTTGTACTAGTCTACCATGAGGGACCTTGTCAAAGGCCTTACTGAAGTCCATATAGATAACATCTACTGCCCTACCTGCATCAATCATCTTAGTGACCTCCTCAAAAAACTCTATCAAGTTAGTGAGACACGACCTCCCCTTCACAAAACCGTGCTGCCTCTCACTAATACGTCCATTTGCTTCCAAATGGGAGTAGATCCTGTCTCGAAGAATTCTCTCCAGTAATTTCCCTACCACTGAAGTAAGGCTCACCGGCCTGTAGTTCCCGGGATTATCCTTGCTACCCTTCTTAAACAGGAACAACATTGGCTATTCTCCAGTCCTCCGGGACATCCCCTGAAGACAGCGAGGATCCAAAGATTTCTGTCAAGGCCTCAGCAATTTCCTCTCCAGCCTCCTTCAGTATTCTGGGGTAGATCCCATCAGGCCCTGGGGACTTATCTACCTTAATATTTTTTAAGACACCCAACACCTCGTCTTTTTGGATCACAATGTGACCCAGGCTATCTACACCCCCTTCTCCAGACTCAACATCTACCAATTCCTTCTCTTTGGTGAATACTGATGCAAAGTATTCATTTAGTACCTCGCCCATTTCCTCTGGCTCCACACATAGATTCCCTTGCCTATCCTTCAGTGGGCCAACCCTTTCCCTGGCTACCCTCTTGCTTTTTATGTACGTGTAAAAAGCCTTGGGATTTTCCTTAACCCTATTTGAAATTCAGAACAGATAATTCTCGTTTCTAGAGCACATTCTTTCCTCTCTCATTCCCCAAAAGCTGTAAATCTCCATCCCACACACTCTCCCTCCATTCTTACTCTGCTGTATCTAATATTCACCCTCCCAATTCTCCTGAAGGTGCTGATTCAGGCTGATTGACAGATCCCTGCTCGCTGCTTCCTGTTCTGGACACGGAGACCTGAAAATTTAAATGCAGGCTGCCAGACAGAGATATGTCTATATTATTGGACTAAAAAATCATAGAATCTACCGTGCAGAAGGAGGCCATTCAGCCCACCGAGTCTGCACCAGCCCTTACAAAGAGCACCCTACTCAAGCCCACGTTTCTACCCTATCTACGTAACCTGTAACTGAGTAACCCCCACTTAATCTTTTTGGACACGAAGGGCAATTTATCATGGCAAATCCACCTCACCCACACATCTTTGGACTGTGGGAGGAAACCGGAGCACCCAGAGGAAACCCATGCAGACACGGGGAGAACGTGCAGACTCTGCACAGACAGCGACCCAAGCCAGGAATCTAACCTGGGACCCTGGAGCTGTGAAGCAACTGTGCTAACCGATATGCTACCGTGCCCCTAAAATATGTGTTCAACATACTGACTTGATTCCTTTTCTTTCCCTTCAATTGCTGCAAATCACCAAATAAAGGTCAGAATAAGAAAATAAATGGAAAGGGGAGGAAATAAAGTATTTTACTCACACATGTTAGAGGCAGAAGGAGGTTTCAGTCTGTGTGAAGGTCAATCTTCGTTCAACCAAAGCCCCCGCTCTGATTGGCTGGAGGACCAGAGTCCTTCCGGTCCTCCAATATTTTCCATTGGTTGCCGGCTGCCTGAAAGGTGATGTCACGTGGCACTGGGAGAACAATTGACTCATGGAACGCAATTTGGCCAATGGGATTAGCACCATCCAGCACATGCACAGCTGCCCCTCTCCATTGGACGTGCGGTCCCGGGCTGCCCGCCCGTGCGGCGGATAGAGCGGTTTTCCCATCGTGGGGCATTGTGGGAGGCGCGGTCGTCATTGCTCACCTAGAGCCCAGTCCCCTGGGACTGGAATGAAAAGCGTCACTCTGACACAACGGACATGTGGCTGATCACTGTATTTGATTGATTTCAGCCATCCCAACTTATCATTTATTAAATTCACTTTAGTTCAGACAAGACTAACCAATTAAGGCAAAGACAAAATTCTCTGCATAGTAAATTTAAAAAGAAGTTTATTAAATCAAAAAGGTTTACTGATCAACTTTAAGACATTGACTATTTACAACTTCATGTGGGTGATCGGTCTGTGGAAGTGTAACCCTCTCTGGCTCCTTGTTTGACAGTAATTCTTGTGAAATTCAGCCTCAGGAGTCGGGCTTCTTCTTTGATCCTAATTTCCTTGGAACTCGGCCTCGGGAGTCTTCAGTACTTGACCAGCAAAGAAGACCTTCAGAACCTCTACTTTTAGCCCCAAAGTGACCATTACCTCACGTCAGAGTGGGTTTGTTCTAACATGACCATTGGTCAATTTGGCTATTAGATTAGTTTAATTGGGATCCCCAATTACTTACACCACCTTCTTTCAGTATCGTAGACAGGGGCGGCACAGTGGTTAGCACTGCTGCATCACAGCGTCAGGGACCCAAGTTCAATTCCATCCTTGGGTGACTGTGTGGAGTTTGTACTTTCTCCACATGTCTGCGTGTGTTTCCTCAGGTGCTCTGGTTTCCTCCCACAGTCCAAATATGAGCAGGTTAAGGGGTAATGAGGATAAGGTGGGAGAGTGGGCCAAGGTAGGATGCTCATTCTGTGGATCGGTGCAGACTCAATGGAATGAATCGCCTCCTTCTGCACTGCAGGAATTCTATGATCCTATGAATACATTGGAACAGGGCAGCATGGTGGCGCAGTGGGTTAGCGCTGCTGCCTCACGGCGCCGAGGACCCAGGTTCGATCCCGGCTCTGGGTCACTGTCCATGTGGAGTTTCCACATTCTCCCCGTGTTTGCATGGGTTTCACCCCTACAACTCAAAGATGTGCAGGGTAGGTGGATTGGCCATGCTAAATTGCCCCTTAATTGGAAAAAATGATTTGGGTACTCTAAATTTATTTTCTTTTAAAAATGAATACATTGGAACTGTTTCATACTATCCCTTTATCTGATTCAATCAATCCGTTATTCATACAGTTTCAAATGTTGAGGCTAATATAAGCTTGAAGGTCTCTCTTGTCAGTACATTTATCTTCATTGCACATTCTTTACATACACAGCAATTAAGCTTTTACATTTTTACAGCAAATAAAACTCAGCCTTTCACTATAACTACTAATTAATTATTGATTCATTAATCTGAACTCAATTAGCTCATTACTTATTCAGTCATTTGTTCCTGACTGGTAGCTGATCAATATTGTTGATTAACACAAGATACATTGGTTCAAAGAGCTTGTTTTGCAGAAGGCTATTCCTTTCTTTCTTATGAACCTTGATTGGATTGAACAATGGGACTTCGACTTGAGCCAGACTTTAACAACATATTATGTCCTGTAGGTTTACAAAATCCTGGAACAATGTTAGTTTAAACAATTTCCATGAGTTCAGTCGTTTATGGAAAAAGTTTGGTTGAAAAACTATTCATTTAAAAAATAACAGTCCAGTCACATGCTGGAGTTTAACCTGGCTTCCTTGACCTTGTTACACACAACAATGATGCAGACGCACAATAATATAATAATAATCGCTTATTCTCACAAGTAGGCTTCAATGAAGTTACTGTGAAAAGCCTCTAGTTGCCACATTCCGCCGCCTGTTCGGGGAGGCTGGTACGGGAATTGAACCCGCGCTGCTGGCACTGTTCTGCATTACAAGCCAGCTGTTTAGTCCACTGTGCTAAACCAGCCCCTATAGCGATTGATTTGAACTAAATATAATTTTTTAATTACATTCATGGGATGTGGGCATTGCAGGTTGTGCCAGCATTTATTGCCCATCTGTAATTGCCCTTGAGGAGGCAGTTAAGAGTCATCCACATTGCTATGGGTCTGAAGTCACATGTAGGCCAGACCAGGTAAGGATAACAGATGTTATTATGAAATTATGAATGCTAATAGAATAGAATGTAATTTTTTATTGCGAGGGGAAATGAATACAAAAGTAGGGAGGTTATGCTTCAGTTATACAGGACATTGGTGAGACCACATCTGGAGTACTGTGTACAGTATTGCTCTCACTGAAGGAATGATATAAATGTGTTGGAAGCAGTTCAGAGAAGGTTTACTGGACTCGTACCTGGAATCGGAGGCTGGTCTTATGAGGAATGATTGGGCAGGCTGGGCTTGTGTCCGATGGAGTTTAGGTGACTTGATTGAACCGTACAAGATCCTGAGAGGCCTTGACAGGGTGGATATGGAAAGGATATTTCCTCTTGTGGGAGAATCTAGGAATTGGAGTCACTTTAAAAGTAATAACTTGCACATTCAAGGTAGAGGAGAACTTTTTTCTATCAGATGGTTGGGAATCTTTGGAACTCTCTTCTTCAAAGGGCAGTGGAAACAGAGTCTTTGAATATTTTGAAGGCAGTGCTGGATAGATTCCTGTTCATCAAGGGGCTGAAAGTTTATCGGGTGGGGTGGCAGGAATACCACAAGAAATAGGAACAGGAGTAGACCATTTGGCCCTTCGAGCCTGCCCCGCCATTCAATCATGGCTGATCCAACATTTCTGTTGGCCACTTTCCTGCACTTTCCCTGTAATGCTTTTTTTAAAAATATATTTTATTAAAGTTTTTCGATCAACCAAGAATTTTCCATTTTTACAACTTTGTAACAGTATATACATTGATCGTTTGAAAAACAATATATTAACTAACGGCAAATGTCAACACAAATAAAAAACAAAAAGAAATAGTAACATTGAGAAAATAAATATGAACAACAATTATGTAACAACACACAAAAAAACCCCAAAGACCCGAATGCACCGCTCCCCCCCCCCGGGGTTGCTGCTGTTGTCTTTCCTATTTTCCCTTATCGTTCTGCGAGATAGTCGAGGAACGGTTGCCACCGCCTGGTGAACCCCTGAGCCAAACCTCTTAGTGCGCACTTTATCCGCTCCAATTTTATAAACCCTGCCATGTCGTTTATCCAGGCCTCCACGCCCGGGGGTTTAGCTTCCTTCCACATGTAGAATCCTTCGCCGGGCTACTAGGGACGCAAAGGCCAAAACATCGGCCTCTCTCGCCTCCCGCACTCCCGGCTCTTCTGCAACCCCAAATATAGCTAACCCCCAGCTCGGTTCGACCCGGACCCCCACCACCTTTGAGATCACTCTTGCCACACCCACCCAGAACCCGTGCAATACCGGACATGACCAAAACATGTGGGTGTGGTTCGCAGGGCTTCCCGCGCATCTCCCGCACCTATCCTCCACCCCAAAAAACCTGCTCAATCTTGCTCCCGTCATATGTGCCCTGTGTAGTACCTTGAATTGGATCAGGCTGAGCCTGGCACACGATGACGAGGAATTTACCCTACTTAAGGCATCTGCCCACAGCCCCTCCTCCATCTCTTCCCCCAGCTCCTCCTCCCATTTTCCTTTCAATTCCTCTATCATCGTCTCCCCCTCGTCTCTCATTTCCATGTATATATCGGACACCTTACCGTCACCCACCCATGCCCCCGAGATCACTCTGTCCTGGATCCCTTGTGCCGGGAGCTGCGGAAATTCCCTCACCTGTTGCCTCACAAATGCCCTCACTTGCATATAACGAAATGCATTCCCAGGTGGTAACCCGTATTTTTCTGTCAGTGCTCCCAGACTCGCGAACGTCCCGTCCAAGAACAAGTCCTTCAGTTTCGCAATTCCTGCTCGCTGCCAAGATTGAAAACCCCCGTCTATCCTTCCCGGGACGAACCTGTGGTTGTTCCTTCTCGGGGACCACACTGAGGCCCCCGTCACTCCCCTATGTCATCTCCACTGCCCCCAAATCTTCAGAGTCGCCACCACCACTGGGTTTGTGGTGTACCTTTTCGGGGAGAACGGCAGCGGCGCCGTTGCCAGTGCTTTTAAGCTAGTTCCCCTACAGGACGCCATCTCCAGCCTTTTCCACGCCGCTCCTTCTTCTTCCCTCATCCACTTACATATCACAGACACGTTAGCGGCCCAATAATAATCACTCAGACTCGGCAGTGCCAATCCCCCTCTATCTCTACTGTGCTGCAGGAACCCCCTCTTTACCCTTGGGGTCTTTCCGGCCCACACAAAGCTCATGATGCTCCTGTCCACCTTCTTAAAAAAAGGCCTTTGTAATCAGCATGGGGAGGCACTGAATCACAAAAAGAAACCTCGGGAGGACCACCATTTTAACTGCCTGCACCCTGCCCGCCAATGACAGGGGCACCATATCCCACCTCTTAAAGTCCTCCTCCATCTGCACTACCAGTCGTGTCAAGTTAAGCTTATGCATGGTTCCCCAGTCCCTGGCCATCTGGATCCCTAAATACCGGAAATCTCTTGTTACCCTCCTCAGCGGCAGCTCGTCTATTCCCCTGCCCTGTTCCCCGGGGTGCATCACAAACAGTTCACTCTTCCCCATATTCAGTTTGTATCCCGAAAACTCTCCAAACTCCCTGAGTGTCTGCATTATCTCAGGCATCCCTTCCACTGGGTCCGCGACATATAACAGCAGATCATCCGCGTATAATGACACCCGATGTTCTTCTCCTCCTCTAAGTACCCCTCTCCACTTCCTGGAGCCCCTCAGCGCTATGGCCAATGGCTCAATTGCCAACGCAAACAGTAACGGGGACAGGGGGCACCCCTGTCTTGTGCCCCTATGTAGTCGGATCGTTGCCTGTTCGTAATCACACTTGCCACCGGGGCCCCGTATAGGAGCCGAACCCATCTAATGAACCCCTCTCCAAATCCAAATCTCTTCAGTACCTCCCACAGATAGTCCCACTCCACTCTATCAAATGCCTTCTCTGCATCCATAGCCACCACTATCTCCGCCTCCCCCTCCGGTGGGGGCATCATCATCACCCCTAACAACCTCCGTATATTGGTATTCAATTGCCTCCCTTTAACAAATCCTGTTTGGTCACCATGCACCACCCCAGGGACACAGTCCTCTATCCTTGTCGCCATCACTTTGGCCAATAACTTGGCATCTGCGTTCAGGAGGGAGATAGGCCTGTATGACCCGCACTGCAGCGGGTCTTTGTCTCTTTTCAGGATCAGCGATATCGTCGCCTCCGACATCGTCGGGGGTAGTGACCCCTTTCCTTAGCCTCATTGAAGGTTCTCGTCAGGAGTGGGGCCAGCAGGTCCACATATTTCCTATAAAATTCCACCGGGAACCCATCTGGTCCCAGGGCCTTCCCTGCCTGCATGCTCCCGATTCCTTTTACCACCACCTCTTCCTCAATCTTCGTTCCCAGTCCTGTCCTCTCCTGCTCCTCAACCTTCGGGAACTCCAACTGGTCTAGGAAATGCACCATTCCCTCTTTCCCTTCCGGGGGTTGGGCCTTATACAGCCTGTCGTAGAATACCTTAAATACCCCATTCACCCTCTCCGCTCACTGTTCCATCCTTCCCTCCTCGTCTCTAACTCCTCCGATCTCTCTTGCCGCCCCCCTCTTCCTAAGTTGTTGGGCCAGCAGTCGGCTCGCCTTCTCTCCGTATTCATACTGTACTCCCTGTGCCTTCCTCCACTGCGTCTCCGCCTTACCCGTGGTCAACAAGTCAAAGTCCGTGTGTAGGCTCCGTCTTTCCCTGTATATCCCTTCATCCGGAGCCTCCGCATATTGCCTATCCACCCTCAAGATCTCCCCAATCAGTCTCTCCCTTTCTTTACCCTCTTGTTTCCCCTTATGGGCCCTTATGGAGATCAGCTCCCTTCTCACCACTGCCTTCAGCGCCTCCCATACTACTCCCACCTGGACCTCTCCATCATCATTAACCTCTAGGTATCTTTCAATACATCCCCTCACCATTCCGCATGCCCCCTCGTCCGCCAACAGTCCCATGTCCAATCTCCAAAGTGGGCGTTGCTCCTTTTCCTCACCTAGTTCCAGATCTACCCAATGTGGAGCATGATCTGAAATGGCTATAGCCGAGTACTCCGCTCCTGCCACCTTCGGGATCAGCGCCCTTCCCAGGACAAAGAAATCTATCCGGGAGTACACTCTATGGACGTGGGAGAAGAAGGAAAACTCTTTACTCCTCGGTCTAGTAAATCTCCAGGGATCCACTCCTCCCATCTGCTCCATAAAGCCCTTAAGCACCTTGGCCGCTGCCGGCCTCCTCCCGGTCCTAGATCTGGACCGGTCCAGCCCTGGGTCCAGCACCGTGTTGAAGTCCCCCCCCATTACCAACTTTCCCATCTCCAGGTCCGGGATGCGCCCCAACATACGCTTCATAAAGTTCGCATCATCCCAGTTCGGGGCATATACGTTCACCAGCACCACCGCTTCACCTTGCAATCTGCCACTCACCATCACGTACCTACCCCCACTATCCGCCACTATGGTCTTCGCCTCAAACGATACCCTTTTCCCCACCAGTATTGCCACCCCTCTATTTTTCGCATCCAAGCCCGAGTGGAATACCTGTCCCACCCATCCTTTTCTTAATCTGACCTGATCCGCCAGTTTCAGGTGCGTCTCCTGAAACATAACCACGTCTGCCTTTAGCTTCTTTAGGTGCACAAATACCCTTGCCCTCTTAATCGGCCCATTCAACCCTCTCACGTTCCACGTGATCAACCGGGTTGGGGGGCTCTTTGCCCCCCTCCCCCCCACTCTCGTCGACTAGCCATCCCCTTTTTTAAACCAGCTCCTCACCCGGTTCCCACGCAACCGCTTGTCCCCCAGACGGCACCCTCCCGTCCCGATCATCTCATCTTGTAACAGCTCCCCCTTCCCCTTAGCAGCAGCAGCAACCCAGTTAATCCCCCCCCCCCCTAGATTCCCCTCTAGCTTAATTGCACCCCCCATATTGCTTCCCGGAGTCAGCAAACTCTGGATGACCTCGGCGTCCCCCGTTTATCCTTAGCCTCCCTGCGTGTGAGGCCCCCTCGTTCCTGCGCCCCCTTTTTCCGCCACAGTTTCCATAGCTTCTCTCTCGGCCCCGCCCCTAATGGCGCAGCTCCCTCTCTCCTTCCCCATCCCCTTCACCACCGGCGCCCACATTTCTTCGTGTCCCCCCCCCCCCCCCTTCGAGGGGAAAAAATTCCCCCATCTGATTTACAATTTCTTGCCACCACCTCGCTACTACATTCCAAACATCCTTTCCCAAATCTAGTCCAACTCTCCTCTTGAATGAATGTCCACGCCTCCTCTGCCGTCTCGAAGTAGTGGTGTTTACCCTGGTGTGTGACCCACAGTCTTGCCAGCTGCAGCATTCAGAATTTCACTTTCTTCCTGTGGAGCACCGCCTTGGCCCGATTGAAACTCGCCCTCCTTCTCGCCACCTCCGCACTCCAATCTTGGTAGACGCGGATCACCGCGTTCTCCCATCTGCTGCTCCGTGTCGTCTGAGCCCATCTCAGAACCATCTCCCTGTCCTTGTAGTGGTGGAATCTCACCACTATTGCTCGCGGTATTTCCCCTGCCTTTGGTCTTCTCATGAGGACCCGGTACGCTCCCTCCACTTCCAGGCGGCCCGTCGGGGCCTCAGCTCCCATTAAGGTATGGAGCATCGTGCTCACATATGCCCCAACGTCCGCTCCCTCTGCCCCCTCGGGAAGACCCAAAATCCTTAAGTTCTTCCTCCTCGAGCTATTTTCCAGGGCTTCCAATCTCTCCATACACCTCTTGTGTAGCGCCTCGTGCGTCTCCATCTTCACCACCAAGCCCTGTATCTCGTCTTCATTTTCGGCAGCCTTTGCCTTCACTCCACGGAGCTCCATCTCTTGGGTCTTTTGCGTCTCCTTCAGCCCCTCAATCGCCTGCAGCATCGGCGCCAGCACCTCCTTCTTGAGCTCCTCCACACATCGCCGGAGGAACTCCGGCTGTTCCAGGCCCCATACCAACTGGGCTCCCTCAGCCGCCATCTTGCTTCTCCCTTCCCTTCTCTGCCACTGCTCCAGAGGATCCTCCACAATCCGGCCACTACTATCACTTCTTTCCATCCACACCCGGGGGGACTCCTTCCTATGTCGCCTCACACTGGGTTTAGCCTTTGAAAATTTCTGTTGGGGCTCCTGATAAGAGCCCAAAAGTCCGCTGAAACGGGAGGTGCCGAAACGTGCGACTTAGCTGGTCATCGCCGCACCCGGAAGTTCCTTTCCCTGTAATGCTTGATTCTCTCGCTCATCAAGAATCTATCTCAGCCTTAAATATAAACAAGGACTCTGTCCCCACAGCTCTCAGTTCCAAAGACTCAAGCATCAGAGAAGAAATTTCTCCTCATCTCAGTCTTAATACAGTAAGAAGTTTTACAACACCAGATTAAAGTCCAACAGGTTTGTTTCGATGTCACTAACTTTCGAAGCGCTGCTCCTTCCTGTCCTGGCTTGACACAATTCACACCTCTTTAACCTGGGGTTACCCCATCTCTGGATCTGTAAAGATTTAATCACCTGCTAATGCTCACATTCCAAGCATTGTCTGTCATCTTTGAATCTGTCTATATATATGTTTCTGACATACCTCTTCATTCACCTGAGGAAGGAGCAGCGCTCCGAAAGCTAGTGACATCGAAACAAACCTGTTGGACTTTAACCTGGTGTTGTAAGACTTCTTACTGTGCTCAGCCCAGTCCAACGCCGGCATCTCCACATCAGTCTTAATAGGCACCTCTTTATTCTGAGACGGGTCCCTCTGGTCTACAGCTGCAGCAAGACTTCCCGACTCTTATACTTCAACCCCCTTGGAATCAGGGCCAACATTCCATTAGCCTTCCTGATTACCTGCTGCACCTGTCTGCTAGCTTTCTGTGTTTCGTGCACAAGTTCCCCAAGACCCTTTGTGTTGCAGCTTTCTGCAGTTTTTCTCCATTTAAATAATACTGTTCCTTTGTTCTCCCTTCTGAAATGAACTTCACATTGTGCTCCATGTGACAACTTTTTGTCCACTTACTTAACCTCTCAATATCTCATTGCAAACTGTTTGCATCCCCCTCGCAGCTTGTCTTTGCACCTATTTTTGTGTCATCTGCACTTTGGGCACAGTATGTTTGCTTCGACCTCCAAGTCATTATGAGATATTATAAACAGTTGTGATCCCAGAACTGATCCCTGTGGAGCCCCACTGGTTACAGTTCGCTGTTTCCTGCCCACCGGCCAATTCTCTTCCATCCCAATATACGAGCTCCAACACCATGGGCTCTTATCTGATAACTTAACCTTTTGTGAAGTCCCTTGTCGAAAGCCTTCTGCAAGTCCAAATACAACACATCTACTGGTTCGCCTCTATCCACTCAAGTTGTGATAAATTAACCAGACACGATTTCCCTTTCATGAAGCCATGCTGACTCTGCTTATTATGATTTTCCAAATGTGTTGGTATTACTTCCTTAATAATTGATTCCAAAATGTTTCCAACAATAAAGGTTAGGCTAATCGGTCTATATTTACCCACTTTTTGTGTAGGGATGTCACATTGCCAGTTCTCCAATCCTCCGGTACTTATCCAGAATAAAATAATTTTTGGAAAATTATAACCAATGCATCCACTGTCTCTGTAGCCATTTCTTTTAGGATCCTAAGATGCAAGCATCAGGGCCAGGGCACTTACCTGCCTTCAGCCCCATTAGTTTGTCTAACATTATTTGTCGTGATTTGATTCCTCCCCCCTATTCTTTAGCATTGATGGGATATTCAAAGCCTCTTCAACCATAAAGATTGATGCAAAATATCTGTTTAACTCCTCTGCCATTTTCTTGTTCTCCATAACTATCTCCCAGATTTATTTTCTAAGGGGCCTGCGTGGAGTTGAGGTTGCAATCAGTTCAGCCGGGAACTTATTGAATGGTGGAGCAGGCTCAAGGGGCCGAGTGGCCTACTCCTGCTCCTAATTCGTATGTTATTACATCCTTTATAATAGATTGTAGCATTTTCCCTCCTACTGATGTCAGGCTAATGGGTCTGTGGTTCCCTGTTTTCTCTCTCCCTCCTTAAATAGTGGGGTTATATTTACCACCTTCCAATCTGCAGGAACCATTCCAGAATCTATAGAATTTTGAAAGATGACCACCAATGTATCCACTATCTCTACAGCCGCCTCTTTCAGCACTCTGGGATGTAGAGCATCAGCTTCTGGGGATTTATTAATTTTTAATCCAAAAAATTCTCCAGTACTACTTTTTCAGTCATGCTCACAATTGTGAGAACCCCTTGGTTCTCTCGTGTTTTGGGGACGATTTCTGTATCTTCCTCCATGAAGACGTGAATGACACATACTTTTTAGTTTCTCTGCCATTTCATTATTCTCCATTATAAACTCTCCTGTCTCTGTCTGGAATGGACCCAAATTGATCTTTGTTAATCTTTTCCTTTACATATTCCTATCGGAGCTTTTCCAGTCGGTTTTATGTTTCTCGCCAGTTTGCTCTCATATTCCATTCTCTCTTCATCAGTTTCTTGGTCCTTCTTTGCTGAATTCTAAAACAAGTTCCCAATCCTCAGGGTTACTACTATTTTGGCCACTTTATGAGCCTCTTTCTTTGATCTAATGGAATCTGTAACTTCTCTTGTTAGCTATGGTTGCATCGACTTCCGGTTGCGGCTATGCGGAGCTAAGTCGCACGTTCGGCAGCTCCTGCCAGAAACTGACTTTTGGGCTCTTTTTAGGGCCCCCAGTGGCATTTGTTCGACGGTTCCCAGTGTGGGAAGGTGATAGTAACATTTCCCCGGCACTGTATGGATTGGACCAGGAGTGGAGCGGTGACAAAAGTAGTTTTGGAGCAGCGAAAAGTGCGAGGGAGGAAAATCAAGATGGCGGCAGGTGGAGACCAGGCAGCGTGGGCGCAGTGGTCGCAGGAACATCAGGAGTTTCTCCAGCACTGCTTCACGGACTTGAAGGCAGAGCTGTTGGAGCCGATGAAGGCTTCGATAGACAAGCTGCTCGAGACCCAGAAGGCCCAAGGGGCGGCGATCCGGGAGGTGCGGCAAAAGGCCTCAGAGAACGAGGACGAGATCTTGGGCCTGGCGGTGAAGGCACGAGGCGATGCATAAGAAATGGCAGGAGACGTTTGAGGACATGGAGAAACGGTCGAGGAGGAAGAACCTGCGGATTCTGGGTCTCCTGGAAGGAGTGGAGGGGTCGGAGTTGGAGCATATGTGGTCACGATGCTGAACACATTGATGGGCGCGGGGGCCTTCCTGGGGCCCTGGAGCTGGAGGGGGCCCACTGAGCCCTGTCGAGGAGGCCCAAGCCCAACGAGCCGCCGCGAGCGGTGCTGGTGCGGTTCCACCGCTTCGTGGACAGGGAGTGTGTCCTCAGGTGGGCAAAGAAGGAGTGGAGTAGCAGGTGGGAGAATGCAGGGGTCCGGATATACCAGGACTGGTGCGCGGAAGTGGCCAAGAAGAGGGCCGGGTACAATCGGGCTAAGGTGGCTCTGCATTGGAAGGGGGTGAAATTTGGAATGTTGCAGCCGGTGCGACTGTGGGTCACTTTCAAGGACCGCCACCACTACTACGAGACGCCGGAGGAGGCATGGACCTTTATCCAGGCCGAAAAGTTGGGCTCGGATTGAGGGTCGGTTGCGAAGGGATGTCGAGAGGGGATTGATGTGTTTTGGGGGGGATGTTCTGTTCTGTTTGGTACTGGGTTTTTTTTGGGTGCTGGGTGGGGTAGGGTGAAATGGTTCGTAGTGGGTGTTTGGTGAGAGTGTGGGCGTCGGTGGTTGGAAGAGGGGGTTCCATTGGGGGGAGGGGTGAGGGGAGGCCCGAGGTGGGGGAGCTGGGATCAGGCCGCGAAAGGGAGCTGCGCCAGAGAGGGCGGGGCCAGCTTGGTGGAAAGCGTGGGCTTTTTCCCGTGCTAGGGAAGGAAGGGGGCAGGGTCGGGTGGTGCTGGAGAGGAGCGCCCGCTGATGGACAGGGGCGGGGGGGGGGAGATTCTCACACTGGGGTAGCCATCACAAAGGAGAAAGTGCTAGAGAAACTAAGAGGTCTAAAAATTGATAAATCTCCGGGCCCAGATGGGCTACATCCTAGAGTTCTAAAGGAGATAGCTGAAGAAATAGTGGAGGCGTTAGTTATGATCTTTCAAAAGTCACTGGAGTCAGGGAAAGTCCCAGAGGATTGGAAAATCGCTGTTGTAACCCCCTTGTTCAAGAAAAGAACAAGGAAAAAGATGGAAAATTATAGGCCAATTAGCCTAACCTCGGTTGTTGGCAAGATTCTAGAATCCATTGTTAAGGATCAGATTTCTTAATTCTTGGAAGTGCAGGGTCGGATTAGGACAAGTCAGCATGGATTTAGTAAGGGGAGGTTGTGCCTGACAAACCTGTTAGAGTTCTTTGAAGAGATAACAAATAGGTTAGACCAAGGAGAGCCAATGGATGTTATCTAGACTTCCAAAAGGCCTTTGATAAGGTGCCTCACGGGAGACTGCTGAGTAAAATAAGGGCCCATGGTATTCGAGACAAGGTACTAACATGGATTGACGATTGGCTGTCAGGCAGAAGGCAGAGAGTTGGGATAAAAGGTTATTTTTCGGAATTGGCAACCAGTGACGAGTGGTGTCCCGCAGGGTTCAGTGTTGGGGCCACAGCTGTTCTCTTTATATATTAACGATCTAGATGACGGGACTGAGGGCATTCTGGCTATGTTGGCCGATGATACAAAAGATAGGTGGAGGGGTAGGTAGTATGGAGGAGGTGGGGAGGCTGCAGAAAGATTTAGACAGTTTAGGAGAGTGGTCCAAGAAATGGCTGATGAAATTCAACGTGGGCAAGTGCGAGGTCTTGCACTTTGGAAAAAAGAATAGAGGCATGGACTATTTTCTAAACGGTGACAAAATTCATAATGCTGAAGTGCAAAGGGACTTGGGTGTCGTAGTCCAGGATTCTCTAAAGGTAAACTTGCAGGTTGAGTCCGTAATTAAGAAAGCAAATGCAATGTTGTCATTTATCTCAAGAGGCTTGGAATATAAAAGCAGGGATGTACTTCTGAAGCTTTATAAAGCATTAGTTAGGCCCCATTTAGAATACTGTGAGCAATTTTGGGCCCCACACCTCAGGAAGGACATACTGGCACTGGAGCGGATCCTGCGGAGATTCACACGGATGATCCCAGGAATGGTAGGCC
This sequence comes from Scyliorhinus torazame, assembly GCF_047496885.1. Classification (NCBI taxonomy): domain Eukaryota; kingdom Metazoa; phylum Chordata; class Chondrichthyes; order Carcharhiniformes; family Scyliorhinidae; genus Scyliorhinus; species Scyliorhinus torazame. Next base: position 141,434,204 of record NC_092711.1, on the reverse strand, counting down.
TAACATACGATGAACGTCTGAGGATCCTGGGATTATATTCATTGGAGTTTAGGAGGTTGAGGGGAGATCTAATAGAAACTTACAAGATAATGAATGGCTTAGATAGGGTGGACGTAGGGAAGTTGTTTCCATTAGCAGGGGAGACTAGGACCCGGGGGCACAGCCTTAGAATAAAAGGGAGTCGCTTTAGAACAGAGATGAGGAAACATTTCTTCAGCCAGAGAGTGGTGGGTCTGTGGAATTCATTGCTACAGAGGGCGGTGGAGGCCAGGACGTTGATTGTCTTTAAGACAGAAGTTGATAAATTCTTGATTTCTCGAGGAATTAAGGGCTATGGAGAGAGAGCGGGTAAATGGAGTTGAAATCAACCATGATTGAATGGTGGAATGGACTTGATGGGCCGAATGGACTTACTTCCGCTCCTATGTCTTATGGTCTTATGGTCTAAACCCATAACAATCTTAAGGGATACATGGGCTACTCAACCTCTCGAACTGGAAAAGGATTTGTTTTTTCTTTCAGAGACTCCATGAAAGCTGAGGAATTAGTGAATGGGAAAAGTGGAGATTGTATTCCAGTCCCATTGTATAAAGTACAATTGGAGTGTGATCTAGTGTCAGGTCCAGTAGTTGTTGGGCTGGCTGAGCAATTCCCAGTGGACCGAGTAGATTTACTTTTGGGGAATGATTTGGCAGGAGTGACGGTTGTAGATTCATCCATGATAACAGAGGGTCTGAGAGAATTACTGCAGTTATCACATGAAATACCAACAGTAGGGCATGTGGGAATTAAGAAAACGCATTGGGCATTAGATTACTCAAAGAAAAATGTTGAAAGATGTTAATCACAGATCAAATGACAATGGTAGTGAACCAGATTCTCAGAATTCTAAGACTGAAGGTGACCATAGGAAAGAGGAGTTTGAATTTAATAGTAGTGACAGTGATGAAGAGGCAGACGAGAGTACCAAATTCAATTTTGCTTCTGATTATGAAGTGATGATGAACAGCTATTACCAAATAGGCCTGTCACTAACTGATCTTGGGCCAATGCCAAGTAATTCTCCTAAAGCTAGGAACAAAGTCAGAAAATTGGAGGCAGAAAGTGATTTGGACTTTTCTAAAAGTGATTTGTTAAAGCCCCTTGCAGTAAATCCATTGCCATCCCCTTCAGGGGAAATATTTCCCACAGCATGCCTGCTTTGAAGCAAAGTATACATGATAGCACAGCATCAGTTAGTCAGGGCGAGGACTGTGAAGTGACACTGAGCTGGTTCATCCACGTCCTTTTAAAGATCCACAGTGCCTCTTAAAGGGAGCAAATGGCAAAGGAGATGAAATAATCAGTCATCAATACCTTTTAAAACTAAGAGGAAGATGAATGGAGACCTATGTCGTGATTCTGTCACCACATCTGGTAACAAAAACCAGAAAATGCATGGGCCCAACAATGTGTTATCCTCTGATTCTGAAAGTCTGTATTGCTAAATGGAGATGAGTTGTGATTACGAAAACTCCAAAGAGGAGGTAGAAGCTGTAAAACAAAGAATGGTTCTTATTTCTGAAAGTAACCATGTGCAAGAAAAGAGAGGATGTAAAGCTGGAGGGGTTGAAGAGTGTTTGAGCATTAAAAATGAACCAAATATTTCCCTCAGCATTGACAATAGTGCTTGTTGTTTGACTGTGGGAAATCTTTGAAATTTGGCTAAACATTCATTGGACAATCAGAAAAGACTGACTACAAGAGATATAGTTCGAGTACATTAGATGGGTCGTTTTCTGTACAGTGTGTGCAGGAGGGTTTCCTGACACAATATGTTGACAGGCCAACAAGAGGCGAGGCCATGTTGGATTTGGTTTTGGGCAATGAACCAGGCCAGGTGTTGGATTTGGAGGTAGGAGAGCACTTTGGGGACAGTGACCACAATTCGGTGACGTTTACGTTAATGATGGAAAGGGATAAGTATACACTGCAGGGCAAGAGCTATAGCTGGGGGAAGGGCAATTATGATGCCATTAGACGTGACTAGGGGGGTGGATAGGGTGGAGAGGTAGGCTGCAAGTGTTGGGCACACTGGATATGTGGAGCTTGTTCAAGGATCAGCTACTGCGTGTTCTTGAGAAGTATGTACCGGTCAGGCAGGGAGGAAGGCGTAGAGCGAGGGAACCATGGTTTACCAAAGAAGTGGAATCTCTTGTTAAGAGGAAGAAGGAGGCCTATGTGAAGATGAGGTGTGAAGTTTCAGTTGGGGCGATAGATAGTTACAAGGTAGCGAGGAAGGATCTAAAGAGAGAGCTAAGACGAGCAAGGAGGGGACATGAGAAGTATTTGGCAGGTAGGATCAAGGAAAACCCAAAAGCTTTCTATAGGTAGGTCAGGAATAAGCGAATGACTAGGGAAAGAGTAGGACCAGTCAAGGACAGGGATGGGAAGTTGTGTGTGGAGTCTGAAGAGATAGGCGAGATACTAAATGAATATGTTTCGTCAGTATTCACTCAGGAAAAAGATAATGTTGGTGAGGAGAATGCTGAGACCCAGGCTATTAGAATAGATGGCATTGAGGCACGTAGGGAAGAGGTGTTGGCAATTCTGGACAGGCTGAAAATAGATAAGTCCCTGGGGCCTGATGGGATTGATCCTAGGATTCTCTGGAAGGCCAGGGAAGAGATTGCTGGACCTTTGGCTTTGATTTTTATGTCATCATTGGCTACAGGAATAGTGCCAGAGGACTGGAGGATAGCAAATGTGGTCCCTTTGTTCAAAAAGGGGAGCAGAGACAACCCCGGCAACTATAGACCGGTGAGCCTCACGTCTGTAGTGGGTAAAGTCTTGGAGGGGATTATAAGAGACAAGATTTATAATCATCTAGATAGGAATAATATGATCAGGGATAGTCAGCATGGCTTTGTGAAGGGTAGGTCATGCCTCACAAACCTTATTGAGTTCTTTGAGAAGGTGACTGAACAGGTAGACGACGAGGGTAGAGCAGTTGATGTGGTGTATATGGATTTCAGTAAAGCGTTTGATAAGGTTCCCCACGGTAGGCTATTGCAGAAAATACGGAGGCTGGGGATTGAGGGTGATTTAGAGATGTGGATCAGGAATTGGCTAGCTGAAAGAAGACAGAAGGTGGTGGTTGATGGGAAATGTTCAGAATGGAGTTCAGTTACAAGTGGCGTACCACAAGGATCTGTTCTGGGGCCGTTGCTGTTTGTCATTTTTATCAATGACCTAGAGGAAGGCGCAGAAGGGTGGGTGAGTAAATTTGCAGACGACACTAAAGTCGGTGGTGTTGTCGACAGTGTGGAAGGATGTAGCAGGTTACAGAGGGATATAGATAAGCTGCAGAGCTGGGCTGAGAGGTGGCAAATGGAGTTTAATGTAGAGAAGTGTGAGGTGATTCACTTTGGAAGGAATAACAGGAATGCGGAATATTTGGCTAATGGTAAAGTTCTTGGAAGTGTGGATGAGCAGAGGGATCTAGGTGTCCTTGTACATAGATCCCTGAAAGTTGCCACCCAGGTTGATAGGGTTGTGAAGAAGGCCTGTGGAGTGTTGGCCTTTATTGGTAGAGGGATTGAGTTCCGGAGTCAGGAGGTCATGTTGCAGCTGTACAGAACTCTGGTACGGCCGCATTTGGAGTATTGCGTACAGTTCTGGTCACCGCATTATAGGAGGGACGTGGAGGCTTTGGAGCGGGTGCAGAGGAGATTTACCAGGATGTTGCCTGGTATGGAGGGAAAATCTTATGAGGAAAGGCTGATGGACTTGAGGTTGTTTTCGTTGGAGAGAAGAAGGTTAAGAGGAGACTTAATAGAGGCATACAAAATGATCAGGGGGTTAGATAGGGTGGACAGTGAGAGCCTTCTCCCGCGGATGGAAATGGCTGGCACGAGGGGACATAGCTTTAAACTGAGGGGTAATAGATATAGGACAGAGGTCAGAGGTAGGTTCTTTACGCAAAGAGTAGTGAGGCCGTGGAATGCCCTACCTGCTACAGTAGTGAACTCGCCAACATTGAGGGCATTTAAAAGTTTATTGGATAAACATATGGATGATAATGGCATAGTGTAGGTTAGATGGCTTTTGTTTCGGTGCAACATCGTGGGCCGAAGGGCCTGTACTGCGCTGTATCGTTCTATGTTCTATTTCATGAGCTTTCGGAGCACAGCTCCTTCATCAGGTGATGAAGGAGCTGTGCTCCGAAAGCTAGTGATTTGAAACAAACCTGTTGGACTTTAACCTTGTGTTGTAAGACTTCTTACTGTGCCCACTCCAGTCCAATGCCGGCAGCTCCACGTCATTACATTACACACGACACAGAAAGGGGCAGATATCATAAAGATGCTGAAAGGGTATGAACAGAGTTGAAGGGAAACACCGGGGGGCACTCGGTTAACAAATCATGAAGTAAACATCAGAAATTCTGAACTAATAAAGCCACATCCTCCTCAGTTAGTAACGGATATAAAATGCACGTTGAATCTGGGGCTGGTTTAGCACAGGGCTAAATTGCTGGCTTTGAAAGCAGACCAAGGCAGGCCAGCAGCACGGTTCAATTCCCATACCAGCCTCCCGAACAGGCGCCGGAATGTGGCTACTAGGGGTTTTTCACAGTAACTTCATTTGAAGCCTACTTGTGACAATAAGTGATTTTTATTTCATTTCATTTCAATATGTAGCGGAAACAACCAGAAATGCAGTGATCCACAGAACGCCAAGTAGAGTTTGACAGACTGATGGCCATGTTGGTGAGCGAACCAATGCTGGCCACCCCAGACATTTCCAGACCATTTAAAGTTGTGACAAATGCCAGTGACATGGGCAGTGCTATTACAAGACAACGATGCAGGAATCAAGAGGTTAGGGAGGTATTTTTAGAAAAAAACTCAGTCTGCGCAAAGAAAGTATTCCAACATTGAAGAGGAAGCCTTGGCCTTGCTACTAGCCCTTCAGCACTTCATAGTATTTGTCCAACATGACAATGAGCTAAGCATAGTTTACGCAGACATAATCTACTTGCATTTATAGAGAAGTTTAAAACCTGGAACGCAAGATTATTCCATTGGAGTTTATTATTACAACAGTTCAATGTTACAATTGTATATATTCCTGGAAAGGATAATGTGTTTGCAGATACTTTGTCATGGGTTTACAGGCTGACTAGTTACCAATGTAAAGACTGGGAAAGGAACTTGTACAATGGGGATGGATTGAACGTTTGCGATTTATGTCTTGCATATCTCATAATGAAACGTCCTTTTGACTGATTTGGCTGGTTGCCAATGAATTGGCCCAAAAAGCTGTGAGCTGCCCAGGAACAGGTGGTGATTGGATATTATTCCACTGGAATGCATTTCCGAGTCCCAAGATATCAGTTGGGTTTCAGTTTTCATTCTGGCAGCACACTGATCAAGCTAGCTCTCTCAACAAAGGTCTAGCTAACTCTCCCCAGAAGGCCTGGTGGGTGCTATATTCCTGAGGCTACAGAGGCCTAAAGACAAACATTGAACTAAAAGCAAAGTTTGATGTGAAATAAGGTGCCTCTCCAGGAACAATTTGACTACTGCATTTTTAAAGTAGAGTACCTGAATGAATGAATCTCCAAAGGAGATCATTACAGACTGCAAACCAAAGACTTTGATCTGCAAGTTTGCTGTGACAAAAAGTGCGGTTAAAACCATAATTTGGAATAAAGACTCTTCCTTCCCTCCACTTTTGATTTTTTTTAACCCCTTTCCACCCCCCACCCCCCTCCCGTGTTCGGCTGTCTTATGTGTGTGCGTATAGAGGGTGGGGCAGGTTGAAGTGAGTATTAGGTATGAACTTGTCGTTAACCAGTTGCATTGACTGCATATTTTATGACAGTTCTTGTTATAAATAAACAGTAATCATGTTTACATTTTCTAAGTATCCTGCTGTAACCTCCTTAATAATGGATTCTCGCACTTTCCCTGTCACACATGTTAGGCTAACTAGCCTATTGTTTCTTGCTTTCTGCCTCCCTTCTTTCTGGAATAGAGGTGTTACATTCTCTATTTTCCAATCGACTGGGATCTTTCCAGAATCTAAGGAATTTTGTGGGATTATACCAATGCATCTACTCTCTTTGCCAAATCCAAAGATGCAGGTCACCCAGTCTTGGGGACTTGTCAACCTTTAGGTCCAATAGTTTTCCTGGCATCTTTTCTCTGGTGATTGTTCTGTGTTCCTCCCTCCCTATTACCTCTTGATTTTCAATTATCTTTGTGAATTATTCTCAGTCTGAAACCATGACAATAGACACAAAATATCTGTTTAAAGCCTCCATCATTTCTTTGTTTTCCATGATCAATTCCCCAGGCTCACTCTCCAGAGGACCAACCTGGATTTAATCACTCTTTTTCTCTTCAAATACTAGCAGAATCCTTTACTGTCTACTTTTATAGTCCGTGAGTGTTTACCCTCATACTCTGATTTCTGCCTCTTTATTATATTTTTGGTAATTCTTTGCTGATTCTTAAAATCCGTCCAACCTTTAAGTGAACACGAACCTTTGCAGATTTGGATGGTGTTTCTTTCAATTTAATACAATCCTGGACTTCCTTATTTAACCATGGATGATGCATTCTTCTCAAAGAGCCTTTCTTTCTATCTGGGCTAAATTGTTGCTGAGAGTTATTCAAAGTCATCCACTTCCATACTGATTTTCCAACTTTTAACCTAGTTTCCCAAGTTCGCTTTAACCAGCTCTCCCTTCATACCCTTCAGAATTATCTTTACTTAGATTTTAAAACACTGGTCTCAGACTAGTCTTTAGGATACCCCATTCTTTTTTTCCAATTAAGGGGCAATTTAACATGGCCAAGTCACCTACACTGCACACCTTTGGGTTGTGGGGGGAGAATGTGTAAACTTCACATGGACAGTGCCCCAGGGCCGGGATTGAACCCAGGTCCTCAGTGCCATGAGACAGCAGTGCTAACCACTGCTCCACTGTGCCTCCCTCAGACGAGCACTTCTCACTTTCAAACTGAAAGTGGAATTATATTATATTATGATCACTGTGACTTAGAGGCTCTATCACTATGAGGTTATTGAATAATCCTGTCTTGTTGCACATTACCAGGTCGTGGATAGTCTGCTCCCTGGTTGGCTCTAGAATGTACGGCTCTAAGAAATTGTTCCAAAAGACTCTCAACCCATTTTTTAGGATATTTTTGTGATTCGGATTCTCCCAATCGACATTAAAATTATCGGGGACCTTGATGATTGTTTCTCCGTTGGTGGGTGTCCTTGTGTCTCTTCAGGTTCAATGCTCAGTTGAAGTTTCATCCACATACAGAACACTAGGAAGGTTTCTCCTCAATGTGAATGTTGTGATAATATTTCAGGCTTTCCACAGTCAGTGCAATGGAACTTTCACTTGGATGAGTCCTTGTGCCTTTCCAGTGAAAGTAATATTTAAATTATTTTAAAGCTGACAGGTTATAACTTCTCCTTCTAGATTCAATGGTTAATGATATTCAGATTTTGATGAATTAAGTGAATCTGTCAGATTGCAATATGGGGCTTGGCTTGCAATTTCTGTCTTCAAATCCACCCATCTGATAAATGAGTTTACAAACATCATCACTTTCAGTACAGGATAGAAATTTAGAACAGACAATTGTGTCTCCTATCCTCCCACCAGGATTTCTCCTGCTGCTTATCCACAATTCTCCTCCCCTGAAGGTTCAGTTTCACTCACACCTATTGTCCTCCCCAATATGTCACCCACGCGTCTAAATCTTTACACCTGAAGTCAACAAACTGTTTGCTAAGGGGGGGCTCACCATCAAATCTAGTGACTATCCACATGTACTTTGTATCAGGGTGGGGTCACTGCCCTCCCATCGCTACTTTTCATCCTTGTCTCAGGAGTTGGGAGACTGGGCTCCGGATGGCGGCCGTATCCCCCACAATCCCCAGCGCTGGGAAACTGCTCTATCCAACGCGCGGGCAAGGACCGGAATTGCACTGGCCCAAGGAAGAGAGGAAGCTGCTCATGTGCAAAATAGAGCCCATCCCTGAACTTCCTGCTACGATATTGACCAATAGGAAAAGTTGGAGGACCGGAAGGATTCTGGTCCTCCAGTTAATCAGAGCGCGGCTTTATGTGAATGAAGATTGAGCTTCACACAGCATGAAACGTCCTGTCTCCAACATCTGTGAGCAAAACACTTTCTTTTCTCCCCCTTTCCATTTCTTTTCTCATTCTAACCTTCAATTGGTCACTTGCAGCAACTGAAGGGAAAGGAAGTGAATCCAGGGAGGGTGCAGACTCTGGAAAGCTTGGCCTAGGTCTCTCTCTCTCTCTCTTAAAGACATTGACATTCTTTGCTCCCTCAGCTTGACACATTACGACACTTGGATTCCATTCAGCAGCCATGCCATCCATGCCAACTCTGCAGAGAAATCCAATCAGTCCTATTCCCCCTCGATATCCCCATTACTCTGCAAGTTTATTTCCTCAGTCTTTTATTTTGAAATGATGATCGTCTGCTACCTCCACCCTCATAGGAAGTGAGTTGCAGATCTCTTACATCTCACTGTTGAAATAACTATCTCCCTCACAGCCCCAGCAGTCTCCAGTCCTGTAATCAAATCCTGTGTATTACATTTTTAGTGTGGTACTGAGTACTTACTGGGAAAAGCAGAGTGAGAATGGAGGGAGAGTGCGTGGGATGGAGATTTACAGCTTTTGGGGAACAAGAGAGGAAAGAATGTTCCATAGAAACTAGAATTATCTTTTGGATTTCTATCCTGCACTGACAATGATGTGTTGTGTAAATTGTTTTTACAGAATATTAGAAGAGGACAAATTCCAGTCAGATATCTCAGACGTCACAACGCGATCTGACAGAGTCACTTGATTCTTTGGGGCTGAATATTATCAGACTTTGAATCTAGAAGAAAAGTTTGTCTCCTCTGTTGACTTCAAAGGATTTTCAGCAACTTTGCAACCTGAAAAGCACAGAGACACACACACCCGAGTGAGAGTGTCCCAGTGCAGATACTGAATGAGCTTTCACCAGCTACACAGCCCAAAGAAACATCGCACCATTCAGAGAGGGGAAAATCCGTACACATATTCACTGTGAAGACAAGGTTTCAACTGATCATTGGACCTGGAGAGAGAGACATTCTGCATGGAGCAACCATGGAAATGTGGGGACTGCGGCAAGGGATTCAAATACCCGTCACAACTGGAGGCTCATCACCGCAGTCACACTGGGGAGAGACCATTCATCTGCCCTGAGTGTGGAAGCGGTTTGAGTCATTTATCCACCTTGCAGTCCCACCAACACTGGGGAGAGGCTGTTTACCTGCGTTGAGTGTGGGCAGGAATTTACTCAGTCATCCAACCAACTGAAACATCAGCGAATTCACACTGGGAAAAGGCCATTCATGTGCTCTGAATGTGGGAAGGGATTCAGTGATTCATCTAAACTGCTGCGACACAAGCGAGTTCACACTGGGGATAGGCCGTTCACCTGCTCCGTGTGTGGTAAGGGATTTGGTGCTTTACCGACTCTACTGACACACCAGCGAGTACACACTGGGGATAGGCCGTTCACCTGCTCCGTGTGTGGTAAGGGATTCGGTGCTTTACCGACTCTACTGACACACCAGCGAGTACACACTGGGGAGAGGCCTTTCACCTGTTCTGAATGTAAGAAGGCTTTCACTCATTCATGCAGCCTGCAGGAACACAGGCGAGTTCACACTGGGGAGAGGCTGTTCTCCTGTTCGGAGTGTGGGAAAGGACTCACTCGTCTGCAGATGTGCTGAGACACCAGTGTGTTCACACTGGGGAGAGGCCGTTTACCTGCTCAGAGTGTGGAAAGGGATTCATTTAGTTACCGCATCTGCAGACACATCAACGCGTTCACAAGTCATTACAAAGGTTGGATTCTGCTGTTAATCACATCCAGGACTGAACCATGTTCATTCTGACACTTGGTGCAGTGGGAGGGTCGGTGGGTTTCTTTCTGCTCGAAAGAACTTTGTTCCCAGTAGACTGGAAACTTTGTTCCCAGTAGAATGATGCTCTTTTGAGCCTGGGAGAGCACATTTCCACTGAAGTGATTCACAAAAGCTGATGCAGGACATTTATTTTATCCTGGATTGTAAATAGTTTTTTTCCCCCACTACAGGTAGATCTCAAATAAATTCAGAAAGAACTGGAAAAACGCAGCAGGTCTGGCAGCATCTGTGGAGAGAAACAGAGTTAATGTTTCACGTCCAATGTAACTCCACTTCAGAACTAAAGAGAGGGAGAAATGAGATGGGTTTGATGCTGGTGAGAAAGGGGGAGGGTCAGGTAGAACAAAAGGGAAAGTCAGGGATTGGTTAGAGGGTGGGTGAGATTAAATGACAAAAATGTCCTGGAACAAACGCAAAGGAAGAGGTAATGGTTGTAGTAAAGAAACAAAGCATTGCCCACCAACTGAGGAAAAGGGGAGCAGCGAGGGAGATACGGGGGGGTGAGAGATGAGGAGAGAGGGATGGAGCGGAGAGAGTGAATGGAGTGTTCAAGGCATTTTATGAAAGATTATATGAAGCGCAGCCCCCGGACGGGAAGGAGAGAATGATGTGCTTTCTGGATCAGCTGGGATTTCCTCAGGTGGAGGAGCAGGAGAGAGTGGTGCTGGGAGCACAGATTGAGACGGAGGAAGTAGTGAAAGGGATTGGGAGCATGCAGGCGGGGAAGGCCCCGGGACCAGACGGATTCCCAGTTGAATTCTATAAGAAATATTTGGACTTGCTGGCCCCGCTACTGATGAGAACCTTTAATGAGGTGAGGGAAAGGGGGCAGCTGCCCCCGACTATGTCAGAGGCAACGATATCGCTCCTCCTAAAGAAGGAAAAAGACCCGCTGCAATGCGGGTCATACAGGCCCATTTCCCTCCTGAATGTGGATGCTAAGATTCTGGCCAAGGTAATGGCAATGAGGATAGAGGATTGTGTCCCGGGGGTGGTCCATGAGGACCAAACTGGGTTTGTGAAGGGGAGACAGCAAAATACAAATATACGGAGGCTGCTAGGGGTAATGATGATGCCCCCACCAGAGGGGGAAGCGGAGATAGTGGTGGCGATGGATGCCGAGAAAGCATTTGATAGAGTGGAGTGGGATTATTTGTGGGAGGTGTTGAGGAGATTTGGCTTTGGGGACGGGTATATCAGGTGGGTACAGTTGCTGTATAGGGCCACGATGGCGAGCGTGGTCACGAATGGACGGGGGTCCGACTATTTTCGGCTCCATAGAGGGACGAGGCAGGGATATCCTCTGTCCCCGTTATTGTTTGCATTGGCCATTGAACCCCTGGCCATAGCACTGAGGGGTTCCAGGAAGTGGAGGGGAGTACTTAGGGGGGGAGAAGAACACCGGGTATCTCTGTATGCGGATGATTTGTTGCTATATGTGGCGGACCCGGCGGAGGGGATGCCAGAGATAATGCGGATACTTGGGGAGTTTGGGGATTTTTCAGGGTATAAACTGAACATGGGGAAAAGTGAGTTATTTGTGGTGCATCCGGGGGAGCAGAGCAGAGAGATAGAGGATTTACCATTGAGGAAGGTAACAAGGGACTTCCGGTACCTGGGGATCCAGATAGCCAAGAATTGGGGTACATTACATCGGCTTAATTTAACACGGTTGGTGGAACAGATGGAGGAGGATTTCAAGAGATGGGACATGGTGTCCCTGTCATTGGCAGGTTGGGTGCAGGCGGTTAAAATGGTGGTCCTCCCGAGATTCCTTTTTGTGTTCCAGTGCCTCCCGGTGGTGATCACGAAGGCTTTTTTTTAAAAGGATTGAAAAGAACATCATGGGTTTTGTGTGGGCCGGGAAGACCCCGAGAGTGAGGCGGGGATTCTTGCAGCGTAGTAGGGACAGGGGGGGCTGGCACTACCGAGCCTAAGTGAGTACTACTGGGCCGCCAATGTTTCAATGGTGTGTAAGTGGATGGGAGAAGGGGAGGGAGCGGCATTGGAGAGGGCGTCCTGCAGGGGGACTAGCCTGCAAGCAATGGTGACGGCGCCGTTGCCGTTCTCACCAAAGAAATACACCACAAGCCCGGTGGTGGTGGCTACACTGAAAATTTGGGGGCAGTAGAGACGGCATAGGGGAGGGACGGGAGCTTCGGTGCGGTCCCCGATAAGAAACAATCATAGGTTCGTTCCGGGGAGAATGGATGGGGGATTTGGAGCATGGCAAAGAGCTGGGGAAGTACATCTAAGAGATCTATTTGTAGATGGGACGTTTGCGAGTCTGGGAGCGCTGACGGAGAAATATGGGTTGCCCCAAGGGAATGCATTTCGGTATATACAATTGAGGGCTTTTGCGAGGCAACAGGTGAGGGAATTCCCGCAGCTCCCGACGCAGGAAGTGCAGGATAGAGTGATCTCAGAGACATGGGTGGGGGACGGTAAGGTGGTGGACATATACAGGGAGATGAGGGACGAGGGGGAGATCATGGTAGATGAGCTGAAAGGGAAATGGGAAGAAGAACTGGGGGAGGAGATTGAGGAGGGGCTGTGGGCTGATGCCCTACGTAGGGTAAACTCATCATCCTTGTGTGCCAGGCTAAGCCTGATACAATTTAAGGTGCTGCACAGGGCGCATATGACTGGAGCACGGCTTAGTAAATTTTTGGGGGTAGAGGATAGGTGTGCGAGATGCTCGAGAGGCCCAGCGAATCACACCCACATGTTCTGGTCATGCCCGGCACTACAGGGGTTCTGGGTGGGGGTGGCAAAGGTGCTTTTGAAGGTGGTGGGGGTCCGGGTCGAACCAAGCTGGGGGTTGGCTATATTTGGGGTTGCAGAAGAGCCGGGAGTGCAGGAGGCGAGAGAGGCTGACGTGTTGGCCTTTGCGTCCCTTGTAGCCCGGCGCAGGATATTGTTAATGTGGAAGGAAGCCGAACCCCCGGGTGTGGAGACCTGGATAAACGATATGGCAGGGTTTATAAAGTTAGAACGGATTAAGTTCGTATTAAGGGGTTCGGCTCAGGGGTTCACCAGGCGGTGGCAACCGTTCGTCGACTACCTCACAGAAAGATAGAGGGAATGGAAAAGAAGTAGACAACAGCAGCAATCCAGGGGGGAGGGGGGGGTGGGGGGAAGGGCGGGGGGGAGGAATCGGACGGACTCTCAGGGATGTTATTGTATATGTATAGGTATTTGGTATATGTAATTGTATATTGGATTGTTGGATTGTATTTTTGGAGAGTATTTATTTTGGACAAGGCAGTTGCCATTTAGTTTTGTTTTTTGTTTATATATTATTTATTTGTTTAAAACTGGCCACGGTTATTTATATTGCTTTATTGTTGTGTAAAAGAAACACTACGTATTGTTATGTTTGGCCAAAAAACTTGAATAAAATATATATTTTTAAAAAGAAACAAAGCATTGGCCCAGAGTAAGTGTTAATGGCAGAATAAAGGACAGCTCTGTCTGGAAGCAAAAAATCATGAAAACAAATGCAGACTGGCACTCGGCAAAAAAGACAAATCAAAATGGAGGAGCGAGTTCCGGTCTGAGCTGTTGAACTCAATGCTGAGTCCAGAATGCTGTAAAGTGCCTCATCAGAAGATGAGGGGCTGTTGGTCCAGCTTGTGTTGGGCTTCTCCGGAACATTGCAGCAGGCCGAGGACAGAAATATGAGCCTAAGAGCAAGGTGGCGAATTCTAATGGCAGCAAGCGGAAGGTCAGGGTCATGCTTGTGGACTGAGCGGAGGTGTTCCACAAAGAGGGCAGGGAACAGGCTACAGATGAATTAAAGACAAACCATTTGTCCCAGGACATTGTGAACATCCTTTTACTCTGGTTGACTTTGATCCTCAAGTCATTTTCTGTTTTTTTAACCATGTTCTGCTTGATTAATAAACTTTTATCATTACAATGTTTGATTTTTCATTATTAGATTGATGTTGTTTAGGGAAAGTGGGTGAGAGGGGTTGGCAGGCTCTTTAACAGAAAGTGAGTCCCTCTGAGGTAATTGGCAAAGGAGCCAGAGGGGGAGATGCGATTTTATTTTATTTATTTGACACAGCGAGTTGTTCTGATCTGTCTGAAAGCAAATTCAATGGTATCTTTCCAAATGGCAAATACTTGAAAGGGAAGAATTTGCAGGGTTCTGGGGAAAGGGCAGAGTAGTTGGATCAATCAGTGAGTCCTCTCAAAGAGATAGCAGGGACACGATGGGCTGATTGGACTCCTCCTGCAGCCTGTGAATCTGAGCCTCCTGTTTTTGTGCAGGTTAAAAGGGACAGATTTCATTGCAGCCTCTTTCCTGTATATGTATTTAAAGAAATGGTTTCTCTTTAGCTCAGAGTGACCGATATAAAAATTGGAGGCTCATTTCCCAGTCAGTCCTCCAGCACCTTCCTGTCTCTCTATTAGTGCGATGTCCATGACAGTTTCCCAACTGGGGCACAGGCCCCGTTATTCTCAGCTAAATTCAGCCTCAGCTCTATTGCCTGGCTGTCATTGACACGAGCAATAGAGACAGAAAGGTGCCCGAGGCTCAAATGGGAAGTCAAAACTTGTGGCTCCAAACCAACACTTCAACATTTGTCAGTTAAATCCATGTTATTTATTCTGGGGGTTTTATTATTAGATTTAGGCATTGGAGGCAAAGGGTGGGAGTTTTAAAGGGTAACTTTCCCTTTCTAACTTTGCATTGGCTATAGTGTCAGCCGTGGCTCAGTGGGCAGCTCTCTCACTCTGAGAGGCCCTGTCTGCCCCTCTCGGGTGGATGTAAAAGTTCCCACAGCCACTAATTTGAAGAAGAGCAGGGGAGTTATCCCCGGTGTCCTGGTCAATATTTATCCTTCAATCAACATCACTAAAAACAGATCATCTGCTCATTACCACATTGCTGTGTGTGGGATCTTGCTGTGTATAAATTGGCTGCTGCTTTTCCTACATTACAACAGTGACTACACTTCAAAAGCGCTTCATTTTCTGTAAAGCACTTTGGGATATCCTGTGGTTATGAAAGGCGCTACAGAAATGCAAGTTTTTAAATTGAAGATTTATGTTTTCTGAACTTGTTATTTGGAACTTAATTGATTTCAGCCACCCCCAACTTACCTTTTAATAAATTCACTTTGGTTCAGACAAGGCAATTAAGGCAAAGGCAGAATTCTCTTGATATTAAATTTTAAACATTTATTCAAAGAAACTTTTAAGACATTGACTTTTACAACTTCATGTGGATGATCAGTCTGTAGAAGCGTAACCCTCTCTGGCTCCTTCTTTGACAGTAATTCTTGTGGAATTCAGCCTCGGGAGTCTGGCTCCTTCTTTGACAGTAATTTCCTTAGAACTCAGCCTCGGGAATCTTCAGTACTTGGCCAACAAGGAAGACTTTTGGAACCTCTACTTTTATCCCCAAAGTGACCATTACCGCACGTCAGAGTTGGGCCTGTTGTAACCTGATCATTGGTCAATTTGGTCACTGGATTAATTTAATTGGATCCCCAATTACTGACACCACCTCACTATCTCAGACAGGAATACAATAGAACTGTTTCATACTATCCCTTCATCTGATTCTATACAATCCCTCATTCACACAGTTTCAAATGTTGAGGCTAATCAAAGTTTGAAGTCTCTCTTGTCAGTACATTTATCCTCATTGCACATTCTTTACATACACAGCAATTAAGCTTTTACATTTTTACAGCAAATAAAACCCAGTCTCTTACTATAACTTACTGATTCATTATTGATTATGTAATTGTAACTCAATTAAGGCTCATTACTTAGTCATCTGCGACTGACTGGCAGCTAATTAATACAGTAATCTTTAATTAATACATTTGGTTAATACAATATCCACTGGTTGAAAAAGACTCTCTTATGGAAGACAATCACTTTCTTTCTTACTAACTTTGATTGGATTGAACAATGAGTCTTAGACTTGAGCCAGACTTTGGCAGGATATGATACCCTGTCACTTGACAAAATTCTGGAACAATGTTACTTTAAACAATTTAGCCTCATGCAGCAGTTTCTAGAAACAGTTTGGTTTATACAGAATGAATTTTTAAAATAAAGGTGCAGTAACGTTTCAGAGTTTAACATGGCTTCCTTAACCTTGTTACTTATAACATTGAAGATTGACGAATGATTGATTTTAAAAACTAAATATTATTAATGTGGCATACCGAGAATTTCCGACATTACAACAGTGACTACACTTCAAAAGTATTTCAAAGGCTGTAAAAAGCTTTAGGAGATTGTGTGGTCATCAAAGTTGTTATAGAAATAGATACAGAATCCCTTGAGTGCAGAAGGAGGCCATTTAGCAAATAGAGTCAGCACCGACTCTTCCAAAGAGCACTCTACCCATATCCACTCACCCGTAACCCCATAACCTAACCTGCACATCCCTGGACACTGAGGGACAATTTTGTCAGGGCTAATCCACCTAACCCATACATCTTGGAGACTGTGGGAGGAAACCAGAGCACTCGGAGGAAACACACACATTCACAGGGAGAACATACAAACACCACACAGACAGTGACCAAGGTCAGAATTGAACATGGGTTCCCTGGTGCTGTGAGGCAACAGTGCTAACTACTATGTCATTGTACCACTCAAATAAATGTAATTTATTTTTAGAACCGGTCCCCAAACTTGGACATATCACACTCGGTCCACTCACAAAGATCACTCGTAAAGACTGAGACTTGATTTTATGTAACAACCATGTCTTTCACTGCATTTCAAATACCCTGTGAAAATCCAAACACAGTATCTCATGACGGTATTTGATTTAAAACAGAATGACTTGTTGTGATTTGGGATTCATTGCCTGACAATGGTGCAGGAAGTAAATTCTGCTGTAACTTTCAAAAGGGAACTGGACAGATTCTGTGGGGAAATAAACTTGCCGGGCGATGGGACCAAATCGATTGTTTATTCAAAGAGCTAGCTTGGGAATAGTAGGCTGAATGGTCTCCTTCTTTGCCCTCTGATTCTCGTTTACATTTGAAGAAAATCTTAGACTTGAACCAGAGTTTGGCGGTATTTGGGAATTACCTGACACCCACTTCCAACGAGGGGGGTAGAAGTGGAGATGATGGAATGTTTCCAAAGGAAATTTGATGGGTTTTTGAGGGAAATAAACCGACAAGGATACGGGAATAGAACAGGGCAATCATTTGATCAATAGAAATCTACAAGTTGTGAATCTTTGGAATTTTCTACCCCAGAGGGCTGTGGGAGCTCAGTCACTGAGTGTGTTTAAAGCAGAGACCGACAGATTTCTAAATACCAACAACACAAAGGGATACGGGGATAGTGTGGGGAAAAAGGCATTGAAGTGGATGATCAGCCATGATCGTGTTGAATGGTGGAGCAGGCTCGACGGGCTGAATGGCCAACTCCTGCTTCTATATTCCAATGATACAAAGATGCGAGAAACACCCAGATAAATTAGACAAAAGAACCCTGTAACCACCATAGCCCATCTTCATGGCAACGTGGCTGCTTTGGGAACTAAATATCTTCCAACGTGCAAACAACTTTTCATTCTGTGCCTCTCGTCAAACTTGGAACCAGGTAATCGCAACGAGGCTCAAAAATGGTCAGCCCACTGGAGGCAGAGGTGTTAGACCGGCCAGTCCAGCAGAAAAAAACCCTCCAATCATCACCATTCACCAGATGTCAGAATGAACAAAATGCAGTCCTGGATGTCAGTGAGAGCAGAAACAATAACAACGGAGCCAACATCTGCAATTTATCGTGAACTTGTTGGAGTCACAACAGGTGGGATGAATCACAAAACCCCTCCCCACATTGAGAGCAGATGAATGGTCTCTCCACAGAATTAACTCGCGAGTGTCTCCGGAGTTGGGACGGATCATTGAATGTCTCCCCTGCTCAGAGCAGGTGAATGGCCTCTTCCAGGTGTGAACTCGCTAGTGTTCCTGCAGGGTGTACGGATATCTGAATCCTTTCTCTCACTAAAAGCAGGTTAACGCCTTCTCCCCTGTGTGAACTCGCTGGTGTCTCTGCAGGTGGGATAACCGAGTGAATCGCTTCTCACACTGAGAGCAGGTGAACGGCCTCTCCCCAGTGTGAACTTGCTGGTGTCTCCTCAGGCTCGATGAAGTAGTGAATCCCTTCTCACACTGAGAACAGGTGAACGGCCTCGCCCCAGTGTGAACCTGCTGGTATGTCCGCAGGTCGGATGATTGAACAAATCCCTTCTCGGACTGAGAGCAGGAGAACGGGTTCTGCACAGTGTGAAGCCGCTGGTGTGTCCGTAGGTGGGAGAATTGAGTGAATCCCTTCTCACACTGAGAACAGGTGAACGGCCTCTCCCCGGTGTGAACTCGCTGGTGTGCCCGCAGTGCGGATAACTGAGTAAATCCCTTCTCACACACAGAGCAGGTGAACGGCCTCTCCCCAGTGTGACTGCGCCGATGAGCGTCCAGCTCAGATGGAACACGGAATCCCTTCCCACAATCCGCACATTTCCACCGTTTCTCCAGGGTGGGGGTGTCTTTGTGTCTCTCCAGGTTTGTCGATCAGTTGAAGCCTCTTCCACACACAGAACACGTGTACAGTCTTTCCCGACTGCGAATGGTGTGATTTTTTTTTTCAGTCTGTGTAACTGGTTCAAACTCTTTCCACAGTCAGTGATCTGGAACACTCTCACTCGGGTGTGTGTGTCTCGGTACTTTTCCAGTCACACCGATGTTTTGAAGCCGACAGAAAAGACAACCATTTCTCCTTCTCGATTCAAAGTCCGGTGATATTCAGTTCCAAGGAATTGAGAGACTCAGTCGGATTGAGACGTGATGTTTGAGATTTCTGTCTGTAATTCCTCCTCTTCCAATATCCTGTAAAAACAATTTACAAAAGTTACTTTTCTTCTCCTCATTTTGGAGACGGTTTCCTGAGGGTAACGACAGTCTGGCCGTGGGGTTAATCCTCCGGGTCCTCAGTCTTATTGAGGAATGTCCCCTTGGTTCTATTGTGGTGGTGATTCTTTTGTATTTTTGTTATTATGGGAGGGTTTATGTGTTGTTGACTTTATCCTACTCTGGTACAGACGGGGCTTTGATCTGTGAAAGGAGCAGTTTGGGGAGACTTTGGTAAAGAGAGTTGGAGGAGGGGGTAATGGCGCACGCCCGATTGTGGTGTGAAAATCTGTTCCTGTCTCTCTGTCGCCTAACTAATGGCGGCAGTTAATCTGCAAATTTTCTCAGGGAACGTACGGGGCTTCCATCACCCTTTCAGAAGGAAAAAGATCCTCTCCTTTCGAAAGGAGAAAGTCGACATCGCTTTATTCCAGGAAACCCATCTGGATTATGAGGAACACTTTAAATTGAGGCGGGATTGGTTGGGGCAGCTTTTTTCACCTTTTTTTCATCCAGTAACAGACTTGTGGCAATGCTTATTATACACTATCCAAGCAGTCAGGGTAACTCTGCCGATTACAATGTGCATGTCAATTTCCTTTGTGCCGGTCCCCCCATCTCCCGTCCCTCCCCTCCGCCCCCTTCACTCGTCGTTTCTGGCTTCTTTCCTGGGCCCTTCACTGTACAATGGGAGTTATCTGTTATTTACAAGTGGACGGTGCCCTCCCTTCCCCCCCATTGGTGGGCCTCCCCCCTTCCATCCCGCGCACTCCCTGTCCTGTTTTAAACCTTCCCTTGGGGGTTCCTCTTCTTGTGTTTTTGTTCTCTGCTCTCTGGTCTGTCAGTTGGTTTCTGGCCTCTCCCTCCTTTTCCCAGTAGCGCCTGCCCGCCACATCCCTTTCCTGCCTGCTCCCTGTGATCCCGGTGGCTCCCAATCGCCCACCTCCCTTCCCCAGTGTTCCATTGGCCGCTGGCTTCAAACAGGTCCTGGAAAAAGTTGGTGAATGACCTCCACACTTTGTGGGAACCATCCTCTGACCCTCGGACGGTGAACTTGTTCTTCTCCAGGTGGAGAAATTCCGATAGGTCTGCCAGCCAGTCTGCAGCCTTTAAATAGGCTGTGCAGAATTCGACAAGTCTGGGGCACACCCAGAACAGGTGGGCATGGTTTGCTGGGCCCCGCTGGCACCATTCACATTTGTCCTCCATCTCCGGGAAGAACCTGCTCATTCGGGTTCGTGTCAGGTGTGCTCTGTGCACAACATTCAGCTGCATGAAACTTAGCCTTGCGGAGGAGAAGGTGGAGTTGGTCCCGTTCAGTGCTTTGCTCCAGAGTCCCCACCCTATTTCCATCCCTCGCACTTTCTCCCATTCGTCCTGGGTTTCGTCAAGTAAGGAGCGCATCCTTATTAAGAGTTGTCCGTACAGGTCCCCACAGTTTCCCTTCCCCAGACTGTCTGCGTCCAGTAACTCCTCTTGCATTGTGCTGCTCAGGGTTCCTGTGTATGTTGGTGTCTCCTTGCGGAGAAAGTTTTTGACCTGGAGCTCATCCCTGTTTGGTAGGTCCAGTCTCTCAGTCAGCTGCTCTAATGTCGCTAGTCTATTTCCCGTGTAAAAGTCCCTAACCATCAGTGTTCCCCCGTCCTGTCTCTACTTCTTGAAGGTGGTGTTGAGAACAGCTGGTGCAAACCTATGGTTGCTGCAGATGGGGGCCATGATGGACACATCGGTCAGACTGAAATGCTGCCACATCTGGTTTCAGGTTCTCAGGGTAGCTGCCGCCACTGGACTGGTGCTGGCGGGGATGGGAGTGTTGCCGTGACGAAGGCCCGGAGGGTCATTCCTGTACATGAGGACTCGTCCATCCTCACCCATTCCATGTCTGGGTCCTTTACCCATCTCCTCACTCTTTCGGCCGTGGCTGCCCAGTGATAGTATTGTAAGTTCGGGAGGGCCAGGCCTCCCATGTTTCTTCTCCATTGTAGTACTGTTTTAGGGATTTTTGAATTCTTGCCCCTTCGCACAAATGATGTTAGGTTAGGTGGGTTGACCATGATCAATGCACTGGATTATGGGAATAGGATGGGGAGTCTGCCTCTGTGAGTGCATTTTCTGAGGGTCAGTGCAGACTTGAAGAAGCGAATGGCCTCCTTCTGCACTATAGAGATTCTGTGTCATCTATATTATTTTAATTTGACTATGCTGTTTGTCTGTTATGTAATATTTTGGGGTATGCGCCCTGCATTGTTATTCTTCTGTTTTTATATAATCTTACCCTCTTTCTCCACTCACTCTGTTAACCTGTTAACTGATCTGGCATTTCATCTAGAGGCTCTTGTCGCTCAAATATCCTGCTATGAATTAATTCTGCGATGTGTTGCTTGTATTTATGCGGCAGTATCAGTTGTTCTACACTGTACCCATTTTCCATCAATATTTCTGTTATTCTGTTGCATTCATTATTTTAAAAATGGTTAAAAAACGTGGCAAAAGAAGTATTAAAAATCTGTCCAACTCATCCTTGTATATATTCAGTGACCCACATACTCCACTGATCCCTGTGGAAGAGAATTCCATAGACTAATAGCTTTTTGAGGGAAGAGATGACTGGAAATATATAAATAGCAACAGTACAATATTACACAACCAGAAATAATAGTAAATGTACTTTATTACAGACCATAATATATCAAATTTAAAAATACTGGACATATCTCTAGCTGATATTAATTTACTGTCCCATTAAATGTCAGCCATCTCCTGGAGAAACCAGCCCTTTAATTGTGATAAAAGAAAATTACTGCGGGTGCTGGAATCTGAAACGAAAGAGAAAATGATGGAAAATCTCAGCAGGTCTGGCAGCATCTGTAGGGAGAGAAAAGAGCTGACGTTTCGAGTTCAATGACTCTTTGTCAAAGTTTTGTCAAAGAGTCATCGGACTCGAAACGTCAGCTTTTTTCTCCCTACAGATGCTGCCAAACCTGCTGAGATTTGCCACCAATTTATCTTCCTTTAATTGTGAACATCAGGAAAGAGACCATCCTATTATTTATTAATTATTTTTTAAATGCATTTTATTCAAACTTGTATCAAAGTTACAGCAAATAAACACCCCGGGAAACATTCTTCCCAACAATCAACTATACGGTTTGTACAGATTTTTCTCCTTTTTCAACCCCCCCCGGTCGAACAGCTCCTCAAACATGGTCACAAACATCCCCCACCTTTTCTCAAACTCCCCTGCTGCACCCTTAACTCAGACTTTCTCTTCTCTAACCGCAGTAAGCCGTGCAGGTCACCCAACCGCGCTGCTACCCCCGGTGGCGAGAGACCATCCTTTTAGCCAGACAAATAAATGTGTCAAGCTGAGGGAGTCTTTAAGGGAGAGAGAGACCTGGGCCAAACTTTGCAGAGTCTGCACCCTCCCTGGATTCACTTCCTTTCCCTTCAGTTGCTGCAAGTGACCAATTGAAGGTGAGAATGAGAAAAGAAATGGAAAGGGGGAGAAAAGAAAATGTTTTACTCACAGATGTTGGAGACAGGAGGGAGTTTCCTTCACTTCCGCTGTGACATCACAAAGGGCACTGCCTGAATCAGCCAATAGGAATTACTCTATTCCGCGCTGTCGTCACCGGGTTCCAGTGCGCAGGCCCAGCGCTCCCCGCCCCCCACCCGTTGTTTCGCCCGGCCCTTGAACAAGGGAGAAAAAACCCGACAACAGAACCTCCTCGAGACAAGGTTTCCAGGCAACCTGTTGACGGCCAGAGCGAGAAGCCAATCGGTGATCTCCCCTGCCCACGACTGCGCATGTCCAAGGGAGGGGCGTCTGCGCATGTGCAAAGGGTAGCCCGCCTCCTGACCTTTTACTTGAGGTATTGACCAATGGAAAGAGTTGGAGGACCGGAAGGACTCTGGTCCTCCAGCTAATCAGCGCGGGCTTTGTGTGACTGCTCGATTGAACTCCACAGGGACGCAAACTTACTCTCGTCTCTAACATCTGTGAGTAAACCATTTTCTTTTCTTTCCATTTCTTTTCTCATTCTCACCTTCAATTGGTGACTTGCAGCAACTGAAGGGAAAGGAAGTGAATCCAGAGAGAGTGCAGACTCTGCAAAGCTTGGCCCAGGTCTCTCTCTCTCTTAAAGGCCTCAACCGGGACCTGGGATTCATGTCGCATTACATTCATCCCCCACCATCTGGCCTGCAAAATCCTATCAACTGTCCTGGCTTGATACAATTCACACCTCTTTAACCTGGGGTTACCCCATCTCTGGATCTGTAAAGATTTAATCACCTGCTAATGCTCGCATTCCTAGCATTGTTTGGCATCTTTGAATTTGTCTATATATGTGTTTCTGGAACAGACCTCTGCATTCACCTGAGGAAGGAGCAGCGCTCCGAAAGTTAGTGACATCGAAACAAACCTCTTGGACTTTAACCTGGTGTTGTAAGACTTCGTACTGTCTTAAAGACATTGTCATCCTTTGCTCCTCAGCTTGACACATTTATTTGTCGAGATCTTCTCAGAAGCCCAAATACGACATTCATGAACCCTGCCGCTGCCCAGCTTGTAATATAATTAGGAGCCAATTTAGCTCAGCTGGTTAGTGATGCAGAGCGAGGTCAGACTGGTCCTCCCTCATGATTGTCAGAAGGAGGGCAGCATGGTAGTGCAGTGGTTAGCACTGCTGCCTCATGGCGCCGAGGTCCCAGGTTTGATCCCGGCTCTGGGTCACTGTCCGTGTGGAGTTTGCACATTCTCCCCGTGTTTGTGTGGGTTTCACCCCCACAACCCAAAGATGTGCAGTGGAGGTGGATTGGCCAAGCTAAATTGTCCCTAAATTGGAAAAAATGAATTGGGTACTTTAAATTTTAAAAAGAAATTGATTGTGGGAAGGATGCCCTCCAGCTTTCTCACCAAACCTTTAGATAGCAGTTTCAAGTCAACATTCAAAAGAGAGATTGGCTGATAAGAGACAAACTCCCATGATACTTGTCCGCTTCAGAATCAAACAGACATAAGCCTCACAAAGAGTCGATGGCAGCATACTTGAGTCAAAGTGATAATACATACCCACAAATAGATCCAACAGTAAATCCTCAAATCCCCCGTAAAACCCACACCCACAGCCATGTGGTCCCAGCGCTTTACCTGGCTGAAGCTCCTTCATGGTCTTTGACATTGCTTCCCCAGAAAGAGTAGCATTAAGAGCTTCACGCTGGCTTTGTGAGGCCTCCGGGAGATTCAAGGAAGAGACATAATGCTCCACACCTCCAACACATCACCAGACTGCTCAGATTTGTATAATCCTGCATAGAATTCCCGAAATTCCTGTTTAGTTCCTCCGTCTTCATGACCCTTTGCCCTCCGCCAAGCCGCACAGAGAAAATCGCTCCAAAGTCGGTGTTTGTATTTGCTCCGGTTACTCCCAAACTCGTACAACTTCTGCCTCACAAACTTTAAACTTTTCTCAACCTGCTGAGTAAATTGGGAGACTTGCTGCGTTAACCTCCTTCAGCAATAGCTTACTTGGGCCTCCTTATAATTCTCCTCGGCCTTCGCCAAACAAACCTCCCAGACGCCGCCGGTTCTCCAGCACCTGCACGTTTTATTAGCAGTGTAAGAAATGACCCCCCCCCCCCCCCCCAACCCCGGCATGAGTTTTACACGTCTGGAGGGGGAAATTCTAGGGGCCGAGTTAACGGAAGAACTCAAACTCTTCCTTAAAATGTGTAGTAAATGAAGTCCTCTTATCAGGAAGGCATCAAACCTCCACTTTCTCGACCTGGGGGTGAGCCCTCGAGCAGAAGCTCCAGAAAAATGGGGGGGCGCGGGGGGGGGGGGGGGGGGGCGAGGTGGATTGGTCCAAAATTATAATGTTTCCTGTGTTGCAGGAGGACACCAGGTGTAGGATCGTCTTCGACACAAAAAAGTTGTTGATTCTAGTATGACATTGATGTGGGGCTGGAAAGAACAGAAAATCTCCGCCCCTCAGGTGCAAAGTTCTCCAAACATCCACATAACCCACCTCCTCACAAGCCGATGCTACACCCTAGCTTGAAGTGTGGGGGGTTCTTGGTAACCGGGAGCTTATCTACCAGAGGATTTAAGTGGCAGTTGAAGTCGCCAACTACAAAAATGTTAGTTGAAGCTAACTCTGCGAAATCCACAAAAGCCTTCGCAATTAACTCCGGGAGTAATTCGGGGATCCATAAACATTCATTATTGAAACAACATCTCCATGCTCCAAACCTCTAATGACCACATATCTATCTGCTTTGTCCTTCGTGCAGGTTTCAACTTTAAAAGGGATATTTTTATTAATAAAGATTACCACACCCCTGCTACTTGATGAAAAAGAGGCAAAAAAACCTGCCTCACCCAATCCCGCCTCAATTTAAAGTATTCCTCATCACAGAATCCCTACAGTGAAGAAGGAGGGCATTCGGCCCATCATGTCTACACCTGCCTTTGTAAGAGCACTCTCCTTAAGCCCTTGCCTCCAGCCTATCCCAGTCACCCAGTAACCCTACCAAACCTTTGTGAACACTAAGGGGCAATTTACATGGCCAATCCACCTAATCTGCACATTTTTGGAATGTGTGAGGAAACCGGAGATCCCGGAGGAAACCCGCACAGACACTGGGAGAATGTGCAAACTCCACACAGCCAGTCACCCGAGGCCAGATTTGAACCTGGGATCCTGGAGATGTGAGACAGCAGTGCTAACCACCATGCCACTGTGTCGCCCCGATTGAGTTTAACCTAGAAAGAGTTTCCTGTAATAAAGCTATGTCGACTTTCTCCTTAAGAAAGGAGACTATCATTTTCCTTCTGATAGGGTGATGGATGCCCTATACATTCCCTGAGAAAATATGGGTTGGATTGGATCCGCTGGTGTCTCAGCAGGCTGGATAATTGAGTGAATCCCTTCACACACAGAGAGCAGGTGAATACTCTCTCCCCAATGTGAATGCGTTGATGAGCTTCCAGCAAACATGGGGCTCTGTATCCCTTCCCACAATCCGAACATTTCCACGGTTTCTCCATGTTTTGGGTCTGTGAGGGACAGAGATTTACAGCTTTTGGGGAATGGAAGAGGAAAGAATGTTCCATAGAAACTAGAATTGTCTGTTCTGAATTTCTATCCTGTACTGACAGTGATGTCTTTTGTAAATTGTTTCTGCAGGATATTAGAAGAGGACGAATTACAGACAGAAATCTCGAACGTCACGTCTCAATCTGGCAGAGTCACTCGATTCCTTTGGACCTGAATATCATCAGCTTTTGAATCTAGAAGGAGAAATGTTTGCCTCATGTGTTGACTTCAAAAGATTTTAAACATCAGTGTGACTGGAAAAGCATCGGGACACGCACACACCCGAGTGAGAGTGTTCCAGAGCACTGACTGTGGAAAGAGCTTTAACCAGTTACATTGCACCATTCACAGTGGGGAGAGACTACACGTGTTTGTGTGTGGTCAAGGCTTCAATTATCCAATCTGTGGAGACACAAGGAGATCCAAAACATGGAGAAACCATGGAAATGTTCGGATTGTGGGAAGGGATACAGAGCCCCATGTTTGCTGGAAGCTCATCGACGCATTCACACTGGGGAGAAGCCGTTCACCTGCTCTCAGTGTGAGAAGGGATTCACTCAGTTATCCAACCTTCACAGACACCAGCGAGTTCATACTGAGGCAAGGCCATTCACCTGCTGTCAGTGTGGGAAGGGATTCACTCAATTATCCAGCCTGCAGAGACACCAGCGGGTTCATACTGGGGAGAGACCGTTTACCTGCTCTCAATGTGGGAAGGGATTCAAACATTTATACAGCCTGCACACACATCAGCGAATTCACATTGGGGAGAAGCCATTCACCTGCTCTCAATGTGGGAACAGATTCAGTGCGTTATCCAGCCTGAAGTCACACCAGCGAGTTCATACTGGGGAGAGGCCGTTCACCTGCTCTCAGTGTGGGAAGGGATTCAGTCGTTCATCCAACCTGTGGACACACCGGCGAGTTCACACTGGGGAGAGGCCGTTCACCTGCTCTCAGTGTGGGAAGGGATTCACTGAGTTATCCCACCTACAGACACACCAGCGACTTCACACTGGGGAGAAGCCATTCACCTGCTCTCAGTGTGGGAAGGGATTCAGACATTCATCCACGCTGCAGAGACATCAGCAAGTTCACACTGGGGAGAAGCCGTTCACCTGCTCTCAGTGTGAGAAGGGATTCACTCAATTATCCAGCCTGCAGAGACACCAGCGGATTCACACTGGGGAGAGGAAATTCACCTGTTCTCAGTGTGGGAATGAATTCACGCAATTATCCAGCCTGCAGAGACACCAGCGGATTCACAGTGGGGAGAGGCCGTTTACCTGCTCTCAATGTGAGAAGTGAATCACTCGATTATCCATCAGAGACACCAGCTGATCTGATTGTAACCTCAACTTCACATAGATCATAGAGTCATGCAGCACATAAAGGCCTTTCGGCCCATCGAGTCTGCGCGAGTCCAAAACAACCACTTAACCATTCTAATCCCATTTCCCAGCACTTGGCCTATAACCTGGGCATCACAAGTGCCGATCTAAATGCTTCTTAAATGTTTTGAGGGTTTCTGCTTCCACGAGCCTTTCAGGCAGCGAGTTCCAAACTCCCACCACCCTCTGGGTAAAAAAGCTTTTCCTCACATCCCCTCTAAACCTCCTGCCTCTTATCTTAAACCTGTGCCCCCTGGTCACTGATCCCTCCAGGAAAGGGAAAGGTTTTTTCCTGTCTACTCTATTTATGTCCCTCATAATTTTTTACATCTCAATCATGTCCCCCCCTAGTCTTCGCTGCTCCAAGGAAAACAATCCAAGTCTATCCAATCTCTCTTCATAACTGGTACCTGGGACTTCGATGTTGTGGCCATTTCGGAGACATGGATAGAGCAGGGACAGGAATGGATGTTGCAGGTTCCGGGGTTTAGGTGTTTTAGTAAGCTCAGAGAAGGAGGCAAAAGAGGGGGAGGTGTGGCGCTGCTAGTCAAGAGCAGTATTACGGTGGCGGAGAGGATGCTAGATGGGGACTCTTCTTCCGAGGTAGTATGGGCTGAAGTTAGAAACAGGAAAGGAGAGGTCACCCTGTTGGGAGTTTTTTATAGACCTCCTAATAGTTCTAGGGATGTAGAGGAAAGGATGGCGAAGATGATTCTGGATATGAGCGAAAGTAACAGGGTAGTTATTATGGGAGACTTTAACTTTCCAAATATTGACTGGAAAAGATATAGTTCGAGTACAATAGATGGGTCGTTTTTTGTACAGTGTGTGCAGGAGGGTTTCCTGAAACAATATGTTGACAGGCCAACAAGAGGCGAGGCCACGTTGGATTTGGTTTTGGGTAATGAACCAGGCCAGGTGTTGGATTTGGAGGTAGGAGAGCACTTTGGGGACAGTGACCACAATTCGGTGACGTTTACGTTAATGATGGAAAGGGATAAGTATACACCGCAGGGCAAGAGTTATAGCTGGGGGAAGGGCAATTATGATGCCATTAGACGTGACTTGGGGGGGATAAGGTGGAGAAGTAGGCTGCAAGTGTTGGGCACACTGGATAAGTGGGGCTTGTTCACGGATCAGCTACTGCGTGTTCTTGATAAGTATGTACCGGTCAGACAGGGAGGAAGGCGTCGAGCGAGGGAACCGTGGTTTACCAAGGAAGTGGAATCTCTTGTTAAGAGGAAGAAGGAGGCCTATGTGAAGATGAAGTGTGAAGTTTCGGTTGGGGCGATGGATAGTTGCAAGGTAGCGAGGAAGGATCTAAAGAGAGAGCTAAGACGAGCAAGGAGGGGACATGAGAAGTATTTGGCAGGAAGGATCAAGGAAAACCCAAAAGATTTCTATAGGTATGTCAGGAATAAGCGAATGACTAGGGAAAGAGTAGGACCAGTCAAGGACAGGGATGGGAAATTGTGTGTGGAGTCTGAAGAGATAGGCGAGATACTAAATGAATATTTTTCGTCAGTATTCACTCAGGAAAAAGATAATGTTGTGGAGGAGAATGCTGAGCCCCAGGCTAATAGAATAGATGGCATTGAGGTACGTAGGGAAGAGGTGTTAGCAATTCTGGACAGGCTGAAAATAGATAAGTCCCCGGGACCTGATGGGATTTATCCTAGGATTCTCTGGGAGGCCAGGGAAGAGATTGCTGGACCTTTGGCTTTGAATTTTATGTCATCATTGGCTACAGGAATAGTGCCAGAGGACTGGAGGACAGCAAATGTGGTCCCTTTGTTCAAAAAGGGGAGCAGAGACAACCCCGGCAACTATAGACCGGTGAGCCTCACGTCTGTAGTGGGTAAAGTCTTGGAGGGGATTATAAGAGACAAGATTTATAATCATCTAGATAGGAATAATATGATCAGGGATAGTCAGCATGGCTTTGTGAAGGGTAGGTCATGCCTCACAAACCTTATTGAGTTCTTTGAGAAGGTGACTGAACAGGTAGACGAGGGTAGAGCAGTTGATGTGGTGTATATGGATTTCAGCAAAGCGTTTGATAAGGTTCCCCACGGTAGGCTATTGCAAAAAATACGGAGGCTGGGGATTGAGGGTGATTTAGAGATGTGGATCAGAAATTGGCTAGCTGAAAGAAGACAGAGGGTGGTGGTTGATGGGAAATGTTCAGAATGGAGTACAGTCACAAGTGGAGTACCACAAGGATCTGTTCTGGGGCCGTTGCTGTTTGTCATTTTTATCAATGACCTAGAGGAAGGCGCAGAAGGGTGGGTGAGTAAATTTGCAGATGATACTAAAGTCGGTGGTGTTGTCGATAGTGTGGAAGGATGTAGCAGGTTACAGAGGGATATAGATAAGCTGCAGAGCTGGGCTGAGAGGTGGCAAATGGAGTTTAATGTAGAGAAGTGTGAGGTGATTCACTTTGGAAGGAATAACAGGAATGCGGAATATTTGGCTAATGGTAAAGTTCTTGAAAGTGTGGATGAGCAGAGGGATCTAGGTGTCCATGTACATAGATCCCTGAAAGTTGCCACCCAGGTTGATAGGGTTGTGAAGAAGGCCTATGGAGTGTTGGCCTTTATTGGTAGAGGGATTGAGTTCCGGAGTCGGGAGGTCATGTTGCAGCTGTACAGAACTCTGGTACGGCCGCATTTGGAGTATTGCATACAGTTCTGGTCACCGCATTATAGGAAGGACGTGGAGGCTTTGGAGCGGGTGCAGAGGAGATTTACCAGGATGTTGCCTGGTATGGAGGAAAAATCTTATGAGGAAAGGCTGATGGACTTGAGGTTGTTTTCGTTGGAGAGAAGAAGGTTAAGAGGAGACTTAATAGAGGCATACAAAATGATCAGGGGGTTGGATAGGGTGGACAGTGAGAGCCTTCTCCCGCGGATGGATATGGCTGGCACGAGGGGACATAACTTTAAACTGAGGGGTAATAGATATAGGACAAAGGTCAGAGGTAGGTTCTTTACGCAAAGAGTAGTGAGGCCGTGGAATGCCCTACCTGCTACAGTAGTGAACTCGCCAACATTGAGGGCATTTAAAAGTTTATTGGATAAACATATGGATGATAATGGCATAGTGTAGGTTAGGTGGCTTTTGTTTCGGTGCATCATCGTGGGCCGAAGGGCCTGTACTGCGCTGTATTGTTCTATGTTCTATAGCTAAAACTCTCCAACCCAGGAAACATCCTGGTAAATCTCCTCTGCACCCTTTCCAGTGCTATCCCAACCCTCCTATAATGTGGATTCCAGAACTGCACACAATACTTTAGCTGTGGCCTAACCAATGTTTTATACAGTTCAAGCATAACCTCCCTGCTCTTAAACTCTCTGCCTCAGCTAATAAAGACAAGTATGCCATATGCCTTCTTAACCACTGGATCCTCCTGCTCTGCCACCTTAAGGGCCCGGTGTACATGCACACCAAGTCCCTCTGATCCTCGGTGCTTCCCAGGGTCCTGCCGTTTACCATGTATTCCCTTGTCTTGTTTGACCTGCCCAAGTGCATCACTTCACACTTATCCAGATTGAATTCCATTTACCACTGATCAGCCCATCTGACCAACCCGTCTATATCCCCCCTGTAATGAAAGGCTATCCCCCTCACTATTTACCACCCCATGTCATGTCATCCGCAAACTTACTGATCAACCCTCCTACATTCATGTCCAAGTCATTTATATAAACCACAGACAGCAAGGGCCCCAACACTGATCTCTGTGGGACCTCACTGGACACAGTCTTCCAGTCAGAAAAACACCCCTCAACTATCACCCTCTGCTTCCTGCCACTCAGCCAATTCTGGATCCAAATTTCCTTGGATTTCTTGGGCTCTTACCTTCGCTATCAGTCTCCCATGTGGGACCTTATCAAAAGCCTTGCTGAAGTCCAAATAGACTCCGTCAAATGCATTTCCCTCATCTACACAGCTGGTCACCTCCAGGTTTAGTGCCCAGAACTGCTCACAGTCTCCAAGTGGGGTCTAACTAGAGTTTTGTAAAGCTGCAGCATAACGTCTGCGTCCTTATACTCCAGTCCTCTAAATATAAAGGCCAGCATTTCATTAGTCTTCTCGATGACTTTCTGCACTTTATGCTCGATAATAAAATTCTCCTGTCTCTACCTATAAAAGACCCATGTTTATCTTCACCAAATGTTTCCTTTTTATGTACCGACAGAAGCTTTTACAGTCCATTTTTATGTTTTTTTTTCTGGTTTACATTAATATTCTATTTTCCCTTTCTTTGTCAGTGTCTTCGCCCTCCTTTGCACAATTGTAAAATCCTCCCAATCCTCAGCTTTATTATTTCTGGTAACTTTATTGGCCTTTTCTTCCATATCTTATACTATCTTTACCTTCCTCTGTTGGCGGGCATAATGGTGGCACAGTGGTTAGCACTGCTGTCTCACGGCGCCGAGGTCCCACGTTTGATCCCGCCCCGGGTCACTGTCCATGTGGAGTTTGCACATTATCCCTGTGTTTGCGTGGATTTCGCCCCCTCAACCCAAAGATAAGCAGGGTAGGTGGATTGGCCACGATAAATTGCCCCTTAATTAGAAAAAATGAATTGGGTATTCTAAATTTTAAATGTTTTTTTTAAACTTCCTCTGTTAGCCACGGTTGACTGACTTTTTGGGGTTTTTGTACCTTGAAGGAATGTAAACTGTGTAATAATTCTATAAAGTCTCTCCATTTCCTGTGTACTGTCACACCTTTAATGTATTTTCCCCAATCCACCTCAGCTAATTTGTCCCTCACACCGTCATCATTTCCTTTGTTCAAATTTAACACCCTGGCTTCAGATTGAAATACCTCACCTTCAAACTTAATGTAAAATTCTGTCATAGTGTGGTCATTCAGCCCTAAAAGTTCTTTCACAGCAAGATTATTATGGGCGGCACGGTAGCACTATGGGTAGCACTGTTGCTTCACAGCGCTAGGGTCCCAGGTTCGATTCCCGGCTTGGGTCACTGTCTGTGTGGAGTCTGCACGTTCTCCCCGTGTCTGTGTGGGTTTACTCCAGATTCTCCGGTTTCCTCCCACAATTCCCGTAAGACGTGCTGTTAGGTAATTTAGACATTCTGAATTCTCCCTCTGTGTACCCGAACAGGCGACGGAATGTGGCGACTAGGGCTTTTCACAGTAACTTCATTGCAGTGTTAATGTGAGCCTACTTGTGACAATAAAGATTATTATTAATTAACCCTTTATCGCTACTTAATACTGGATCTAAGACAGCTGGTTCTCTAGTCGGTTCCTCAACTTACTGTTCTAGAAAACCGTCCCTACACACTCCAGAAACTTATCCTCCACAGTATCAGTGCTCATTAGGTTTACACAGTCTATATGCAGATTGAAGTCACCCATGATAACTGTTTTACCCACGCTACAAGCTTCTCGAATCTCCTGATTAATCCCATGCCCCACCACTACTGTTTGGTGGTCTATAAACAACTCTTACCAATGTTTGCTGCCCCATGCAGTTTCTTAGCTCCACCCAAACAGATTCCTGACTGAGATCCTCCCTTATTAATGTACTGATGCCGTCCCTTATTATCAGTGCAACATCACCCCCTCTTCCTTTCTGTCTGCATCATCAGCAAACTTAATGACAATACCGTTGGTCCCGTCATCCGAGTCATTGATATAAATTGTAAAAAGTTGAGGCTCCAGCACTGATCCCTGTGACACACCGCTCATTACATCTTGCCAACCAGAAAATGACTGATTTATGCCTACTCTCGGTTTTCTGGTAGCTCGCCAATCATTCACCGTGAAAGATTGTTCTGGTGTTAAAGGCTGCCAGACAGAGAAAACAATGGAACTCTGGGGAATGAATCATCACTTTGCACTGGTTCTGAAACGATTAAGTTTCGACTTCCGGGGTAGAGTAAAATATAATTGTGAAGTGCGGTTTTTGATTGTGTAACGGGCAATGTTCTATTTTATACTTTAATGTGTAGGTTTCCGACAAAAGTCATGTTTAGTCAATGCTGTTTCTAATAATAATGAGTTGGATGATGGAATCGAATGCATGGCGGGTAATTTATACAAAAATAAAGTTAAAGTACCCAATTCTCTTTTTTTTTCCACTTAAGCGGCAATTTAGTGTGGCCAGTTCACCGACCCTGCACATCTTTGGGTTGTGGGGGTGAGACTCACGCAATTACGGGGATAATGTGCAAACTCCACACGGACAGTGACCCGGCCTGGATCAAACCCGGGTCCTCAGAGCTGTGAGGCAGCAGTGCTAACCACTGCACCATCGTGACGTCCTTGACAGCGAAATTTGCTGATGACACAAAGATAGGTCAGAAAGTAATTTGTGACGTGGACTTAAGGAGTCTGCAAAGGACAACAAATAGGTTAAGTGAATGGACAAAAATGGTACGGATGGAGCATAATGTGGAAAAATGTGAACTTGTCCACTTTGGCAGGAAGGACTAAATAAAACAGCATATTATAGAAATGGAGAAAGATTTCAGAACTCTGGTACAGAGGGATCTGGGTGTCCTGATACAGGAATCTCAGTAAATTAGTTTGCAGGTACAGCCAGTGATTGGGAAGCACAATGGAATATTGTTGTTTATTGCAAGGGGACTGGAATATAAAAGTCAGGATGTTTTGCTGCAGTTGTACAGGGCCTTGGTGAGACCATATTTGGAGCACTGTGTACAGTTTGGGTCTCCTTATTTCAGG
This sequence comes from Scyliorhinus torazame, assembly GCF_047496885.1. Lineage (NCBI taxonomy): Eukaryota > Metazoa > Chordata > Chondrichthyes > Carcharhiniformes > Scyliorhinidae > Scyliorhinus > Scyliorhinus torazame. Next base: position 141,400,079 of record NC_092711.1, on the reverse strand, counting down.
AATGAGGTAATTGCATCAGAAGCAGTTCAGAGGAGGTTGACTCCCCGGATTCTGGATGAGGGGTTATCCTCTGAGGAAAGGTTTGACAGGTTGGGCCTTGTTCCATTGAGTTGAGAAGAATGAGAGATGAACTTATTGAAACACGAGGTCCTGAGTGGAATTGACAGAGAGAATGCTGGGAGGATGTTTCCCCTTGTGGCAGAGACTAGAACTCGGGGACACTGTTTAAAAAACGGGCTGTGTTTCTGGTGCAGTGCGCCCCGCTGGCTGCGGGATTCTCCGTCTCACCAGCCGGTCAATGGGGTTTCCCATTGTGGGCAGCCCCACGCCGCCAGGAAATCCCCAGCATGGGTGCGCTGCTGGCAAGGCGGAGAATCCAGCCCAAGGGGTTTCCCATTTAAGATGCTGATGAGGATATTTGTTCTCCTGAGGGCCCTGTGTCTGTGAATCTCTCTTTCCCAGAGAGTGGAGGGGCAGGGGAAGCGAATATGTTTTAAGGCTGAGTTTGATAAATTCTTGATTGACGAGGGAGTGAAAGGGTGGAGGAAGGAAAGTGGAGTTGGGACCACAATCAGATCAGCCCACATTTTATTGAATGGTGGAGCAGGCTTGAGGGGCCGAATGGCCTATTTCTGCTCCTAATTTGTATGTATAGACCCTTAACACCCGCTTCCCCAAACTCTGAAATGATCCACAGTGATAACCCTTATTGGTGACAGTGGTTAGATGTTATTCAGTATAAATAAGAGCCGACACAAGCTAATGTCTGAGCAGTAATATCAAAGTGCAGCAGCATTACCATTACACTCTGGGTAGAAGCACCATCTCCAGGTAAATGCTCCCTGCTCTGCCCCAGATGCCATGGCCCCAGTCAGTGGAATGTGTAAAACCTCAACAAATCTCTGTGCTCGGGGAATCCCTTCTTATACTTTATTACATCACAAAGTCTATGGAGACTGATTTAACCCAATCATTGCTGAGCTAACATTTGAAGAGACCAATTACAAAACCTGTCATTGAACCGTCTGTACCCGCCCAAGCCACATCAAACTCTCAAACAATTGTCTTCCCCACGCTCCGTCCCCGGTACAGGGAGTCAGCATTCCCATGCCAAGCAGTGAAAACATGGTGGCCTTGACACCCAGGTGTTATCTAGGATTCCAGGCATTCTTGTTTTCTCTGTCCTCTGGGAGCTGTTTATCTCCCTGTTCCCACACAGCAAGTCGTCTGTTCTCAGCTCTGCTCGATTTCTGCTGGAGTTTGGTCCCTTTTACACCTTTCGGATCAATAAAACATTTGGTCAGTGAAGACCCAAACCACAATTTCCCATCCTGTCACCTGTCAACCATCCTTACTCAGAGCGTAATCACAACAGGAATAAAAACAGGAGAAGTGTAACAATCAAATTCAAAATAAATCCACAGCCAGTCATTGAATTTAATTTAATGTTCACTAATTAGCAAGAAAACCTGAAGCAGAAAGTCCTCCAGGAATCTTACAGTCCTCACCTAGAGGGGGGGGGGAAGTCTTTCTGACCCCTCACTCAATGTCACTTCGTTATTTCCCATTTCTGTTCTGGCTCCGCCTGGGGTAACATCTACTCCATCTTTTCTTCTCCTGAAGGAGCACCGTGAGTTCTAGGTTCCTGGTACATTAGGACAGATGCTTCAAGGAACAGATCAAACATGGATGTGAAAGATTCTCCAGCTCTCTCTTTGTGGTCAGTTCTTACTCAGTATTATTTCTCCCAAGCCCTTCATTGTCCCATTATCACTTTAATTTCACTCCCACTTTGCCCATGTCCAGTGTGTTTAATTCTATCCTGATTGTTTTAAAGTCAGTTTCTCTCTGGAGTGTGTGTCACTGTCTTGATGATGTCACAATGTTGTCTCAATCCCCTGGCCACATTAACCATTTCATCTCCTCCTGTGTCTCCAGTAGCTGTGTGTGTTTGGGACCCGGTCTTCAGTCCATTTCACCATGAATTTAAGCTTGTTATTTTTCACATGTAACAAATCACATCTGCACACCTACACCGGTATCCCAAAATCATGTCACATATTCTTAACTCTCAGATGCGCTGATGAAAAGATCAAAGGGGGTGTCTGTCTGTCTTATCTGCCCTGTTATGAATAGAACGTCGGAGGATACCAGATTGATTCCATTCATTCACACCCAAGGTAAATATTCCAATTCATTTATTGTCCAGAACAATATTCCCAGGATCTTTAAAACAGAAATTAAACATTCCCGTCCGATCCCAAATATTAACATATTCTGTTTGTTTGTTCATGTCAGGTTGGGATTGTTCACCTCGGAGCAAAGGAGGTCGAGGGGAGATTTGAGAGAGGTGGACAAGATTATGACAGGTTTAGGTAAGACGGATAAAGAAAAGCTGTTCCCATTAGCTGATGGGACAAGGATGAGGGGGTATCGGGTTATCAAAAGGGTTCCAATCTAGAGAGGTAGAATTGAAAAGCAGGGAGGTTATGTTCAACTTGTTCAGAACCAGGGTTAGACTACACTGGGAGCACTGTCAACATTTGTCATCTCCATTTAGAAAAAGGAAATAGAGGCACTGGAGAAGTTGCAAGAATAATACCAGAACTGAGAGCATTTCACCCTCAGATCATATCATATATATATAGATTACAGTGCAGAAGGAGGCCATTCGGTCCATCGAGTCTGCATCAGCCCTTGGAAAGAGCACCCCACTCAAGCACACGCCTCCTCCAGTCCACCCCCTTAACCCAGTAACCCCACTAAGGGCAATTTAGCATGGCCAATCCACCTCACCCGCACATATTTGGACTGTGGGAGGAAACCGGAGCACTCGGAGGAGACCCACGCAGACACGGAGAGAACGTGCAGACTCCGCACAGACAGTGACCCAAGCCGGGAATCGAACCTTGGACCCTGGAGTTGTGAAGCAACTGTACTAACCACTATGCTACCATGCTGCCCTCAGGAAAGACTGAGGCTGCTTTTCTCTAGAAAAGAGAAGACTGAAGGATGACTTGATGGAAGTCTTTAAGATTATGAAGGGGTTCAATAATCCAATAGGGATTTCAATGAGAAACCTCTTTACCCAGCGAGTGGTGAGAATGTGGAACTCGCTACCACAGCGAGTGGTTGAGGTTAGTAACTTGAGTATATTGAAGGGGAAGCGAGATACAGACATGAGAGAGAAAGGAATAGAAGGACCAGATTTCAGGTCTCAGGTAAGAGATTAATGGTGGGAGGTGTGGGGAGGGGGTTTGTGGGGGGATATTTTGATGAAGAGAATGGTAATGACCTGGAACTCGCTGCCTGTGAGGGGGTTGGAAATGAAGACAATGGAGGATTTAAAACGGAAATTGGATTGACATTTGAGAGAAATTAACTTGCAGGGCTACAGGGATAGAACGGGGCAATGTGACTGACTGGCTGGCTCCAGAGCCAACTGGGAATCGATGGACTGAATGGCCCCCTTCTCTATCCTCATGACTCAAATCTAAAGAGAACAATTTCAGCTGCTCCAGTCTCTCCAACTCACTGAAGTCCCTCATCCCTGGTGCCGTTCTCGTAAATCTCCCCTGCACCCTCTCCGAGAACTTCACATCTTTCCTAAAGTATGGAGCCCATATATAGTCAAAGGAAATAGAGGCACTGGAGAAGGTACAACAAAGATTCACAAGAATAATACCGGAACTGAGAGCATTTCACCCTCAGGAAAAGCTGGGGCTGCTTTTCTCTAGAAAAGAGAAGACTGAGGGGTGACCTGATGGAAGTCTTTCAGATGATGAAGGGGTTCAATAATCCAGTAGGGATTTCATGACAAACCTCTTTGCCCAGCGAGTGGTGAGAATGTGGAACTCGCTACCACAGCGAGTGGTTGAGGTGAACAGCATGAATACATTGAAGGGGAAGCTAGATACATACATGAGGGAGAAAGCAATAGAAGGATATGCTGATGGGGGGAGATGAAGAGGGCTGGGTGGAGGCTCAAGTGGAGCATTAATACTGACAGAGACCAATTGAGCTGACTGGCCTGGCCCTGTGCTGTAGACTCAATGGAACAGAAACAAATGTGATTATTTTAGATCCAACTGTAGTAGGGGAAAAACACTATTTACTATTCAGGATAAAATAAGTGTCCTTCATCGGCTTTTGTGGATCATTTCAATGGAAATGTGCTCTCCCAGGCTCAAAGAGCATCAGCCCACTGGCAGCAAAGTTGTGAGACCGGCCAGCCCAGCAGGAAGTAACCCTCCGACCCTCCCACTTCACCAAGTGTCAGAATGAACATGGTTCAGTCCTGGATGTGATTAACTGCAGCAAAAACAGCAGAATCCACTCCCTGTAATCCCTTGTGAACTTGCTGGTGTCTCAGCAGGTGTGAAAATTGAGTGAATCCCTTTTCACACTCAGAGCAGGTAAACGGTCTCTCCCCAGAATGAGCTCGCTAGTGTCTCATCAGGTTGGATGAATCTCGGAATCGCTTCCCACACTCAGAGCAGGTGAACGGTCTCTCTCCAGTGTGAACTCGCTGGTGTGTCAGCAGTGCAGATGAATCTCTGAATCCCTTCCCACAATCAGAGCAGGTGAATGGTCTCTCCCCAGTGTGAATCTGTTGGTGTCTCTGCAGTTTGGATGACCGGGTAAACCCCTGCCCACAGTCAGAGCAGAGCAGATGAATGGCCTCTCCCCAGTGTGAGCTCGCTGATGTTCCAGCAGGTTAGATGACGTCCTAAACCTTTTTGTGCAGTGAGAGCAGCTGAATGGTCTCTCCTCAGTGTGAACTCACTGGTGGGCCAGCAGGTTGCATAAATAAGCAAATCCCTTCCCACAGTCAGAACAGGTAAACAGCCTCTCCCTGGTGTGACCTCGCTGGTGGGCCAACAAGGTGGATGAATCGCTGAATCCCTTCCCACACTCAGTGCAGGTGAACGGCCTCTCCCTGGTGTGAATTTGTTGGTGCCTCTGCTGGTTGGATAACTGAGCAAAACACTTCCCACACTCTGAGCAAGTGAATGGTCTCTCCCCGATGTGAACTCGCTGGTGCGTCAGCATGCTAGATAACTGAGTGAATGCCTTCCCACAGTCAGAGCAGGTGAATGGCCTCTCCCCGGTGTGACTGCGTTGATGAATTTCCAGCTTGATGGGGATATGAATCCCTTCCCACATTCTCCACATTTCCATGGTTTCTCCATGGTGCAGGTGTCCTTGTGTCTCTCCCCATGTCAGACCATCAAATGAGGTCTTCACACACTGAACAAATGTGGCTCCAAATGATAATGTTTTATTCAAGCTGTGTAAATGGTTAAAGCTGGAACACTCTCACTCGGGTGTGTGTGTGTGTCCTGTTGCTTTTCCAGTCACACTGATGTTTAAAATCTTTTGAAGAACACAGAACAGTCAAAAACCAAAAAGAAAATGCTGGAAAATCTCAGCAGGTCTGGCAGCATCTGTAGGGAAAGAAAGGAGCTAACGTTTCGAGTCCAGATGACCCTTTGTCAGAACAGTCAAATATTTCTCCTATATTCAAAGACTGATGATTTTCAGGACCTGAAAAATTGAGTGACAGTCAGATCTTGATGTGATATTTCGTCTTAGTTTCCTGCCTGTAAATCCTCCCCTTGAAGTATCCTGTAAAAAATTCATCACTGTCAGTGCAGGATAGAAATTCTAGTTTCTCTGGAACATTCTTTCCTCTCATTCCCCAAAAGCTGTAAAGTCCGCCCCACACACTCTCCCTCCATTCTCACTCTGTTGTATCTGGTATTATCCCTCCCAATTCTCCTGAAGGTGCTGATTCAGGCTGATTAACAGATCCATGCTCACTGCTTCCAGTCCTGGACACAGAGACCTGAAAATCTTCATGTAGGCTGCCAGACTGATATATGTTTATATATTTTGTTTAGATCAGTTAGCTGGACAGTTGGTTTGTGATGCAGAGGTAGTTAAATTCCTGTGCTGGCTGAGGTTATTCATGAAGGCCCCACCTTCTCAACTTTGCCCCTTGGACTTCCGGTTGCGGCGATGCGGAGCTAAGCCGCACGTTTCGGCAGCTCCAGCGACAACGGACTTTCGGGCTCTCCAGAGGAGCCCCAACGGAGCATTTTTGAATTAATCCCGTGTGGGAAGGTGCAGTAAGGTCCCCCCCTTACGATTTATGGCCGAGATCAGCGGTGGAACGACGAGAAAAGAGGCCCTGGAGCAGAGACCAAAACGAGGGGAAAAAAGCAGGAGGGCGGAGAGCGGGCAGCGTGGGGGCCAGACCAGCAGGAGTTCCTCAAGCGATGTGTGGAGGAGCTGAAAAAGGAGGTGCTGGCGCCAATGCTGTTGACGATCGAAGGGCTGAAGGAGACCCAGAAGACCCAGGCGGTGGAGCTTCGCGAGGTGAATGATAAAGTGAATACCAACGAGGGCGAGATCCTGGGCCTGGCGGTAAAAATGGAGGCGCACGAGGCTGTGCACAGGAGGTGCCCCAATCCGGCTGATCATGTGGAATGTGAGAGGCCTAAATGGGCCGGTTAAGAGGGCCCGAGTGTTCGCGCACCTAAAGGGACTGAAGGCAGACGTGGCCATGCTTCAGGAGACACATCTGAAGGTGGCAGATCCGGTCAGGATAAGGAAGGGATGGGTAGGACAGGTGTTCCATTCGGGGCTGGATGCGAAGAATAGAGGGGTGGCAATACTGGTGGGAAAGCGGGTGTCGTTTGAGGCCAGGAACATAGTGGCGGACAAGGGAGGCAGATACGTGATGGTGAGTGGTAGGTTGCAGGGGACGGAGGTGGTACTGGTGAAAGTATATGCCCAGAACTGGGACGATGCTGGATTCATGAAACGGATGTTGGGGCGTATTCCAGACCTGGAGGTAGGGAGCTTGATAATGGGGGGGGGGATTTTAATACGGTGCTGGACCCAGCATTAGATTGCTTTAGATCTAGGACGGGGAAGAGGCCGGCTGCGGCCAAGGTGCTTAGGGGGTTTATGGATCAGATGGGGGGGGAGTAGATCCGTGGAGATTTGCCAGGCCTTTGGCCAGAGAATTTTCTTTTTTCTCCCACGTACATAAGGCCTACTCCCGGATAGATTTTTTTTGTTCTGGGCAGGGCATTGATCGCGAAAGTGGAGGGAACGGAGTATTCGGCCATAGCCATTTCAGACCATGCACCGCATTGGGTGGAGCTAGAGCTGGGGGAGGAGAGGGACCAATGCCCGTTGTCGAGGTTGGATGTGGGACTGCTGGCAGACGAGGAAGTGTGCGGGGGTGCATCGAAAGGAATTTGGAGGCCAACGACAACGGGGAGGTGCAGGTGGGAGTAGTATGGAAGGCGCTGAAGGCGGTGGTCAGGGGAGAGTTAATCTCCATCAGGGCTCATAGGGTGAAGAGAGAGGGCAGGGAAAGGGAGAGGTTAGTGGGGGAGATTCTAAAGGTGGACAGGAGCTATGCAGAGACTCCGGATGAGGGACTACTCAGGGAGAGACGAAGTCTCCAGACGGAGTTCGACCTGCTGACCACAGGGAAGGCAGAGGCACATTGGAGGAAGGCACAGGGGGCGATATATGAATATGGGGAGAAGGCGAACTGGATGCTGGCACATCAGCTCCGTAAGAGGATGGCAGCGAGGGAAATAGGCGGAATCAAAGATGGCAGGGGAACTATGGTGCGGAGTGCGGGGAAAGTGAATGAGGCTTTTAAGGCCTTTTACGAGGAGCTGTATAGGTCCCAACCCCCAGGGGGAAAAGAGGAGATGCGACGATTCTTGAACCAATTGAGGTTCCCAAGGGTGGAGGAGCAGGAGGTGGCTGGTTTGGGGGTGCCAATGGGGTGGAGGAGCTGGTCAAAGGACTGGGGAACATGCAGGCAGGGAAGGTCCCGGGGCCGGATGGGTTCCCGGTGGAGTTTTATAGGAAATACGGAGACCTGTTAGCCCCGTTGCTGGTAAGGACCTTCAATGAAGCAAGGGAGGGGGGGATCCTGCCCCCGACAATGTCGGAGGCGATGATCTCTTTGATCTTGAAGCGGGATAAGGACCCACTGCAATGTGGGTCGTATAGACAGATCTCGCTCCTTAAGGTAGATGCTAAGTTGCTGGCAAAACTGATGGCCATGAGGATTGAGGACTGTGTCCCGGGGGTGATTCACGAGGACCAGACGGGATTCATAAAGGGTAGGCAGTTAAACACTAATGTGCGAAGGCTCCTAAATGTGATAATGATGCCATCGGTGGAGGGAGAAGCGGAGATAGTGACAGCCATGGACGCGGAGAAGGTCTTTGATCGGGTAGAGTGGGAGTATCTCTGGGAAGTGTTGAGGAGGTTTGGGTTCGGGGGAGGGTTCATTAGTTGGATTAAGCTCGTGTATAAAGCCCCGGTGGCAAGTGTGGTCATGAACTGACGGAGGTCGGAGTATTTCCAGCTGTATCGAGGGACGAGGCAGGGGTGCCGCCTGTCCCCTCTGCTGTTCGCATTAGCATTTGAACCTTTGGCCATGGCGTTAAGGGAGTTGGGGAAATGGAAGAGGGTGGTTCGAGGGGGAGAGGAACGGATCCAGTGGAGGGGATGGTTGAGGTAATGCAGATCCTACGGGAGTTTGGAGACTTTTCGGGCTATAAGCTCAATGTGGGAAAGAGTGAGCTCTTTGTGATCCAGCCGGGGGAGGAGGAGTTGGGGGAGGAGATTGAGGAGGGACTATGGGCTGATGCCCTAAGTAGGGTTAATTCCTCTTCCTCGTGTGCCAGGCTTAGCCTGATACAATTTAAGGTGGTTCTTAGAGCGCATATGACGGGGGCGAGGCTGAGTAGGTTCTTTGGGGTGGAGGACAGATGTGGGAGGTGCTCAGGAAGTCCGGCAAACCATGTCCATATATTTTGGTCATGCCCGGCACTGGAGGGGTTCTGGAGGGGAGTTGCGGGAACAGTATCTAAGGTGGTGAAAGTCCGGGTCAAGCCAAGCTGGGGGCTAGCACTATTTGGGGTAGTGGACGAGCCGGGAGTCCAGGAGGCGAAAGAGGCCGTCATTCTGGCCTTTGCGTCCCTAGTAGCCCGGCGAAGGATCTTGCTAATGTGGAAGGAGGCGAAACCCCCCAGCGTGGAAGCCTGGATAAATGATATGGCTGGGTTTTTCAAGTTGGAGAGGGTCTACGCAGGGGTTCTACAGGCGGTGGTAACCGTTCCTAGACCAACTCGCGGAGCGTTAGATGTAGGTCGGACAGCAGCAGCAGCTCATGTCTTGCCACGCAAGTTCTCTTTCTTTCCTTTGTTACTGGGGGGGGGGGGGGGGGGGGGTTTGTTTGTAAGGTGGAAAATATTGTTGAAAAATTCTTAATAAAAACACATTTTAAAATATATATATATACGTTGCCCCTCGCCTGAGGTGTGGTGATCCTCAGGTTAAATCACCACCAGTCAGTTCTACCCCTCAAAATAAAAATATGTTTAATAGATAGGATTGTTTCAGTTGGTTAAGATACAGCAGAATGTTCCTGCAAGGCCACAGTTGAAGGCCAGGATGAGAAAAGAAATGGAAAGGGGTGACCTCACCTGACACAAAGCACATGTCGGTAGTCACTGGATTGGATTGTGACGTCTCCCTTAGAAAACAATTTGTTTACTTCAGGTGTAAAGATTTAGACACCTGGGTGGCACATTGGGGAGGGCAATAGGTGAGAGTGAAACTGAACCCGAGAGTTAGCACCTTCAGGGGAGGAGCATTGGGGGAAAAGCAGGAGGAGGATAGTGGGATGAATCAGTGTTAAAATCAACAAGGAGGAGGGAGTGTGTGGGGAACAAACATCTGAAAGGGAGAAGGATTTTACTGTTGTTGCTGCTGTTCAGGACCAGACCATATTCATTCTGCCACTTGGAGTTTCATTCTGCTGAAGTTACAGGACTGGAACTGGACTGGAGTTTAATATTCTCGATTTAGGTCAAATAAACCAGATTTGGATTGAACAACCTGTGTGATATCATTGATGTGCGATCAGTAAGGCTGCAGATTTTCTGGGTGATCGGTGTCTCTTTAAGAACTGCTGCCTGTGATCTCTCCTCATTCATTCAGAAACACTCAGCTGAAATTATTTTGCAAAAAAACAGTTTGCTTTCAGCATTACACCCAAACAATCCTTAATATGAAATTGATCATTCCGTGTCTGAAATGTTCCACTGGTTGGAATGACATAGAATGGACATCAAAGAAACAGGCCAATCGGTCCACCTGGTCTGCGATGGTTTTGATGCTCCACACATACCTCCTCCCAGTCCTCTTCACCTTCACTGTCAGTCAGAACTCAGTGGGTAATACTCTTACCTCTTGAGTTCCAAAGTTCTGGGCTCATCTTCCCATTCAGGACTGTAGAACAAAACTCAGGGCTGATACTGCAGTGCAGCACTGCGGTAGTGCTGCTCTGCTGGAGGTACCATCTTTCAGATGAGATGTTCGTGAGTCCCAGTTTAACTGCTTGGGTTAGGGGGATAGGGTGGAAGGGTGGGGATAAGTAGGTGCTCTTTCCGAGGGCCGGTGCAGCCTTGATGGGCCAAATGGCCTTCTTCTGCACTGCAAATTCTATGATGCTATGTCTACAAAAAGATGCAGGCAGGTTAAGTGTGTGGGGGGGAAATGCAGATGGAATATAATGTGAGAGAATATGAACATGTTCACTTTGGCAAGAGGAATAGAGAAACAGTATCCTATTTAAATGGAGCGAGATTGCAATACTAAATGGTACAGAGAGATCTGGGTGTCCTGGTATAGGAATCACAAAACGTTGGTTTGCTAGTAGACGGGGAATGGAAGCTGTGCAGGGCCTTGCTGAGGCCACATCTAAAATATTGTGCACTGCTTCTTCACCTTGTTTGAAAAACAAAGATATAATTGTGTTCGCAGTAGTTCGTACAATCTGCTAACACATCAATGAGTTCACACCGGGGAGAGGTCCTTGACCAGCTGCCTATGTGTGGGGGCAGGGATTCACCTGGTCATCCAGTCTGCTGACATACCAACGAGTTCACTGGGGAGAGACAATTCTCCAGCTCTCTGTGTGGGTAGAGATTCAGTCGATTATCTGAACTGAGACCTGAGCAAGCTCACCAGTGATTACAGGGTTCGAATTCTGCTGTTATTTCTGTTGTTTCTCACTCCCATGACTGGATCATGTTCAATCTGACAGCTAGTAAAAGTGGGATGGTTCCTTCCTGCTGGACTGGTTGATCTCATAAGTTTGCTTCCAGCCCACTTATTATCTTTGAGAGTTGTTGTGAAAATCTAATTTCATATTTAATGTGGATCATAGAATGAAAGGTTGCTTTGAAGGTAAATCATATTTACTTTGCTTTTGTGTTTGGAACCTCTGTGAACATATCACATTGCCATGAAGGTGGGATGTAGGGTTTGGGAGGTTCTTTTGTTGAATTTATCTGGGCATTTCTCACAGAAGGCAATTGAAGATTTGGTCTACTGCATTTTCAAGTTTCCTTGGACTTCGTGAGGGGGAACAAAAGCTGGAAGATTTACCTAGCTTGGAGCTAGATGAAGAAACCTACAGTGACCGGCACAGTTGGTTTCTCTGGTAGTGGAAGCAATCAGCTTCAACAGTGAGCTTGAAATGAGGAGAAGATGATCTGGGCGCTGGTTGGAAAAAAAAAATCTGTCTGCCCAAAGTCAGAACCAGAAGGCAGTGAGGCTCAATCTTGTGCTGAGTAATCCAGAGTCATCAAGCATTGGAGGCTCAATTTACCAAAAGCTAATGGAAAGATGTGGACGAATCCTTGGGCCTGAGAAGAGTTGCTGAAATATTGAGAAGAAAATGATGTGCATTCCAGAGGGCTGTGGCATACCTTTGGGTTAATCCTGAAAAAGTAAACAAACCTTCAAGATCTCACAATGTGTAAAGAATCTCTTCGGTAGAACGACGATACAGTTCGGACTTTACAACTTAGGTAATTACAAAATGTAGTGTTTCATTATGTGCTTTTTTAAAAAATCACATTCAAAAATTTTTTTGTTTACAGACGGTAAACATTGTGGTTTAGCTGTTTCAGTTAACTACTGGGTGTTTTGATTTCTCTTGAAACATTTACTGGTTAAAGACATTCGATAGATACAAGTTGTGACTCTCTGATTAGGATTAGGCTTTGAGGAAACTGATTAGTTAGAAGTCACACATTGTAAAAATGGTTGTTTTAAAAAAAATATTTTTATTGGCATTTTCAATTTATACACAGTAACACTTTACGTTCAATATTTACAGCACGTGTGGTTCTTATGTACATATTGTTGGCAAAAATTACGGTTAACAATGACAGGAGGAAACAACATAGAGTGATATTGGATGTTGTCAAATCACAGATTCTGACTCTCAGTCCCGAAAACCATAAGCTCAACGCTGATAACCCAAAATCACCCGAACCTATAAAAGCACTAACCTCAACCTTAATAACACTAATCCTAACCTCTAATAATCCAAATCATAACACCTAATACTCTTAACCTAATCATAACAATCACAATGGTTAGCATTGTTATTTCACAGCTCCAGGGTCCCAGGTTCGATTCAGCTTTGGGTCACTGCCTGTGTGGAGTCTGCACGTTCTCCCTGTGTCTGCGTGGGTTTCCTCCGGGTGCTTCGGTTTCCTCCGACAATGCCCGAAAGATGTGCTTGTTAGGTGAATTGGCCTTTCTGAATTCTTCCTCCGTGTACCCGAACAGGCGCCGGAATGTGGCGACTAGGGGCTTTTCACAGTAACTTCATTACAGTGTTATTGTAAGCCTACTTATGACAATAATAAAGATTATTAATTAAAATTAACTAACATCCTCAATAACCTTAACCGCGAATGCCCACTATCATCACCGTAAATATCCAATCACTTTCATCACCTGAAGTATCCACTGATCATAAAACTTCTTAAAACAAACACTGATTATCTACTAACCCTAACTCTTTATAATCCAAACCCTAACCCCGAATCGCCTATAACCATACAAGCATAAACAAATCCTAATCATAACCTAACATTAACTCCTTATAACCCAAACCCTAAAACCGAATATACATTAATGCTAAATATGACCCTAACCTTAAACACAACCTTAAACCAACAGCAACCCTAACCCTGGATATACACTGACCTCTGATAACCCTAACTGAGGATCCCAGACCGGCCTCTGAATCACAAGTTGCAGTGACACCTGCGGAGTCACTGGTTCATGTGACATTATTGATGATGCAGCCAGAGTGATACCCCCTCCCCCACCCCACACCTCAGCTCCGACACAGACTCCCTCAATGTGACAGATAGAGTGCTTTCTGAACTGCAATGGATTATGGGTAATGTCATCACTATTAGTCACCGTCACCAATCTCACACAACCGTTAAATACACAGACAGACACGGAGGAAGTGGGACATCCAACTCATCAACCATGCCACACAACACCTCCGCATCTGGACTGCAGGAAAAGTACATGTGGATAGTCACTGGATTTCATTGTGACGTCCCCCTTAGCAAAACAGTTTGTTAACTTCAGGTGTGAAGATTTAGGCACCACCTGGGTGGCACATTGGGGAGGGCAATAGGTGAGAGTGAAACTGAACCCGAGAGTCAGCATCTTCAGGGGAGGAGAATTGGGTGAAACGCAGGAGGAGGATAGTGGGATAAATTAATGTTACAGTCAATAGGGGAGGAGGGAGTCTCTGGGAGACAGAGATTTATAGTTTGAGATGAAGAATTTTCTGTGACAAATAAAATTGTCAGTTCTGAATTTCCACCCTGCAATCACAGTGATGAGTTGATGATGTCAATCCAATCACACCCATTAAAGTCTCTCTCAGGTCAGTTTTCAGCCTGCTCTTTCCCAGAGGAAATATCACCAACCTTTCCTGCACTGTAAATTCTATGATAATCTATGATTAATCTAGGACAAAGGTTCGGCACAACATCGTGGGCCGAAGGGCCTGTTCTGTGCTGTATTTTTCTATGTTCTATTCAAGCTATCATGTAATTTAAACACTCAGTCCTGCTATCATCCTTGTGAAGCTTTCTTGCACCTTCTTGAGGCCCTCTGTCAGTTTTGAAGGAGGGGCATATTTTAAAGGGGCGGCACGGTTAATGTCTCACACTAAAGATGGTCCCTCTGACAAGGCGACACTCCCTCAGTACTGACACCGCAAGAGTGGACTGTGGGGGCTCGAGTCTCTGGACAGGAGATTCAAACCCACCCCCCACCACCTCCTGACTCAGAGGCGAGAGTGCGACCCACTGTACAGAATCAGCTGGTGTTCGAGAATCGGTGATTTACTTCACAGAACGCAGAATCTTCAGTGCAGAAGGTGGCCATTCGGCCCATCGAGTCTGCTCTGGCTCTCTGGCAGAGAATTTTACCCAGACTCCCGTGTCTTATCCCTGTAACCTTTTACATTTCAGATATCAATCCAATTCCCTTTTGAAATACCTCGATCGAATCTGCCTCCACCACCCTCTCAGGAAGTTCATTCTAGTCTCCAACCACCCTGTGGGTGAATAAAAATTCCCTCTCCGCACTTTTACTCTTTTCCAATTATTTAGGATCTGTGCCCTCTTGTTCCTGATTCTTTCTTCAGTGGGAACAGATTCTCACCATTTACCCTGTCCAAACCCTCAGTACCTTGAACACCTCGAACAAGTCTCAGCCTTCATTTCTCCAAGGAAAAAAGACCCAATTTCTCCAATCTATCCTCGTAGCTACAGTTCTTTATCCCTGGAATCATTCTGGTGAATTTCCTCTGTACTCTCACATCTTCACATCTTTCCTCATTCACAGTGACCAGAACTGGATACAGTGCTCCAGATGTGGCCTAACATGACAACATGACCTTGTGCTCACTGCCCCTATTAATTTTTTTAAAATTTGTTTATGGGACGTGGGCTTCTCAGGCTGGGCCAGTATTTATTGCCTGTCCCTAATTGCCCTTGAGGGGGCAGTTAAGAGTCAACCACATTGCTGTGGGTCTGAAGTCACATGTAGGCCAGACCAGGTAAGGACAGCAGATTTCCTTCCCTGAAGGAGATCAGTGAACCAGATGGGTTTTTCCGACAATCGGCAATAGTTTCATGGCCATCATTAGACTTTTAATTCCAGATATTTTATTGAGTTTAAATCCAGCACCTGCCGTAGTGGGATTCGAACCCGGCTCCCCAGATCATCACCCTGGGTCTCTGGATTACTCGTCCAGTGACAATACCACTATGTCACCGCCTCTCCAATTAATAAAGTCGAAGATACCATCTGCTTCATTAACTGCTCTCTCAACATGCCCAACCACCTTTAATGACTTATGGACATATACACCGAGGTCCCTCTGTTCCTGCACCTCCATTCGAGTTTTTCCCTTTATTTTACACTGCCTCTCCATATTCTTCCTGCCAAAATAAATCACCTCTCACACTCTGCACTGAACTTCATCTGCCACTTGTCTGCCCAATCCACCAACCTGTCAATGCCCCTTTGAAGTTCAAGACTATCCTCATCACAGCTGACAATGTTTCCAATCTTCGCATCATTGGCAAATTTTACCACCAAACCCTGAACACCACAGTCTGGGTCATGAATATATATCAGGAAGTGAAAGAGTTCCAACACTGACCCCTGGGGAATTCCACTACAAACTTTCCTCCAGTCTGAAAAACAACCATTTATCACCACTCTCTGTTCCTGTCACTTCTGAGCCAATTCCTTATCCAAGTGCTAACTTTCCCTTTTATTCCATGAATTAGATTTTTCTCACAAGTCGGTTGCGTGATTCTGTGTCAAATGTCTTTTGAGAATCCGTATACACCACATCAACTGTGCTGCCCTTATCAACCTTCTCTATTACCTCCACAAAACACTCCAGCAAGTTAATTCAACAGAATTTTCTCTGAATGAATCCAGGCTGGCTTTCCTTAATTATTCTGCACTTGCCAAAGTGACTATTGATTCAGCCCCAAACTATATTTTCCAGAAGTTTCCCAACCTCTGAAGTCAGTCTGACTGGTCTGTAGTTGCCGGCTTTATCCTAGCATCCTTTTTTGAACAAAGGTGTAACATTCATAATTCTCCAGTCCTCTGGCACCAGCCCTGTGTCTAAGGAAGACTGGAAAATTATCACTAGTGTCTCTGCAATTTCCACTCACTTCCCTCAGTATCTCTGGATGCATCTGGTGCTGGAGCCTCATCTACTGTAAGTAAAGATGGTGTTTCTACCACCTCAGAATCACAGAATAATACAGAGCAGAAAAGGCTCTTCGGCCCATCGAGTCTGCACCAACACATGAAAAACACCTGACCTGCTGACCTAATCCCATTTGCCAGCACTTCCTGTTTTTACTTTAGATCTATCTGTAGTAGTGGTAAAACCACCATATGCCATCCAGGATATCCATCATCAGCTTTTGTGGATCATTTCAGTGGAAATGTGCTCTCTCCCAGACTCAAAGAGCATCATCCCACTGCAAGCAAAGTCGTGAGACCGGCCAGTGCAGCAGAAAGAAACCCTCCGACCCTCCCACTTCACCAAGTATCAGAATGAACATGGTTCAGTCCAGGATGTGATTCACAGCAGCAATAACAGCAGAATCCAACCCCAGTGATCATTTGTGAACTTGTTGGTGTCTCAGCAGGTTGGATAACTCAGTGAATCCCTTCCCACACTGAAAGCAGCCAAATGACTTCTCTCCAGGGTGAAGTTGCTGGTGTCTCTTCAGCTTCGACACCTGAATGAATCCCATCCCACACTGAGAACAGGTGAATGGCTTCTCCCTAGTGTGATTACGCTGGTGTGACTTCAGGCTGGATAACTCAGTGAATCCCTTCCCACACTGAGAGCAGGTGAATAGTCTCTCCTCAGTGTGAACTCGCTGGTGTCTTCGCAGGCCGGATAGCCGAGTCAATCCCTTCCCACACTGAGAGCAGGTGAACGGTCTCTCCCCAGTGTGAACTTGTTGGTGTCTCTGCAGGCTGGATAATTGAGTGAATCCCTTCTCACACTGAGGGCAAGTGAATGGCTTCTCCCCAGTGTGATTTTGCTGGTGTTTCTGCATGCTGGATAATTGAGTGAATCCCTTCTCACACTGAGAGCAGGTGAACGGCCTCTCCCCAGTGTGAATGCGTCGATGAGTTTCCAGCTCTGATGGAGATCTGTATCCCTTCCCACAGTCCCCACATTTCCATGGTTTCTCCATGTTTTGGGTCTCCTCGCGTCTCTCCACGTCGGACAATCAATTGAAACGTCATCCACACACAGAACACCCGTACGGTCTCTCCCGCTGTGAATGGTGTGATGTTTTTTCAGGCTGTGTAACTGGTTTAAGCTCTTTCCACAGTCATGCTCTGGAAAACTCTCACTCGGACGTGTGTGTCTCGGTGCTTTTCCAGTCACACTGACGTTTAAAATCTTTTAAAATAGACAGACCTTCGAGATTCAAAGGCCGATGAAATTCATGCCCCGATGAATCAAGTGACTCAGTCAGATTGAGATGTGACGTTTGTGATTTCTGTCTGTAATTCCTCTTCTAATATCCTGTAAAAACAATTTATAAAAGAAATCACTGTCAGTACAGGATAGAAATTCAAAACAGACAATTCCAGTTTCTATGGAACAATATTTCCTCTTTTATTCCAAAAAGCTGTAAGTCTCCATCCCACACACTCTCCCTCCATTCTCACTCTGCTGTATCTAATATTCACCCTCCCAATTCTCCTGAAGGTGCTGATTCAGGCTGATTGACAGATCCATGCTCACTGCTTCCTGTCCTGGACACAGAGACCATAACAAATCGGAGCTGCAGTCGGCCATTCAGCCCATCGAGCCTGCTCAACCATTCAATGAGCTCATTGGCCAATCATCCACCGTAGCACCATTTTCCCAAACTATACCCCATATCCCTTGATATCTTCAATATCTGGAAACATATCAATCTCGGTCCTGAAAATACTTGATGACTGAGGCATGGTAGCACAGTGGGTAGCATTGTTGCTTTACAGCGCCAGGGACCCGGGTTTGAATCCTGGCTTGGGTCACTGTCCGTGCGGAGTCTGCACCTTCTCCCCGTGTCTGCGTGGGTTTCCTCCAGGTGCTCCGGTTTCCTCCCGCAAGTCCCAAAAGACGTACTTGTGAGTTGAATTGGATATTCTGAATTCTCCCGAGTGTACCCGAACAGGCGCCGGAGAGGGCCTGGAGACACTTTTTCAACATGGCGGCCTGACCCTCAGGAGGTCTCTCGACTCCGCGCTCTCCGGGACTCTTTCTGAGGTGGTGAAAATAATGACTGCCAACATTTTCCGTGTCACTGACCAGAGACTGAGTGTGCTGACTCAATATCTGTGAGCTCATGAGGCCGAGCTGCAAAATGCCACGAAGAGTAGTCAACTGGTAGAGTTGACAAGGGGGAGCCAGTGAATGTGATACATTTGGACTTTCAGAAAGTGTTTGACAAAGTCTTGCACAAGAGATTTTCTTGCAAGATATTTTTTTCATAAAATAATTTTTATTAAAGGTTTTCATAAAACATCAGTAACAAAATGAGAAAGAAAAAAGAACCCAACAGGGTGAAGTACAAAACACAATCTAAAAAAGCAACCCCCCAAACCCCTCCCCCCCCTGTACATAAATAATAAATTAACATTAACACCCCAACTTAACACAACAGGTGTATACACCGCCTCAGACCCTCCAGTGTAAATAAAATAAACAAAAATAAAGTAAACTCCCCCCCCCCCCCCCCCCCCGAGCTGCTGCTGCCATTGACCAATGTCTACCGTTCTGCCAGGAAGTCTAAGAACGGTTGCCACCGCCTAAAGAACCCTTGTCCCGACCCTCTCAAGGCGAATTTCACCCTCTCCAATTTAATGAACCCTGCCGTATCGCTGATCCAGGATTCCATGCTTGGGGGCCTCACATCTTTCCACTGAAGGAGAATCCTTCGCTGGGCTACCAGGGACGCAAAGGCCAGAATTCCGGCCTCTTTCGCCTCCTGCACTCCCGGCTCCTCTGCCACCCCAAATATTGCGAGCCCCCAGCCCGGTTTGACCCTGGATCCTACCACCCTCGACACCGTCCTCGCTACGCCCTTCCAAAATTCCTCCAGCGATGGGCATGCCCAGAACATATGGGTGTGATTTGCTGGGCTCCCTGAGCACCTAACACACCTGTCCTCACCCCCAAAGAACCGGCTCATCCTTGTCCCGGTCATGTGTGCCCTGTGCAGCACCTTAAACTGTATGAGGCTGAGCCTTGCGCACAAAGAGGAAGAGTTCACCCTCCCTAGGGCATCTGCCCACGTCCCCTCTTCGATCTCCTCTCCCAACTCCTCCTCCCACTTACCTTTCAACTCCACCACTGAGGCCTCCTCCTCCTCCTGCATCACCTGGTATGTTTCCGAGATCTTCCCCACTCCCACCCACCTCCCCCGAGAGCACCCTGTCCTGTACTGTGTGTGGCAGTAGCCGTGGGAATTCCACCACCTGCCGTCTGGCAAACGCCCTTACCTGTAAGTACCTGAAGGTGGTCCCCAGGGGGAGCCCGTACTTTTCCTCCAGTTCACCCAAGCTCATGAACTTCCCGTCCACAAACAGGTCCCCCAACTTTCGTATCCCTGCCCCGTGCCACCCCGAAAACCCTCCACCGGTTCTTCCTGGGGCGAACCAGTGGTTCCCCCGTAATGGGGTCCACGCCGAGGCCCCAACTTCCCCCCTGTGCCGCCTCCACTGCCCCCAAATTTTGAGGGCCGCCACCACCACCGGGCTCGTGGTATACCTCCTTGGAGGGAGCGGCAGCGGCGCCATTGCCAGTGCCCCCAGACTCGTGCCCACACAGGACGCCGTCTCCAGCCTCTTCCATGCAGCCCCCTCCCCCTCCATCACCCACTTGCGCACCATCGTCGCATTGGCGGCCCAGTAGTACCCACAGAGGTTGGGCAGCGCCAGCCCCCTCCTATCTCTACTCCACTCCAGGAACACCCTTCTTACCCTCGGAGTCCCTCGCGCCCACACAAACCCCATATACTCCTGTTAACCTGCCTGAAAAAAGCCTTCGGGATAAACACGGGGAGGCACTGGAACAAAAACCTTGGGAGCACCGTCATTTTGATTGACTGCACCCTCTCCGCCAAGGACAGCGGCAATGCGTCCCAGCTCTTGAACTCCTCCTCCATTTGCTCCACCAGCTTTGTAAAGTTAAGCCTATGCAGGGCCCCCCAGCTCCTGACCACCTGGACCCCCAAATATCTGAAGCTCCTCTCCACCCTTTTTAGTGGGAGCTCGCCAATCCCCCTCTCCTGGTCCCCTAGCTGAACTACAAACAGCTCGCTCTTCCCCATATTGAGCTTGTACCCCAAAAAGTCCCCTCATTACCTCTGGCATTCCTCCCACCGTGTCCGCCACATACAGCAGCAGGTCGTCCACATAAAGCGACACCCTATGCTCCTCCCCACCCCGCACCAACCCCCTCCAGTTCCTCAACTCTCTCAGTGCCATAGCCAGGGGTTCAATCGCCAGTGTGAAGAGCAGGGGGGACAGGGGACACCCCTGTCTCGTCCCTCGGTGCAACCAAAAGTACTCGGACCTCCTCCTATTTGTGGCCACACTCGCCATCAGGACCTCATACAACAGCCTAACCCACCTGACAAACCCCTCCCCAAACCCGAACCTCTTCAGCACCTCCCACAGGTACCCCCACTCTACCCTATCGAAGGCTGTCTCAGCGTCCCTCCGCCTCCCCCTCCCTCGCCGGCATCATGATAACATTCAAAAGCCTCCGCACATTTGCGTTCAACTGTCTCCCCTTCACAAACCCCGTCTGGTCTTCATGGATGATCTGCGGCACACAATCCTCAATCCTCGTGGCTAAGACCTTCGCCAGCACCTTGGCATCTACATTTTGCAAGGAAATCGGATTTTCATGCAAGATTAAAGCACATTGATGGAAGTGTATTGAGATGGATAGAAAACTGGTTGGCAGAAAGGAAACAAAGAGTATGCATTAACAGGATCTTTTCAAATTGGCAGGCACTAGCTAGTGGAGTGCCACAGGGATCGGTGCTGGAACCCCAGCTACTCACAATATACACTAATGATGTGGTCGAGGGAATAAAATGTAACATCTCAAAGTTTGCCGATGATACCAAGATGGGTGGGAGTGTGAACTGTGACGAGGATGCAGAGATCCTTCAGCATGATCTGGACAGGTTGGGTAAATCAATGGCAGTATAATTTGGATAAATGTGAGGTTATTCAATTTGGAAGCAAAAACAAGAAGGCAGATTACTACCTAAATGGTTGTAAATTGGGAGAGGGAAGTGTGCAGCAGGACCTGGGTGTCCTTGTGCATCAGCTGCTGAAGGTAAGCATGCAGGTGCAGCAGGAGGTAAAGAAGGATAATGGTAAGTTGGCTTTCATTGTGAGAGGTTTCGAGTACAATAGCAGGGATGTATTGTTGCAATGATTCAGGGCCTTGGTGAGGCCACACCTGGAATATTGTGTGCAGTTTTGGTCTCCTTTTCTGAGGAAGGATGTTCTTGCTCTCGAGGGAGTGCAGCGAAGGTTTACCAGGCTGGTTTCGGGGATGGCGGCACTGACGTATGAAGAGAAATTGACTAGGTTAGGATTATTTTCTGGAGTTCAGACGAATGAGCGGGGATGTCATAGAGACTTATCAAATCTAACAGGACTAGGAGGGTAGATGCAAGGAGGATGTTCCCGATGGTGCGTATGCCCAGAACCAGGGGTCACAGTCTGAGGATTCGGGGTAGACCATTTAGGACAGAGATGAGGAGACATTTCTTCACTCAAAGAGTGGTGATCCTGTGGAATTCATTCCCACAGGAAGTAGTTGAAGCTGTTATGGGCCAGGGCTTAGAAACTCCAAAGCTCACCTGACCTATAACGTTTATGTTGAATTTGGTTAGGATGAGCACAAGAGCTTTCACTTCAGGTGTGATTCGTCAGACCTCCTCGGCGCCTTTGTCAAAACAAAGTTTATTATAAGAATGTAGTTGACGTATATGAAATGCTTATCAAGAATTTACTATCAATTACAAACAAGAAAAAACCACAACAGCTCCAGTAATCTATGTATATAACGCTTAATGAATCCCCCTTAGTAGCTGTTCCAATTCAATACAAAATCCAATAAACCAAAACCCCTTTCAAGGGCGTGGCCCAGCACACAGTCCTCTCACTTGAATGGGACTGATCCTTTCCCCAAGATTCTGATCCAGCCTTTAACCAGCAGATTCAAATCTCCTTCCGGAAAGCAACTCTATCTTTAAAGATACAGTTTGCCGCACCCAATGTCCTTTCAGTTCCCTGGAACAGCTTTTAAAATAAAAACAGAGAAAAACAGGGAAACCCTGCTTCTTTCTTCTGCAGTTCAAAGCAACAAACTGAAACTGAAACCCTAACACTAAACCCCCTCTCACCTGACAGCCACAGCCCAGCTCCACCCACAAATGACATCACTGAAGCCGTGCTACAAGTCATGTGATAAGAGAAAACCTTTCTTAAAGGGACACTCACATGACTTGAATGCATTCAAGAGGTGGCTAGATATGGCACTTGAGGTGAATGAGATCAAGGGTTATGGGGAGAAAATAGGATTAGGCTATTGAGCTGGATAATCAACCATGAAAATGAAAATGAAAATCTGATCGTGACGAACGGTGGAGCAGGCCAGAAGGGCCGAATGACCTCCTCCTTTTCCTGTCTTCTACATGTCTATGTTAAAGAGGCTTGATCATCCGGAGCAGAGAATCCTGAACGTTGACAAGATGCCTCCTCAGCGGAGGCAACAATTCAATCCTTGGAAAACTGACTGAGTGGCGTGGCGGAGGTCCTGGAGGATTTCGAGAACGAAGGGTCAGAGAAAGAACATCCGAGTCGTCAGCCTGCCAGAAGGTCTGGAGGGTGAGGTTCCGATTAGGTTCTTCGAGGACCGCTGCCACATTTTCTGAAGCTGGATGTGAAGCCTGGGTGTTTCAAATTAGAAAGAGCATTGGATCCTGTCTTTGAGGCCGAGGGATAGTTTTCATCCCAGGCCTGTAATCATTCACTTCCACAACTTCAAAGATCACCAGAAGGTCCTGGAGACGGGTAAGGTGAGGTGGGACCTGGCTCCATGAGGGAGTGAGGATTTCCTTCTTCCAGGACTTTTGGCAGCCACACAAACGAAGCATCGAGGCTTCAATGAAGTTTGAAGGGAACTCAAGGCTGTGGGAGTGAATTCTGTCGCTTTATCCTGAGACCCTAAAAATTGTATCCGACAACTCCGGCAAGTCTGTTGATAATCCCACTACTGCCTTGGCCTTTGTTAAATCCACGAAGGGCAAGTATTTGGAGGGATGGTTTGCAGCACAGACTAACTCAGGCTCTAATCGGGACTCTTTCCCTATAATGGTGTTGTCTGAATTTGTTGTCTTTTATCCTGTTGAAGTGAGTTGTTATTCTGTGAGCATCGATTGAAAGTCTTCTTCTCCTCGAGTGCTACAGGAACTCATATTAACTTTTCTCAGTTTTGGTAGATGTTCCGTGTACTTATTATCCGTCATCTTTCTTCTATTATCCAAGCGTTAATCATGGCAGAACCGAGTGGTTCCATTGCCGAAGGGTGGGGGTGGTGGTGGATGCAGGTCTTCACAGGTGGGTCTAAAATGCGGGAGGGACATTCGATCCCCATTCCCGTGTTGGCCCTTATTTTCTTCTCCTCAGTTTAGAGAAGGGATCCTGAGGGTAACGACAGTCTGGCCGTGGGGTTAACCCTCCGGGTCCTCAGTCTTATTGAGGAATGTCCCCTTGGATCTATTGTGGTTGTGATTCTTTTGTATTTTTGTTATTATGGGAGGGTTTATGTGTTGTTGACTTTATCCTACTCTGGTACAGACGGGGCTTTTATCTGTGAAAGGAGCAGTTTGGGGAGACTTCGGTGCCTCTGGTGTAAAGTGAGTTGGAGGAGGGGGTAATGGCGCACGCCCGATTGTGGCGTGAAAATCTGTTCCTGTCTCTCTGTCGCCTAACTAATGGAAGCAGTTAATGTTCGAATATTCTCAGGGAATGTACGGGGCATCCATCACCCTATCAGAAGGAAAAAGATCCTCTCCTTTCTTAAGGCGAAAGTCGACATCGCTTTATTACAGGAAACCCATCTGGATGATGAGGAACACTTTAAACTGAGGCGGGATTGGGTGGGGCAGGTTTTTTCACCACCTTTACCTCAAGTAGCAAGGGTGTGGCAATCCTTATGAATAAAAATATCACTTTTAAGGTTGAAACCTGCACCAAGGACAAAGGAGGTAGATATGCGATCATTAGAGGTTTGGTGCATGGAGATGCTGTTTCAATCATTAATGTTTATGGACCCCCGAATTACTTCCCGGAGTTCATTACAAAGGTTTTTGTGGCTTTTGGCCTTCAACGGCCACTTAAATTCTCTGGTAGATAAGTCCCTGGTTACCAGGACCACCCCCCCCCCCCCCCCCCGCCCTCGCACGCTGCAAGGTAGGGCGTTGGACCCAGCTTGTAAGGAGTTGGGTTATGTGGAGAGCTTTGCACCCAAAGGGTATAGATTTTACCTTCTTTCCAGCCCCACATCAAATCATAATAGAATCAATGACTTTTTTCTGCCGAGGACGATCCTATACCTGGTGCCCTCTTGCACCACAGGAAATATCGTAATTGTGGGCCATCTCCTCATTTTTCTGGAGTTCCTGCTCGAGAGATCACCCCCAGGTCAAGAGTGGTGATATGATGCTTCCCTGACAAGAGTTACGTCATTTCCGACACATTTTGAGGAAGAATTTGAATTCTTCCTTTTCTTTAACTTGGCCCCTGGTATTTCTCCCTCCATTTCCCCCTCCAGACGTGTGTAGCTCATGCCAGTGTGGGGGAGGAGGTGATCATTTCTTACACTGCTAATAAAAGGTACAGGATGCTGGAGAACCAGCGGCGTCTGGAGGTTTGTTTGGCGAAGGCCGAGGAGAATTATAAGAAGGCCCCGAGTAAGCGATCGCTGAAGGAGGTTAACATGGCAAGAGCGGCTTTGGACTCCCTATTGACTCAGCAGGTCGGGAAGAGGTTGTACAAGTTTGGGTATAAACCGAGCAATTGCTTGCCATGGTAGCACAGTGGTTAGCACTGTTGCTTCACAGCGTCAGGGATCCGCATTTGATTCCCGGCTTGTGTCTCTGGCTATGCGGAGTCTGCATGTTCTCCCTGTGTCTGCGTGGGTTTCCTCCGGGTGCTCCGGATTTCTCCCACAAGTCCCAAAAGACACGCTGTTAGGTAATCTGGACATTCTGAATTCTCCCTCTGTGCCTCGAACAGGCGCCGGAGTGTGGCGATAGGAATTTTCGCTGTAACTTCATTGCAGTGTTAATGTAAGCTTACTTGTGACACTAATAAAGATTATTATTATTGTAGCGGATTTGAGGATTTGTTGTCAGATCTGTTGGTGGGTATGTATTATCACTCTTTTGACTCGGAGATGCTGCCAGCGACTCTTTGTGAGGCTTATATATCTTTGATTCTGAAGGCGGGCAAGGACACAGAGGAGCGGACCTCTTATTGGTCAATCCCTCTTTTGAATCTTCACTTCAAACTACTATCTAAAGTTTTGGTGAGAAGGCTTGAGGACATCCTTCCGACAATTGTGCGGGAGGACCAGACTGGGTTTATCGGGGAAGATTTTCCAGTCACAACTTTGAAAGGTTGCCAAATGTGATTCAAGCTTTTCAGAAATATGCACTGGCTACACTGGTGATCTCTTGGATTGGATTTGTTTATTGTCACGTGTACAGAGGTACAGTGAAGGGTATTTTTCTGCAAGCAGCTAAACGGATCATTAAGTACATGAAAAGGAAATAAAATAAAATACATAATACAGCAACACAAGATACACAATGTAACTACATAAACACTGGCATCGGGTGAAGCCTACAGAGGTGTAGTGTTAATAAGGTCAGTCCATCAGAGGGTCCTTTAGGAGTCTGGTAAAAGCGGTGTACTGAAAGCTTTTGCTCGAGTTGAGTGGAATTATCTGCTGTATACACTGAAAGGTTTCGGGTTGGGTGAGGATTATATCAAGTTGATTCAATTATTATATTAAAGGTAAAGTCACCAATGTCCAAGATGACTAGAGGCTGCTTTCCCCTTTGAGGGGGAGAGCTGCCTGGTGTAATTTAACCCAAGGATCACTAACCTCAGGCGAGGGACAGGTTTGAGAAGGTGGGGCCTTCATGAATAACCTCACCCGGTACGGGAATTAAACCAACACTGTTGCCTTGCTCTGCTTCACTAACCAGCTGAGCTAAACCGGCCCCTGTTATATTACAGGCTGGGCAGCGGCAGGGCTCATGGGTGGTTTATATTTGTCGTATTTGAGCTTCAGCGAGGGGCTCGGCAAATAAATGTGTCAAGCTGAGGGAGCAAAGGATGTCAATGTCTTTAAGAGAGAGAGAGAGACCTGGGCCAAGCTTTGCAGAGTCTGCACCCTCCCTGGATTCACTTCCTTTCCCTTCAGTTGCTGCAAGTCACCAATTGAAGGTCAGAATGAGAAAAGAAATGGAAAGGGGGAGAAAAGAAAGTGTTTCACTCACAGATGTTGGAGACAGGAAGAAGCTTCCGTCTCAGTGAAGCTCAATCGTCAGTCACACAAACCCCGCGCTCTGATTGGCTGGAAGATCAGAGACGTTCCGGTCCTCCAAATCTTCCAATTGGTCAACACCTCAGCAGGACAGTCAGTGGGCGGGCTCTCTTTCGCACATGCGCAGTCCCGGGGCGAGAGAGAGGAGAGATCACCTAGCGGTTCCTCGCTCTGGCCGGAACCGTCAGAAACCTTATCTCGAGGAGGTACACGTGCAGGCAGAGGGGGAACAAAGGGTGGGGGAACAATAGATGGGGTCGGGCCGGTCCTGCGCACTGCAACCCGGAGACGACACCGCGGACAGGGGTGATTCCTATTGGTTGATTGAGGCAGGGCGCCATTGTGATGTCACAAAGCGGAAGTTGGATGAAGGCTCCTCCTGTCGCCAACATCTGTGAGTAAAACACTATGTTTTCTCCCCCTTTCCATTTCTTTTCTCATTCTCACCTTCAATTGGTCACTTGCAGCAACTGAAGGGAAAGGAAGTGAATCCAGGGAGGGTGCAGACTCTGCAAAGCTTGGCCCAGGTCTCCCTCTCTCTCTCTCAAAGACATTGACATCCTTTGCTCCCTCAGCTTGACACATTTATTTGTCTGGCTAAAAGGATGCTCTTTCCCAATGTTCACAATTAAGGGGCTGGTTACCCCTGGAGATGGCTGACATTTAAGAGGACTGTAAATAATATCGTACCGCAATATGCCTGGTGTTATATGCTGCAGATTTTTTGATTATTGATAGTTGTGTAATTAAGTATATTTATTATTATTTCCAGTTGTGCAATATAATTCTGTCGCTACGTTATATATTTCAAGTCATCAGTTACCTCAGAGGGTTGTTCGTCTCTGGATTTCTCTTCCAAGGACCAGTGGAGTCTGGTGTAATTGAATATATTAACGGATGAGTTGGACAGATTTTTACTTTGTTATGGATGTTTTAGCCATTTTTTAAACAATGAATACAACAGAGTAACAAGAAAGTTGGTGGGAAATGGGCACAGGGTGGAACAAGAGATATTGCCGCATAAATACAAGCAACACATTGCAGAATTAATTTGCAGCAGTATATTTTAGGGACCAGAGCCGCTATGTGAAATGCCAGATCAATTGAACAACCAGTTAACAGGTTAACATAGTGAGTGGGGAAAGAGGGTAAGTTTATACAATGCAGAAGGATAACAATGCAGGTCACACACCCCAAAACAGACTAACAGCACAGTTGAATTAAAATACAGAACACAACATAGAAGACATAGAATTCCTATCGTGCAGAAGGCCATTCACTCCTCAAGTCTGCATTGAGCCTCAGAAAATGCACTCCACTGAGGCCCACTCCCCACCCTATCCCTGTAACCTCGTGCATCGATCATGGCCAACCCGCCTAACCTACACATCTTTGGATACTAAGGGGCAATTTAGCATGACCAATCCACTTTAGCTACATATTTTTGGACTGTGGGAGAAAATCGGAGCGCCCGGAGGAAACACAGGGAGAATGTGCAAACGCCACACAGACAGCCACTCAAGGAATCAAACCTAGGTCCCTGGCAGCAGTTCTGAAACTGTACCCTACTCCCGGCCTAAGTTTAATTTAATTTACTGATGGAAAGCCCAGTAGGAGTGAGTCTGTCGGAGGAAGTCAAAAATGACCCACAGAGCTGGGATGGTCTCCCGATTTCCCTGGTGGGGAGGATGCAGACGATCAAGATGAATGTACTGCCCAGGTTCCTCTTCCTGTTTGGATCCTTACCGATCTACATCCCCAAGGCCTTTTTCCATTCAATAGATAAGATGATTCCCTGTGCGGAGTCTGCACATCCTCCCCATGTGTGCGTGGGTTTCCTCCTGGTGTTCCGGTTTTCTCCCACAGTCCAAAGATGTGCAGGTTAGGTGGACTGGCCATGATAAATTGCCCTTCGTGTTGGGTGGGGTTACTGGGTTATGGGGATAGGGTGGAGGTGTTGACCTTGGGTAGGGTGCTCTTTCCAAGAGCTGGTGCAGACTCGATGGGCCGAATGGCCTCCTGTACTGTAAATTCTATGATAATCTATGATTTATCTAGGACAAAGGTTCGGCACAACATCGTGGGCCGAAGGGCCTGTTCTGTGCTGTATTTTGCTATATTCTATGATTATGGTGTGTGTGTCAGCGTCATGGGGAATGCATACAACAATCGAACCCACGCTCTCACCCCCCCCCCCCCGACAGAATTACATTCAATGACCACCTGATGTTACTGGAGAGCTGTCTCCCCTTCACAAAACCCGTTTGATCGTTAGAAAGCACCGCTGGCACACACCCCTCCTACCTACACGGCAACACCTTCACCAGGGCCTTCATGTCCGTGTTCAACAGCAAAATGGGCCTGTCGGACCCACACTCCGGTGGGTCCTTCTCCTTTTTCGAGATCAATGTCTGCGCCAACGTAGCCGGCAGCTCTCTCTCTTCCACCACCTCACTAAACATACACAACAACTGGGGGGGCCAACTCCTTCATGAACTGCTCAGAAAATTCCACCGAAGAGCCATCCCCTTCCCCACCTTCATCCTACCAATACACTCCATTCCCTCCCTTAACCCCAATGGCTCCTCCAGTGCCGGCCTCTACCCCTCCTCCAACTCCGGGAACTCCAACCCATCCAGGAACAGACTACCTCCTCCACCAACTCGGCACTATACAGCCCCTGGTCAAAGGCCTTAAACACCTTGTTTATCCTTTTGGGTCCAATACCACCTCCCCCTTCACCTGCAGAATTTCCCTTGACGCTGCCTGATACTGCAGCTGGTGGACCAGCCTACGCCTCGCCTTCTCCCCATGCTCACAATGCAGCCCCCTCACCCTCTGCAGCTGCCCACCGCCTTACCCATCGTCAACCGGTCAAACTGCCCCTGCAACATCTTCCTTTCTGCCAACAACCCCTTCGTGGGGGCCGCCGAGTATCTCCTGTCCACCTCCACTACCTCATCCAGTAACTGCCGGTGCTCCTCCCTTCTCACCCTCTCCCTGTCGGCTTTATATGAAGTAATTTCTCCCCGGACACCGCTTTCTGGGCCTCCCGCAACATGGGCCGCCGACTCCTCCCCGTTCAGGTTGAGCTCAACATAGTTCTTAATCGCTCCTCTTGCCTTCCCACAGAACTTCTTATTGGTCAAAAGCCAAGAATTCAACCTCCACCCCGGTCTCTGCACCTGTCCTGATCAAAGCCTCACACGTAACAGTGCGGTGCATGGTCCGAGATCATGATTCCACCCCAACTGTCCCCATCAGCACCGCCCGGCTCACTACAAAAAATCAATCCTGGAATACACCCTACACACATGCGAGAAGAAGGAATATTCCCTCCCGGGTTCACGAACCTCCACGGATACACCACCCCCATCCTTTCCAGAACCTTCAGAGCTCTTTCGTCATTCACGACCTTCCCATCGACTTAGGGCTTGACCTACCAAACATTACACAATTAAAATCCACCCCCATGATCAGCTGGTGAGAGCCCGGAATCGCTCCCAGTAACCTCTTTACAAAACCAATATCATCCCAATTGGACGCATACACATTTACCAACACCACCAATGTCCCCTCTCACACCCCACCCACTATCACAAACCTCCCCTCAGGTCCAACACCTCTCTGTCCCCCGTAAACCCTGTTCTCTTGCTCAACAAAATGGCCACCCCTTTGACTTCGAATCAAACAGGCCAAGGGCAGACATGCAGACTGAGAGCAGGACGGTGAGTTGAAATGGCAAGCGACAGGAAGGTCTGGGAACTGCTTGCGGATGGACCGGAGGCGTTCTGCAAAGCCTGGAAAAATATATTCATTTTGCTTTCGGTTTGCACCCCTCTATCACCTCCACATGGTCTGTCTCCAACACTTCCCTTTCCTTCCTTGACCTATTTCAATTTCTGAGATAGACAGTCCACTAATATCCACCACAAACCTACCGGCTCCCACGGCTACGTCGACTCCAGCACTTCACACCCCACATCCTGTAAGGACTCCATCCCATTCCCTCAGTTCCTTCGCCTCCGTCACATCTGTTCCGATGATGCCACTTTCCAAAACGGTGCTGCTGACATGTCTTCATTCTTCCTTAACCGTGGCTTCCCACCCACTGTGGTCGATGGGGCTGTCAACCGTGACCGACCCATCTCCCACACCTCTGCCCTCCCCCTCGCTCCTCTCTCCCAGAACCAGGATAGAATCCCCACTGTCCTCACTTTTCACCCCACCAGCCTCCGCATTGAAGAAATCATCCTCCGCCAGTTCTGCCAACTCCAGGAAGATTCCACCACCAAACCCATCTTCCCCTCACTCCCCCTGTCAGCATTTGGAATTCTCTACCCCAGAGGACTGTGGAACCTCAGTCATCAAGTATTTTCAAGACAGAGGTTGCTAACGTTTCAAGGGAGTGAAGGTATCGAGCGATATGGGGGATAGTGTTGGAAAATGGTGCTGAGGTAGATCGGCCAATGATCCCATTGAATGGTTGAGCAGGTTCGATGGGCCGAATGGCCGACTGCAGCTCCTATTTGTTATGGTTTCTGTGTCCAGGACGGGAAGCAGTGAGCAGGGATCTGTCAATCAGCCTGAATCAGCACCTTCAGGAGAATTGGGAGGGTGAATATTAGGTACAGCAGAGTGAGAATGGAGGGAGAGTGTGTGGGATGGAGATTTACAGATGTTGCGGAACGCAAGAGAAAAGAAAGTTCCAGAGAAACTAGAATTGCTTGTTCTGAATTTCTATCCTGTACTGACAGTGATGTCTTTTGTAAATTGTTTTAACAGAAGATTCGAAGAGGCCAATTACAGACCGAAATCTAATACATGTCGTTTGGATCTGACAGTCCCTCAATTCCTTGGGACCTGAATATCATTGGCCTTCGAATCTAAAGGAGAAATGTTTGCCTCATCTGTCAACTTCAAAAGATTTTAAACATTAGTGTCACTGGAAAAGCACCGTGACACACACACCCGAGTGAGAGTGTTCCAGAGCACTGACTGTGGAAAGAGCTTTAACCAGTTACACAGCCTGAAAAAACATCACATCATTCACATCAGGGAGTGACTGTACACGTGTTCTGTGTGTGGACGAAGCCTCAACTGATTGGCCGAACTGGACAGACACGAGGAGACCCAAAACATGGAGAAACCATGGAAATGTGAGGACTGTGGGAAGGGATTCACAGCACCGTCTGTGCTGGAAATTCATCGACGCATTCACACTGGGGAAAGGCCATTTACCTGCTCTCAGTGTGGAAAAGGATTCGCTCAATTCTCTGACCTGCAGAGACATCGGCGAGTTCACACTGGGGAGAGGCCGTTCACCTGCTCTCAGTGTGGGAAGAGATTCACTCGGTTATCCATTCTGCAGACACACCAGCGCGTTCACACTGGGGAGAGACCATTCACCTGTTCTCAGTGTGGGAAGGGATTCAGTCATTCATCTACCCTGCAGGCACACCAGAGAGTTCACACTGGGGAGAAGCCATTCACCTGCACTCAGTGTGGGAAGGGATTCACTCAGTTGTCCGAACTGCGGGCACACCAGAGAGTTCATACTGGGGAGAGACCATTCATCTGCCCTCAGTGTGGGAAGGGATTCAAACATTCATCTGCCCTGCAGAAACATCTGCAAGTTCACACTGGCGAGAGGCCGTTCACCTGCTCTCAATGTGGGAAGGGATTCACTCGGTTATCCAGCCTGCAGACACACCAGCGAGTTCACACTGGGGAGAGGCCATTCACCTGCTCTCAGTGTGGGAAGGGATTCACTCGGTTATCCAGCCTGCAGACACACGAGCGAGTTCACACTGGGGAGAGGCCATTCATCTGCTCTCAGTGTGGGAAGGGATTCACTCAGTTATCCCACCTGCGGAGCCACCAGCGAGTTCACACTGGAGAGAGGCCGTTCACCTGCTCTCAGTGTGGGAAGGGATTCACTCAGTTATCCCACCTGCGGAGCCACCAGCGAGTTCACACTGGAGAGAGGCCGTTCACCTGCTCTCAGTGTGGGAAGAGATTTGCTTGGTTATCCAGCCTGCGGACACACCAGCGAGTTCACACTGGGGAGAGGCCCCTCTCCCCAGAGTAGGTGAGATATTCAGTGATCCATCCCAACTATGGAGACACCGCCAGTTCTCACTGGGGAGAGGCCGTTCATCTGCTCTCAGTGTGGGAGAGATTTTGTGTTTCATTGCATATGCTCACACACCAAGTTCACAATTGATTACAGGGGTTGGATTCTGCTGTTCTGCTCTCAATTGCATCCAGGACTGCATTTTGTTAATTCTGTCAGTTGATCAATAGGGATGGGCGGAGGGTTTCTTCCTGCTGGACTGGTTGGTCTCACAAATTTGCCTCCAGTGGGCTGATGATCATTGAGCCATGTTGTGAATTCCTGACTTCAACTTTCACGAGGATCACAGAGCGAATGGGTATTTGGTGGTTGGAAGATATTTAGTTCCCAATTCTGTTTGGAACCTCTGAAAGCTTGCCACGTTGCCATGAGAATGGGCTCTGGTGGTTACATGGTTCCTTTGTTTAATTTATCCACGTGTTTTTCACAAAGGAAACTGTCGAGGTTTGAAAGGCAAGTTGTCTGTGGTCGATTGGGACATTTCGACAATAGGTATGACAATAGACAGACAGTCACTGATTTTTAAGGCATTATTACATGTTGACATCAAATATAGATTCCTTTTAAGGAACAAAAAGCCACAGGAAAAGTGATGCAACTGTGGCTAACGAGAACATTTAAGGATTCCATTAGATCAAAGGAAGAGGCTCATAGAGGCCAAAATAACCGTACGCCTGTGGATTGGGAATTGATTTAGAATTCAGCAAAGGAGGATGAAGAAATTGATAAAGAGAAAATAGAATATGGGATCAAACTGACGAGAAACATAAATATTGACTGGAAAAGCTCCTATAAGAATGTGAAAATGAAAAGATTAGCAAAGACCAATGTGGGTCCATTCCAGGCTGAGACAGGAGAGTTTATAATGGGGAATAAGGAAATGTCAGAGAAACTAAACAATGTGTGTCTGTCTTCACGGAGGAAGATACAGAAATTGTCCCAAAAACACGAGAGAACCAAGGGGACTAGTGAGCACGAGGAACTGGGTGTGGTCAGTTAATCCTTGTTCCACTTTTCTTCTTCAATATTCTCTTGGCTGCCTGGGAGTGGCAGTGGTCACTTGATCGGCTCGGGCAGGGCAGGAATAACTGTGTGTTTATCTGGGTCGGGCGGAGGATCTGATGGGTAGTGGAGTGAGTTTCCCTCCCTGAGTTGTACCCTTTGGAGGTTCCTGGTCTGCTCCTCCTCTGGTCCTCCTCCACAGCCTGGTATGGCAATTGCTCGGGGCAAGACCATTAGAAACTACAGAGAGTCGTGAACACAACCCAGTCCACCATGCGAACCCGCCTCCCATCCATTGACTGTCTACACCTCCCGCTGCCTTGGGAAAGCAGGCAGCAGAATCAAAGACCTCTCCTACCTGGGTTATTCTCTCTTCCAACCTCTTCTATCGGGCAGTGAGATACAGAAGTCTGAGAACACGCACTAACAGATAAAAAACAGCTTCTTCCCCACTGTCACCAGACTCTCTTATGCTCTGACCTGATCTCTTCACGCACCTTCTCCACTGAGTAGTACTGCACGCCGTATGCTTCACCCGATGCCTGTGTCTATGTATTTACATTGTGTATTTATCTATGTCCTATGTTTTGTTTTTCATGTATGGAACGATTTGTATGGACTGTATGCAGAACAATACTTGTCACTGTACCTCGGTGCACGTAACAATAAAACAAATCAATCAAATCATTAATCAATCCTCTCGGGATAGGTTCCACTGGGGAGGTAGTAACCTGTGGGTTGGAGGGTTTGAGTGAGAGTTCTGAGTGTTGTGGATCAATGATGTTGGAGCCCTCATTGGGTCTGAGGGTGAGGCTGAGGGGGGGGATAGGCACCCTGCTCCAAGTGGGATTATATAGTGACTTCCTGAATGCCCTCCTTGTTGAAGCAGGGTCTCCCGTGGGGAGGCAGTGTTTTGACGCCAATGAGGCTACGCAGCTCTGCCCCGAGTATCCTTTTTGTGACGATGTAATGTTCTTTGATTGGGCAGGTGCTGAATCTTGATATTGTAGTGTGAATAAAGAACATTAGACTTTGTTTCATAAACATAGTAAGAAGTCTTACAATACCAGGTTAAAGTCCAACAGGTTTGTTTCAAACACTAACTTTTGGAGCACTGCTCCTTCCTCAGGTGAATGGAAGGAGCAGTGCTCCGAAAGCTTGTGTTTGAAATAAACCTGTTGGACTTTAACCTGGTATTGTAAGACTTCTTACTGTGCCCACCCCAGTCCAACGCCGGCATCGTCACATCATTTCATAAACAGAGTTATTTATTACTAACACTACACTAACGAATTACTAAAATGTCTCGGATTAATACAGTTGGAAATAATGGTCTAATACTAACTTACACTAAGATACTACAGAGCTACTCTCCTATGTGACTGCTGCAAACTCCTTACCAACACCTTCTCATAGAACACATGGTGTGTCCGGGTCACGTGTCTGCATACTCACACCACCTGATGGTCGGATGTTGGAACTACAACAGTTATACATATATTACTATTTACGTACAGATGATAATATTGATGACAATCTACTCATCACATACGGTGCAGATTCTTATCTGCCATCCTTTGGCCAATCCTGGTGTTCCTCTCTTTTGCAGTCACTTTTCCTTGAGGAAGTAGTGTACTGATGGAGGCCCCAATTTGGTTTATTGTATCTCTGGATTTCCTTTGCCGTGAGCAGGGATGGAGGATCGCACCCCTCCCGAGATGCAGAGTTGTTGGGTGTCTTGACGAATTTTCCTCTCCTTGTGGGTGGAATCTCCTTGGTGGAGGACGGTGTGAATCTTCTTGTGTGCACTGCCCTCGGATGTGGTGAGAGAGGAGTGAGGTTGGGTGAGTCCTGCACAGTGTGACTATCCTTGCTTGCCTGACTCCTGTGTACGAGGGTGTACAGGGCCGGGCCAGGTCTTGTACTGTGGTCACTTTCCTGTTGCCCCCTTTTGCTTGGGAGGTACCTTCTTGGCCGGGTGTCCTGAGAGGCTGAGTGAGGTTTTGAATGAGCAGCTTTTTCCCTTTTTGTCTTGTGGTGAGGGGTGTACGTCAGGGGACCGTGTGCTCAGGGCTGTATCCTGGTCCCTGTTATCCTGAGATCCTCTGCTTTTGGTAGTACTTTTTAAAATCCTGTTATTGTTAGTCTCTTGGAAGCTGCATCAATTAGAATTTGAACCAATTGTGTGAATATTTGCTAGTCTTCTCTGTGTAATTGTGTTGAGTGATGATTGTTCTGTGCTGTTCCGGTGTTGGGGTTTTATTGCGTCCTTTTAGGATGAGTGTCCTTGTTGATTTTTTTCTGAAATTTAAGTATGTTATTTTGGGGTTGAAGAATCGTTGACCGTTTCCTGTAACAGTAGACAGGTCTTGTACCCGAGAAGGGGACATAAGGATGTGTTATTGATGCCTCTGGTGTGACTGGACCTGGGGGAGATGTGTTCTGACGCCCGCCCGAACATGACGCTGTGATTCTTATCCTGGATTCTGGTGGGTGGTGCGAGCACTCGCTACGTGGGAAGGTGTGCACCATGTTTTCATGGCCTTTTCCTCCTCTCCCTTGTTCTCCAGTATATCCATTGGTACATACGGATGCACCAAGCTTAATGATTATACTAACCCATCTGTATTGTCGTCCTCCTGTCCTCTCCTGTACTTCTGTATTGCTGAGAAATTTATGCTGTGCTGCACCAATCCTGAGCTTGTTGGATATATATAAATAAAAAAACCTGCAAATGGCTAAAACATTGGCTCTTGTTCCTCCCAGACTGACTCACTCTCCGTGTCTTCCCCCATCGTGGAAGTCTCACTGCTGGAAAGACGGATCTCCCGCAACAGTAAACCTCCCTCTGAAGGAACATTCCATTAGACTTCGGATTCTGGACACATGGAAAACCATGACTTGGATTTTATTGTGGTCATTCCCAGAACCCTCTTCCTTTTTCCTTATCCCCCGTTTATTGTGAGAGTGCAAAAGTGGGTGGGTGTTGGGAAACCCCTCTCACCCCGTGTGTGTAAAAATAAACTAACCTCTTTATTTCATCTTACCTTGAGTTTGCTGTGCAAGGTATTCACAGAGAATTGAAACATTCTCCTTGGGAAAAATGGGCGAGGCCTCAGCACCGATCCTCTGACTGGTGAGGGGCTCGCAGCCGCGCCACGTAAAACGCACAGCCTCCACAAAATAAATGGCCAGAGAATTGACGGGTCCTAAGCCGCGCATGCACATGGTGATGACCTGCAGCAGTCGCCCTGTACAACATGGTGCCGGCCGCGCGCGGACCTGACCTACCAGATAGTGCTCCCCTGGACCTTGCCTGGGCCACCAGTTCCCCATGCCCTCGCTGAAGTGCTCTTCCACACACCCCCGCCCCTGCTCCCCCGCCGACTGTGGAGCCGCTGGACACAGTTTGCCACCATGCGGCTTCTCACACAGCTGGGAGCACACGTCAACTGTGCGGTCGGGAACTTGGCCCATCGGGGGCGGAGCAGCGGGGGAGGGCCTTTAGCTAACATCCCGAGGCCGTCCCAATGGCATGCGCCGTACTCCTCGATGACGCCGTTTTGGAGGGTGCGGAGCGTCCAAAAACAGGTGCCACCCCCAGATTCGGTTGGAAAAAGGAATTCTCTGCCTGATCGCTGAACCCCCGGCGGGGGTGAATGGGGTGTTTAGGGACTTCTATAGCAAGCTGTATGAGTCAGAACCCCCAGCTGGGGTAGAGGTGGTTTTTAGAGGGGTTGGAAGGGAAATTTCCCGAAGGTGGATGAAGAGCTGTTGGGGGGCCCAATTGGACTGGTAGAAGCGGTGGAGGGGCTTGAAGCGATGCAATCGGGCAAGGCCCCAGGTCCGGATGGGTTGTTAGAAATTCTCGGGGGTATTGGGACTGCTGCTAGTAAGGGACTTGAACAAGGCAAGGGAGCTGGAAGTGCTCTTCCCCTGACGTTGTCGCAGGCTTCGATCTCCCTCATTTTGAAGTGTAAAAAGGACCCGGACCAATGTGAGTCATACAAACCGATCTCCCTGCTAAATGTGCATGCCAAACTATTGGCTAAGATCTTGGCCTTGAGAATAGAGCACTGTGGCCCAGGGTGACGGGAGGACCAGACGGGGTTTGTGAAGGGGAGGCATCTGGCGGCCGATATCAGGAGGCTACTCAATGTGATCATGATACCTCCAGAGGGACGAGAGGTAGAGGTGGTGGTTGCCATGGATGCCGAGAAGGCCTTTGATCGAGTGGAGTGGGATTATTTGTGGGAGGTCCTGGGATGGCTTGGATTTGGGCTGGTTTAGTGGACTGGGTCTGGTTGTTATACCAGGCACCGGTGGCATTTATACGGACGAACCGGGTGAGTTCAGATTATTTCAGGCTGCACGGGGGACTGCCCTGGCTATAGAACCGTTGGCGATGGCACTGAGAGCGGCAGGGGTCTTGCAGGGGATAGTGGACATTATATAAGAGACCATCTTTTTAGCCAGACAAATAAATGTGTCAAGCTGAGGGAGCAAAGGATGTCAATGTCTTTCAGAGAGAGAGAGAGACCTGGGCCAAGCTTTGCAGAGTCTGCACCCTCCCTGGATTCACTTCCTTTCCCTTCAGTTGCTGCAAGTCACCAATTGAAGGTGAGAATGAGAAAAGAAATGGAAAGGGGGAGATAAGAAAGTGTTTTCCTCACAGATGTTGGAGACAGGAGGAAAGCTCTTTCTCGCTCGCGCTGATTGGTCAATACCTCAGCAGGAAGGTCAAGGGGTGGGCTTTCCCTCGCACATGCGCAACCGCTCTTCTCTCTTGGACATGCGCAGTCCCGGGCCGGGGGGGAGATCGCCGACAGGCTTCTCGCTCTGGCCGGAGTTGTCAGCCGGTTGCCTGGAAACCTTGTCTCGGGGAGTGGGGCGGAGCTGCTGTATCCGCCCGCCGGGCCTCCGCACTGGGACCGTGAGACGTCACCGCGGATACCAATGCGTGCACCGGAAGGTTGCTGACCAATGGGAAGAGTTGGTGAGCCGGTAGGACTCTCTTCCACCATCCAATCAGCTCCCTCGTTGTCTGAATGCGGAAGCAAAACTGGGGCCTCGCACAGACTGAAAACTCCTCTTGTCTCCAACATCTGTGAGTAAAACACTTTATTTTCTCCCCTTTCCATTTCATTTCTCATTCTGACCTTCAATTGGTCACTTGCAGCAACTGAAGGGAAAGGAAGTGAATCCAGGGAGGGTGCAGACTCTGCAAAGCTTGGCCCAGGTCTCTCTCTCTGTCTCGTAAAGACATTGACATCCTTTGCTCCCTCAGCTTGACACATTTATCTGTTCACAATTAATGAGTGGTTTCTCCAGGCGATTGCTGACATTTTTTTTATATTGAAAATTTTTGGTCAACCAACACAGTACATTGTGCATCCTTTACACAATATTATAACAACACAAATAACAATGACCTATTTTATAAACAAAAATGAATAAATAATAAATAACAAAAATGAAAACTAGCCCTAATTGGCAACTGCCTTGTCACAAGTAACACTCTCCAAAAATATAATTTAACAGTCCAATATATAATTATCTGTAGCAACGACCTATACATACTAGACAGTATATATTAACAACCCTGAGAGTCAACAAAGAACAAGTGGTTCCTCCTCCTCTTTCCCCCCCCCCCCCCCCCCCGATCCTGGGCTGCTGCTGCTGCTGCCTTCTTTTTCCCATTCCGTCTATCTTTCTGCGAGGTATTCGACGAACGGTTGCCACCGCCTGGTGAACCCTTGAGCCGACCCCCTTAGGACGAACTTAATCCGCTCTAGCTTTATAAACCCCGCCATGTCATTTATCCAGGTCTCCACCCCCGGGGGCTTGGCTTCTTTCCACATTAGCAATATCCTGCGCCGGGCTACTAGGGACGCAAAGGCCAAAACATTGGCCTCTCTCGCCTCTTGCACTCCCGGCTCTTGTGCAACCCCAAATATAGCCAACCCCCAGCTTGGTTCGACCCGGACTCCTACTACTTTTGAAAGCACCTTTGTCACCCCCATCCAAAACCCCTGTAGTGCCAGGCATGACCAAAACATATGGGTATGATTCGCTGGGCTTCTCGAGCACCTCGCACACCTATCCTCCACCCCAAAAAATTTACTGAGCCGTGCTCCAGTCATATGTGCCCTGTGTAATACCTTAAACTGAATCAGGCTTAGCCTGGCACACGAGGACGACGAGTTTACCCTGCTTAGGGCATCTGCCCACAGCCCCTCCTCGATCTCCTCCCCCAGCTCTTCTTCCCATTTCCCTTTTAGTTCATCTACCATAGTCTCCCCTTCGTCCCTCATTTCCCTATATATATCTGACACCTTACCATCCCCCACCCATGTCTTTGAGATCACTCTGTCCTGCACCTCTTGTGTCGGGAGCTGCGGGAATTCCCTCACCTGTTGCCTCGCAAAAGCCCTCAGTTGCATATACCTGAATGCATTCCCTTGGGGCAACCCATATTTCTCGGTCAGCGCTCCCAGACTCGCGAACTTCCCATCCACAAACAGATCTTTCAGTTGCGTTATTCCTGCTCTTTGCCACATTCCATATCCCCCATCCATTCCCCCGGGGCAAACCTATGATTGTTTCTTATCGGGGACCCCCCCAAGGCTCCAGTCTTTCCCCTATGCCGTCTCCACTGTCCCCAAATCTTCAGTGTAGCCACCACCACCGGGCTTGTGGTGTAGTTCCTCGGTGAGAACGGCAATGGGGCTGTCACCATAGCCTGTAGGCTAGTCCCCCTACAGGACGCCCTCTCTAATCTCTTCCACGCCGCTCCCTCCTCCTCTCCCATCCACTTACTCACCATTGAAATATTAGCGGCCCAATAATACTCACTTAGGCTCGGTAGTGCCAGCCCCCCCCTATCCCTGCTACGCTGTAAGAATCCCTTCCTCACTCTCGGGGTCTTCCCGGCCCACACAAAACCCATGATGCTCTTTTCAATCCTTTTAAAAAAAGCCTTCGTGATCACCACCGGGAGGCACTGAAACACAGAGGAATCTCGGGAGGACCACCATCTTAACCGCCTGCACTCTCCCTGCCAGTGACAGGGATACCATATCCCATCTCTTGAAATCCTCCTCCATCTGTTCCACCAACCGCGTTAAATTTAACCTATGCAATGTGCCCCAATTCTTAGCTATCTGGATCCCCAGGTAACGAAAGTCCCTTGTTACCTTCCTTCTCCTCCCCTAAGTACTCCCCTCCACTTCTTGGAACCCCTCAACGCTATCGCCAGGGGCTCAATCGCCAGTGCAAACAATAATGGGGACAGAGGGCATCCCTGCCTTGTCCCTCTATGGAGCCGAAAATATGCAGATCCCCGTCCATTCGTGACCACGCTCGCCACTGGGGCCCTATACAACAGCTGCACCCATCTAACATACCCCTCTCCAAAACCAAATCTCCTCAACACCTCCCACAAATAATCCCACTCCACTCTATCAAATGCTTTCTCGGCATCCATCGCCACTACTATCTCCGTTTCTCCCTCTGGTGGGGCCATCATCATTACCCCTAACAACCTCCGTATATTCGTGTTCAGCTGTCTCCCCTTCACAAACCCAGTTTGGTCCTCGTGGACCACCCCCGGGACACATTCCTCTATTCTCATTGCCATTACCTTGGCCAGGACCTTGGCATCTACATTTAGGAGGGAAATAGGTCTATAGGACCTGCATTGTAGCGGGTCCTTTTCCTTCTTTAAGAGAAGCGATATTGTTGCTTCAGACATAGTCGGGGGCAGTTGTCCCCTTTCCTTTGCCTCATTAAAGGTCCTCGTCAGTACCGGGGCGAGCAAGTCCACATATTTTCTATAGAATTCGACTGGGAATCCATCCGGTCCCGGGGCCTTTCCCGCCTGCATGCTCCTAATTCCTTTCACCGCTTCTTCTACCTCAATCTGTGCTCCCAGTCCCACCCTTTCCTGCTCTTCCACCTTGGGAAATTCCAGCCGATCCAAGAAGCCCATCATTCTCTCCCTCCCATCCGGGGGTTGAACTTCATATAATTTTTTATAAAATATCTTGAACACTCCATTCACTCTCTCCGCTCCCCGCTCCATCTCTCCTTCCTCATCCCTCACTCCCCCTATTTCCCTCGCTGCTCCCCTTTTCCTCAATTGGTGTGCCAGCAACCTGCTCACCTTCTCCCCATATTCGTACTGTACACCCTGTGCCTTCCTCCATTGTGCCTCTGCAGTGCCCGTAGTCAGCAAGTCAAATTCTACATGTAGCCTTTGCCTTTCCCTGTACAGTCCCTCCTCCGGTGCTTCCGCATATTGTCTGTCCACCCTCAAAAGTTCTTGCAGCAACCGCTCCCGTTCCTTACTCTCCTGCTTCCCTTTATGTGCCCTTATTGATATCAGCTCCCCTCTAACCACCGCCTTCAACGCCTCCCAGACCACTCCCACCTGGACCTCCCCATTATCATTGAGTTCCAAGTACTTTTCAATGCACCCCCTCACCCTTAGACACACCCCCTCATCTGCCATTAGTCCCATGTCCATTCTCCAGGGTGGGCGCCCTCCTGTTTCCTCCCCTATCTCCAAGTCTACCCAGTGTGGAGCGTGATCCGAAATGGCTATAGCCGTATACTCCGTTCCCCTCACCTTCGGGATCAATGCCCTACCCAGCACAAAAAAGTCTATTCGCGAGTAGACTTTATGGACATAGGAGAAAAACGAGAACTCCTTACTCCTAGGTCTGCTAAATCTCCACGGGTCTACACCTCCCATCTGCTCCATAAAATCTTTAAGTACCTTGGCTGCTGCCGGCCTCCTTCCAGACCTGGACTTCGACCTATCCAGCCCTGGTTCCAACACCGTATTAAAATCTCCCCCCATTATCAGCTTTCCCATCTCTAGGTCCGGAATGCGTCCTAGCATCCGCCTCATAAAATTGGCATCATCCCAGTTCGGGGCATATATGTTTACCAAAACCACCGTCTCCCCCTGTAGTTTGCCACTCACCATCACGTATCTGTCCCCGTTATCCGCCACTATAGTCTTTGCCTCGAACATTACCCGCTTCCCCACTAATATAGCCACCCCCCTGTTTTTTGCATCTAGCCCCGAATGGAACACCTGCCCCACCCATCCTTTGCGTAGTCTAACCTGGTCTATCAGTTTCAGGTGCGTTTCCTGTAACATAACCACATCTGCCTTAAGTTTCTTAAGGTGTGCGAGTACCCGTGCCCTCTTTATCGGCCCGTTCAGCCCTCTCACGTTCCACGTGATCAGCCGAGTTGGGGGGCTTCCTACCCCCCCCCCTT
The DNA here is from genome assembly GCF_047496885.1 of Scyliorhinus torazame. NCBI lineage: Eukaryota > Metazoa > Chordata > Chondrichthyes > Carcharhiniformes > Scyliorhinidae > Scyliorhinus > Scyliorhinus torazame. The sequence continues at coordinate 141,357,015 of NC_092711.1, read as the reverse complement.
TGTCGATTAGCCATCACCTTTTTCCAGCTCCTCACCCGGTTCCCACGCAGCTGTATCTCCCCCAGGCGGTGCCCCCCCGCCCATCCTCTCCCATACCAGCTCCCCCCTCTCCCCAGCAGCAGCAACCCAGTAATTCCCCCCTCCCACCCCCCCCCCCGCTAGATCACCCGCTAGCGTAATTACTCCCCCCATGTTGCTCCCAGAAGTCAAGCAAACTCTGGCCGACCTCGGCTTCCCCCCGTGACCTCGGCTCGCACCGTGTGACGCCCCCTCCTTCCTGCTTCTCTATTCCCGCCATGATTATCATAGCGCGGGAACCAAGCCCGCGCTTCTCCCTTGGCCCCGCCCCCAATGGCCAACGCCCCATCTCCTCCACCTCCCCTCCTCCCCCCATCACCACCTGTGGGAGAGAGAAAAGTTACCACATCGCAGGATTAGTACATAAAACTCCTCTTTCCCCCCTTTTTTAACCCCCCTCTTTGCCCCCCACATTCGCCCCACCACTTTGTTCAAACGTTCTTTTTAATAACCCGCTCATTCCAGTTTTTCTTCCACAATAAAAGTCCACGCTTCATCCGCCGTCTCAAAGTAGTGGTGCCTCCCTCGATATGTGACCCACAGTCTTGCCGGTTGCAGCATTCCAAATTTTATCTTCTTTTTATGAAGCACCGCCTTGGCCCGATTAAAGCTCGCCCTCCTTCTCGCCACCTCCGCACTCCAGTCTTGATAAACGCGGATCACTGCGTTCTCCCATTTACTGCTCCGAGTTTTCTTCGCCCATCTAAGGACCATTTCTCTATCCTTAAAACGGAGGAATCTCACCACTATGGCTCTGGGAATTTCTCCTGCTCTCGGTCCTCGCGCCATCACTCGGTATGCTCCCTCCACCTCCAACGGACCCGCCGGGGCCTCCGCTCCCATTAACGAGTGCAGCATCGTGCACACATATGCCCCGACGTCCGCTCCCTCCACACCTTCAGGAAGACCAAGAATCCTCAGGTTGTTCCTCCTTGCGTTGTTTTCCAGTGCCTCCAACCTTTCCACACATCGTTTCTGATGTGCCTCCTGCGTCTCCGTCTTCACCACCAGGCCCTGTATGTCGTCCTCATTCTCGGCTGCCTTTGCCTTCACGACCCGAAGCTCCCGCTCCTGGGTCTTTTGTTCCTCCTTTAGCCCTTCGATCGCCTGTAGTATCGGGGCCAACAGCTCTTTCTTCATTTCCTTTTTGATCTCTTCCACACAGCATTTCAAGAACTCTTGTTGTTCAGGGCCCCATGTTAAACTGCCACCTTCCGACGCCATCTTGGTTTTTGCTTGCCTTCCTTGCCGCTGTTCTAAAGGATCCACTGCAATCTGGCCACTTTCTCCTCCTTTTTCCATCCGTATCCAGGGGGGATTCCCTTCTGGTTTACCGCACAGTGTTTTTAGCCGTCAAAATTGCCGTTGGGGCTCCTATCAAGAGCCCAAAAGTCCGTTTCACCGGGAGCTGCCGAAACGTGCGACTCAGCTGGTCATCGCCGCACCCGGAAGTCGCGATTGCTGACATTTAAGAAGACAGTAAATTAATGTCGGACAGAGACATGTCTCATGTTATATGGTACAGATTAGATATATTATTTATGGTTGTCTATTAAAGTACATTTATTATTATTTCTAACCTTGTAATATTGTACTGTGGCTGTGTTACATATTACCAGTCATCTCTTCCTTCAGAGGGTTATTAGTCTCTGGATTTCTCTTCCACAGGGGCCAGTGGCGTGTGGGGGTCATTGAATATATTCATGTATGAGTTGGACAGATTTTTAAGAAATTGTTATTTTTTAAAATCATGTTTTAAACAATGAATGCAACAGAGTAACAGAAAAAGTGGTGGAAAATGGGCACAAAGTGGAACAAGAGATATTGCCAACATAAATACAAGCAGCATATTGCAGAATTATTTTGGAACAGGATATTTGAGGGACCAGAGCCTCGAGATGAAATGTCAGATGAATTGAACAACCAATTAACAGGTTAAAATAGTGAATGGGGAAAGAAGGTAAGATTATATAAAAACGGAGGATAACAATTCAGTTTATAAACCCAAAAATATTGCAAACAGACTAACAGCTTAATCAAATTAAAATGAATAACACAACATCGATGACATAGAACTCCTATAGTGCAAAAGGCCATTCACCCCTCAAGTCTGCAGTGAGCCTCAGAAAGAGCATTTCACTGAAGCCCACTCCCCATCCAATCCTCGTAACTCGGTGCATTGATCATGGTCAACCCACCTAACCTACACATCTTGGACACTAAGGGGCAATTTAGCGTGACCAATCCACTTTAGCTGCACGTCTTTGGACAGTGGGAGGAAACCGGAGCACCCGGAGGAAACACACCCAGACACGAGGAGAATATGCAAACTCCACACAGACAGCCACCCAAGGCTGGAATTGAACCTGGGTCCCTGGCGCTGAGGTAGCAGCATTAACCGCTATGCCCTACTCCCAGCTTAAGTTAAATTGAATTCACTCATGGAAAGCCCAGGAGGAGCAAGTCAGTCAAATTGGAGCCTATGTATTTGAGATGGGAGTCCCATACTTTACCCAATGCATCAGACTCAGAATGAATTAGTCATTAAAAATTGCATGGAAATGCATTCCATAATCAGCCTATGCCAGTTTTTAATAGAGGGAGAACTGACTGGTCTGCTTCCGAATGAGCCTGATGAATGTTAGTCCATCCTCACCCAATCCATAAGACGAGAGCCCAATTGATGAAGCCTGATTTTCAGGAGACCATACCCTCCCTTAGCTCCTGGTGATTGGAGCTTAACAAACTTGAGGCGAGGTTTCTTTTTGTTCCAGGTAGAGTTATAGATGTTTACAGCATGGAGCCAGGCCCTTCGGCCCAGCTAGTCCATGCCGCCCAATTTCTATCACTAAGCTAGTCCCACCTGCCAGCATTTGGCCCATATCCCTCTCTACCCACCCTGCCCATGTAACTGTCTAACTGCTTTTTAAAGGACAAATGGTACCTTCCTCTACCACTGCCTCTGGCAGCCCATTCCAGATGTTCACCACCCTCTGTGTGAAGAAATTTCCCCTCTGGTCTCTTTTTTGTATCTCTCTCCTCTCACCTTAAACCTATGCCCTCTAGTTCTAGACTCTTCTACGTCAGGGAAAAAATGTTGGCTATCTTCCTTATCAATGCACCTCATTATTTTATAGACCTCTATAAGATCACACCTAAGCCTCCTACGCTCAGGGAAAAAAGTCCCACCCTATCCAGCCTCTCCTTATAACTCAGATCATCAAGTCCTGGCAGCATCCTGGTAAATCTCTTCTGCGCCCTTTCTCATTTAACAATATTCTTTGTATAATAGGGTGACCAGTACTGAACACTGTATTCCATGTGTGGTCTTACCAATGTCTTGTCCAACTTCAACAAGACATCCCAACTCCTGTGTTCAATATTCTAACCAATAAAACCGAGCATACTGAATGCCTTCTTCACCACCCTGTCCACCTGCGACTCCACCTACAAGGAGCTATGAACCTGTACTCCTAGATCTCTTTGTTCTGTAACTTTCCCCAACTCCCACCCATTAACTGAGTAGGCCCTGCCCTGATTTGATTAATTCCCCTAACGACTCTGGTTGACAGCAGCATAGGCAGCATCTGCAGAGAGTACAACAGTCTGGGCAACACATTCACTTTCATGAAGGTGATCCTCCCTCACCATGAAATCGGAAGAGCCGACCACTGGGCAAGGACCCACCTAATAGTCACCATCAGCTGTGGAAAGGTGGCCCCATATAGCTGTCTCAAAGAGGAGCCATTGACATTCCCAGGTTTCTAAATGGCATGGTGTGGGGGGCGGGGTGGGGGGGGGGCGGGGGGGGGGGGGGGACATCTGAAGGGGAAGTTAGCAAGAGGAGGAGGAAGGGGCTTACCCCTCAACCTCTCCCCACCGGCATGGCCTCAGACTCAGTAAAATTGATCTCGATACGAGAGAAGATACTAAATCTATCCAATAATGTCCGGGACTGAAACACTGGGATCGACACTAACAGCAGCCCGTCATCTGCACACAGCATGATCTTGTGCTGCCTCACCCCACCCTCCAGGCCTGATATCAGAGGATCCAATCTAATATCCTCCAGCAAGGGCTCAGTGGCCAACTGTTGCTAACTTTTGCCTTAGTTTAATTGCTCTGTTTTATCACCTTTGCTCTTGAGTCGCCAGGTATCTTTCTGATACCGCCACGTGGTTCAAGTCCGAGTAATGATCAATAATCCAACACACCACTTAGTAAGAGTTAAATCAAAGCACATTTATTATACACAGTAATCACTACTCATGCATAAATTCTACGTCTAAGCTACTTCTACGACTAACAGGCCTATACTTAACTTGGAACTGGCCCACCAGGTCAGGGAAACGAATGGCCTTTCGTTCGGGTTCTGAGCCTGCGGGATTCGAAGTTGGTACAGATTGGTAGCTAGGAGCGCCTATCTCGTAGCGAGCGTTGAAGTAAGACTTACTAGATTCCAGCGATGGCTGGACACCCGGTCACTGTCAAGGGTTGGTTCGCATTGCTGAGTAACCCGGTCAAGAAGAGCGATTTGAACTTGGACTCTATTCTTATAGTCCCCAGGGGCTTCCCGCCTTTCGGGGCGTACCCTGTACCTGGTTCCAAGTGATTGGACTTTGTCCCAATCACTTGGTTCGATTTTCTCCAATGCTGGAGTGATTCCTTGATCGATGGGCGGTCTTGAGGTGGTCGTTCACCTCCCTTTGTGTAGGCTTCTGCTGGCGCCGACGAGTCTGGGTTGGCTTTATGTTTCTAAATGTTGCTCATTGTTCCCGGGGATTGCTCATTAGTATGCAAATAGCTGGTGTTTTGTTATGCTGATGGTTGCCGGTATTGATCTTGTCTGGCCTTTCCAGAGGTAAATACACACTCAACCCACAGCTGCTTGTTTGTGTCCTGTTGGCTGACTTTCTCATCAGCCTTTGCCGTTCGCCATTTTAAATCGGGAGTTAGCCATTTTAACTGGCTACACAACGCAAACAGCAAGGGAGACAGAGGGCAGCCCTGTCCCGTCCCTCTCTGAAGCTCAAAATTCAACACCCTTATATCATTTGTGCGCACCGCCACTGCGGGTCTGTGATGTAACAATTGAATCCACTCAATATAATCCTCACCCAACCCGAAGCCTCGCAGCCGATACACCAGATAATTCCACTCAACTTGAGCAAAAGCTTTCTCTCATCGAAGGAGATCACCAGCCCATCCAATGCACATTTCTGAAAAGCCTGAATCACATTCAGCAACCTTCCAACATTGTTACTGGAAAGCCTTCTCCGTATAAACCCAGTCTGGTCCTCCCGCACGATTGTCAGAAGGATGTCCTCCAGTCTTATCGCCAAAACATAAGATCGCAGTTTCAAGTCAACATTCAAAAGAGAGATTGGACGATAAGAGGCCCACTCCTCTGGGTTCTTGTCCACCTTCAGAATCAAAGAGATATTAGCCTCACGAAGAGACGGTGGCAGCATCCCAGAGTCAAAAGAGTGACAATACATATCTACCAATGGGTCCAACGACAAATCCTCAAACCCCCGATAAAACCCCACAGCCATCCGGTCCTGGGGCTTTACCCGGCTGCAGCTCCTTCATGGCCTTTGACACCTCTTCACTAGAAAGGGGATCATTCAGATTTTCTGAGGCCTCCAGAAGCTTCAGGGAAGAGAAAGACTGTTCCACACCCATCAACACATCACCAGACTGCTCAGACTTGTATAATCCTGCATAGAATTCCCAAAATCCCTCTTTATCTCCTCCGTCTTCATGACCCTTTTCCATCCCTTTGTCAAATGGGCCAAGTATTTGCTCGGCTTATTCCCAAACTCGTACAATTTCGACCTCACAAACTTTCAACTTTTCTCGACCTGCTGAGTAGATAGGGAGTCCAAAGCCACTCTTGCTGCGTTAACCTCCTTCAGCAATAGCTTACTCGGGACCTCCATATGATTCTCCTCCACCTTCACCAAACAAACCTCCAGACGCCGCTGGTTCTCCAACATCCTGCACCTTTTATTAGCAGTGTAAGAAATGATCAGCCCCGAGCATAAACGTCACACGTCTCCCACAAAATGGAGGGGGAAATACCAGGAGTCGAGTTAACCAAAAGGAAGAACTTCCTTCTGCACTGTAAATTCTATGAACTCAAACCCTTCCCGAAAGTGCATAATAAACGAACTCGGGGAGGCTCCAAACTCCACATTCTCGGCCTGGGGGTGAGCCCTCGAGCTAAAACTCCAGACAAACGGGGGAAGGTCCATGATTATGATGCTCCCTGTGGTGCAAGTGGACACCAGGTGTAGGATCGTCCTCGGCACAAAAAAGTTGTTGATTCTAGTCTGACATTGCTGTGGGGCTGGAAAGAAGGTAAAATCTCTGCTCCTCGGGTACAAAGTTCTCTAAACATCCACATAACCCACCTCCTCACTGTTATGATCCCGGACCAGACCCCAACAGTGGCTCGGATACTGGACACAAGCCCCAATATTTTATTTGTGTTTTGTAAGATTGTGAGGAAAGGATACCTCACTCCAGGAGTGTTGTCACGAACAATAGGGCCATGGTATATGAAAACAAACTTTATTACTGACACAATATTAAAATTAATTTAACATCACACCAGAAAACAACTGACAATTAGCCCTTAAACAATGCTAATCAATACAATGAATACAGTAACCCTTAACTGCTACCTTTATTCCCACGCAAACAACAAAAACACCATGTCAGCTCTCAATCCACTGTTAAACAAAGTTAGCCCTCAGAGATATTCTTTGAGAAAGAGAGATCTTGTGTCACTGTTTTAAAGAAGAGATCTGAATCTTGTTAGAACCATGCAGAAACTCTGGCTGTATTTCATCGGAAGCTGTTTCAGCTTGTTACAGCTCACCTTCTAATTCCACTCTTCTGCTTGAAAAGAAACTGCTAATCTAGCTCCAGACATATCTTTTCAACTGAACTGAGATGTTTGACCTCTGCTCATATCTTCAACTAATTCTCAACTAAAACACTGCTTTCCTGCAAAAAGCCTGAAACCGTGGCTCCTCCCAGTACTGACATCATCTTACCAAGCTGAAACCTAATTAACTCCACAGGGAATCCCCTTCATCCAAACAACTTTCCATTAGCCCATGTTTTTTATGATGCTTTAATTGCACCTTTGGCACCAAAACTTAGTTGTCTTTCAAACTAGGATTTCTTTTAGAAACATGACTGCAGCAGTCACACACACTAGCTCAGGCTTTTAACCCTGACTGCGCCAAATACCCAGAATACAAAAACTCTGAAATTCCTACAGTCATCAAATTACAAGCCGAGGCCAACGGCCAAGGTTGCAGCGTGGGGGTGTTGGTGGTACCGGGAGTTTATCTACCAGAGGATTTCAGTGGCAGTTGAAATCACCAACCACAAAGGCGTTCATTGAAGCTAACTGCAAAATCCTTTATAATGAACTCCGGGGAGTAATTTGGGGATCCATAAAATTCATTATTGAAACAACATCTTCATTCACCAAACCTCTAATGATCACATATCCACCTTCTTTGTCCTTGATGCCAGTGTCAACCTTAAAAGTGATATTTTCATTAATAAGCATTGCCACACCCTTGCTACTTGACTGAATGGAGGCAGAAAACGTGCCCCACCCAAACCCGCCTCAATTTAAAGTGTTCCTCATCACCAGATGGGTTTCCTGTAATAAAACTATGTCGACTTTCTCCTTAAGAAAGGAGAGGATCTTTTTCCTTCTGAAGGGGTGATGGATGCCCTGTATATTCCCTGAGAAAATTTGCAGATTAACTGCCGCCATTAGTTAGGTGACAGAGAGAACAGGAACAGATTTTCACACCACAATCGGGCGTGCGCCATTACCCCTCCTCCAACTCACTTTACACCAGAGGCACCAAAGTTTCCCCAAACTGCTCCTTTCACAGATAAAAGCCCCGTCTGTACCAGAGTAGGATAAAGTCAACAACACCTCAACTCTCCCATAATAACAAAAATACAAAAGAATCACGACCACAATAGACCCAAGGGGACATTCCTCAATAAGACTGAGGACCCGGAGGATTAACCTCACGGCCAGACTGTCGTTACCCTCAGGATACCTTCTCCAAAATGAGGGGAAGAAAAGTAACTTTTGTAAATTGTTTTTACAGGATATTAGAAGAGGAGGAATTACAGACAGAAATCTCAAACGTCACGTCTCAATCTGACTCTCTCAATTCCTTGGAACTGAGTATCACCGGACTTAGAATCTAGAAGGAGAAATGTTTGTCTTTTCTGTCGGCTTCAAAAGATCAGTGTGACTGGAAAAGCCCCGAGACACACACACCCGAGTGAGAGTGTTCCAGAGCACTGACTGTGGAAAGAGCTTTAACCAGTTACACAGACTGAAAAAAAATCACACCATTCACAGTCGGGAAAGACTGTACACGTGTTCTATGTGTGGACGAGGCTTCAATTGATCGACAAACCTGGAGAGACAAGAGGACACCCCCACCCTGGAGAAACGGTGGAAATGTGGGGACTGTGGGAACGGATTCAGGGTTCCATCTGCACTGGAAGCTCATCGGCGCATTCACACTGGGGAGAGGCCGTTCACCTGCTCTGTGTGTGGGAAGGGATTCATTCAGTTATCCACCCTGCAGAAACACCAGCGAGTTCACACTGGAGAGAAGCCGTTCACCTGCTCTCAGTGTGAGAAGGGATTCACTCAATCATCCCACCTGCAGACACACCAGCGAGTTCACACTGGGGAGAGGCCGTTCACCTGCTCTTTGTGTGGGAAGGGATTCACTACTTCATCAAGGCTGCAGAGACACCAGCGAGTTCACAATGGGGAGAAGCCGTTCACCTGCTCTCAGTGTGAGAAGGGATTCATTCAATCATCCGACCTGCGGAAACACCAGCGGGTTCACACTGGGGAGAGGCCGTTCACCTGCCCTGTGTGTGGGAAGGGATTCACTCAGTTATCCGCCCTGCGGAAACACCAGCGCGTTCACACTGGGGAGAGGCCATTCATCTGTTCTGAGTGTGAGAAGGGATTCACTACTTTAAGGAGTCTGCGGATTCACCAGCTAGTACACACTGGGGAGAAGCCCTTCACCTGCTCTGAGTGTAAGAAGGGATTCAGTCAATCATCTAACCTGCTGACACACCAGCGAGTTCACACTGGGGAGAGGCCGTTCATCTGCTCTCAGTGTGAGAAGGGATTCACTCGGTTATCTCACCTGCAGTCACACCAGCGAGTTCACACCGGGGAGAGGCCGTTCACCTGCTCTCCGTGTGAGAAGGGATTCACTACTTCATCGAGCTTGCGGAGACATCAGCGAGTTCACACTGGGGAGAAGCCGTTCATCTGCTCTCAGTGTGAGAAGGGATTCGCTCAGTTATCTGACCTGCAGAAACACCAGCGAGTTCACACAGGGGAGAGGCCGTTCATCTGCTCTCAGTGTGGGAAGGGATTCACTCAGTTATCCCACCTGCAGAGACACCAGCGAGTTCACACTGGGGAGAAGGCGTTAGCCTGCTCTTAGTGAGAGAAGGGATTCAGATATCCATACACCCTGCGGGAACACTAGCGAGTTCACACCTGGAAGAAGCCATTCACCTGCTCTGAGCAGGGGAGACATTCAATGATCCGTCCCAACTACGGAGACACTAGCGCGTTAATTCTGGGGAGAGACCATTCATCTGCTCTCAATGTGAGGAGGGGTTTTGTGATTCCAACAAGTTCACAATGAATTACAGATGTTGGCTCCGTTGTTATTGTTTCTGCTCTCACTGACATCCAGGACTGCATTTTGTTCATTCTGACATCTGGTGAATGGTGATGATTGGAGGGTTTCTTTCTGCTGGACTGGCCGGTCTAACACCGCTGCCACCGGTGGGCTGACCATTTTTGAGCCTCGTTGCGATTACCTGGTTCCAAGTTTGACGAGGAGCACAGAATGAAAAGGTGTTTGCACGTTGGAAGATATTTAGTTCCCAAAGCAGCCACGTTGCCATGAAGATGGGCTATGGTGGTTACAGGGTTCTTTTGTCTAATTTATCTGGGTGTTTCTCGCAGAAGGAAACTGTCATGGTATGAGGGGCGAGTTGTCTGTGGTAGATTGGGAAATTACAATAAATATATCACTGAATGTGGCAACGCAGGTGGATAAGGAGCTAAGAAGGCAGACGGCATGCTTGTCTTCATTGGTCTGGGCATTGAGTATAAAAATTGGCAAGTCATGCTGCAGCTGTACAGAACCTTAGTTAGGCCACATGTGGAATATTGCCTACAATTCTGGTCACCACATTACCTAAAGGATGTGGAGGCTTTGGAGAGAATACAGAGGAGGTTTACCAGGATGTTGCCTGGCCTGGAGGGTATTAGCTGTCAAGAGAGGTTGGATAAATTCGGATTGTTTTCTCTCAAGCGACGGAGGTTGAGGGGCGACCTTATAAAAGTTCACAAAATTATGAGTGGCATGGACAGAGGACAATGTCAATTACCAGGTGACATAGGTTTAAGGTACAAGGGGCAAAGTTTAGAGGAGATGTGCGAGAGAAGTTTTTTTACTCAGAGGGTGGTGAGTGCCTGGAACTCGCTGCCGGAGGAGGTGGTGGAAGCAGGTACGATAGTGACGTTTAAGAGACATCTTGACGAATACATGAATCAGATGGGAATAGACGGATACAGACCCTGGAAGCACAAAAGGTTTTAGTTTAGTCAGACCTCATGCTCCGAGCAGGCTTGGTGGGCCGAAGGGCCTGTTCCTGTGCTGTACTGTCCTTTGTTCTTTGTTATTCTATGTATGACGATAGACAATAGACAGGCAACCACTCGCATTTTATTTACATAAAATATAGATTTCTTTGAGAAGCAAAAATTAAACCGCAAAAGTGAAGCTATCTTGGCTAACAAGAAAAGTTAAAGATTCCATTAGATCAATGGAGGAGACTCATAAAGTGGCCCAAATAGTACTGAGCCTGAGGATTGGGAACTTGTTTTAGAATTCAGCAAAGAGGACCAAGAAACTGATAAAGAGAAAATAGAATATGAGAGCAAACTGGGGAGAACTGAAAAGCTCCTATAGGAATGTGAAAAGGAAAAGATTAGCAAAGACCAATGTGGGTCCATTCCAGGCAGAGACAGGAGAGTTTATAATGGGGAATAAGGAAATGGCAGAGAAACTAAACAATGTGAGTCTGTCTTCACAGAGGAAGATACAGAAATTGTCCCTAAAACACTAGAGATCCAAGGGACCAGTGAGCACGAGGAACTGAAAGAGATTAGTATTCGTGAAAAAGTAGTACTGGAGAAATTAATGGGATTGAAAGTTAATAAATCCCCAAAAGCTGATGCTCTACAGCCCAGAGTGTTGAAAGCGGTGGCTGTAGAGATAGTGGATGCATTGGTGGTCATCTTTCAAAATTCTATAGATTCTGGAGTGGTTCCTGCAGATTGGAAGGTGGTAAATGTAACCCCACTATTTAAGGAGGGAGAGAGAAAACGGGGAACCACAGACCCATTAGTCTGACATCAATACGAGGGAAAATGCTACAATCTATTATAAAGGATGTGATAACACCCGAATTAGGAACAGGACTCGGCCACTCGGCCCCTCAAGCCTGCTCCACCATTCAATAAGTTCACGGCTGATCTGATTGTAACCTCAACTCCACATTCCCGCCGACCCCCCGATAACCTTTCACCTCCTTGCTTATCAAGAATGTATCCAGCTCTGCCTTCAAAATATTCAAAGACTGCTTCCACTGCCCTTTGAGGAAGAGAGTTCCAAAGACTCACAACCCTCAAAGTAAAATGTTCTCCTGTTCCTTCAAGGACAATTTGTTACTTTTAAAGTCACTCTAATTACTAGATTCTCCCACAAGAGGAAGCATCCTTTCCACATCCACCCTGTCAAGGCCCCTCAGGATCTTATACGGTTCAATCAAGTCACCTAAACTCCATCGGACACAAGCCCAGCCTGTCCAATCATTCCTCATAAGACCAGCCTCCAATTCCAGGTACGAGTCCAGTAAACCTTCTCTGAACTGCTTCCAACACATTGACATCATTCCTTAAATGAGAGCAATACTGTACACAGTGCTCCAGATGTGGTCTCACCAATGTCCTGTATAACTGAAGCATAACCTCCCTACTTTTGTATTCAATTCCCCTCACAATAAGCAATAACATTTTATTAGCTTTCCTAATTACTTGCTGTACCTGTATACTCGCCTTTTGTGATTCATGCTCTTGGACACCCAGATCCCTCTGAGTCTCAGAGCTCTGCAATCTCACCATTTAGATAAGTTGTTTTATTCCTTCTTACCAAGATGGACAATTTCTCATTTTTCTCTCATTACACTCCATTTAACAGATGTTTTCCGACTCACTTAACCTATCTATATCACTTTAGTCTCCTTATGATCCCTTCACAATTTATTTTCCATCTTATCTTTGTATCATTGGAACATAGGAGCAGGAGTTGGCCATTCAGCCCATCGAGCCTGCTGCACCATTCAATACGATCATGGCTGATCATCCACTTCAATGCCTTTTTCCCCACTCTATCCCCATATCCCTTTGTGTTATTGGTATTTAGAAATCTGACAGTCTCTGCTTTAAACACACTCAGTGACTGAGCTCCCACAGCCCTCTGGGGAAGAGAATTCCAAAGATTCACAACCCTCTGAGTAAAGAAATGTCTCCTCCGAGACCGGTCCTAAGTGACTTCCCCCTTATTTTGAAATCGTGTCCCCTGGTTCTAGGCTCCCCAACCAGGGGAAACACCCCATCTGCCAATTATTTTTGGCTATCCTCAACATATGATAAATGTGAAGAACAGATGATGAATGCTGCAACATCGATAGCAACCTGTCTGACCATCAAGAGAAGAATTCTGCTGTCAGAGCCAGGCAACTACATATCACTGAATTGTTGAAGCTTTTCTTGTGTAATCTTGGAGGCCGCCCCGGTCTTTGGAAATCTAGAATTGGGTAAATTTATGCTCGCGACTGTGACATGTGCGAAGACTAAAATGGACTACACTCGCGTGTATGTTTGCCTGTTGAAAAATGTAAAATGTTATTATAGAGTACAAGTTGCATGTAATCATAAGAAATGTTTAAAATTTAAAACGTTTTTAGAAAAATAAAGCTATCTGCGTACATAGCTGGTTCATTATTTTAAAGAGGGAGGTGTGACGATTGGAAGGTTTTAGGAAAATTGGATTATAAATGTATTGGGCAATTTGCAGAATTAAAAGCGTGGGGTTAGAGTGTGATTCACTGCAGTGGTCCTGTTTTTATTTGAAAGAAGGATCCTGTTTTGCAGGGCCGGGGTGTTTTTAGTAGCCAGAAGGTGAAATTGACAAAGGAATGTGTTTTTCAGTCTGGGCTAATGGACTGTGGTTTGACTGGGAAAGTACTTGTGGAATCTCTGTACTTTGCAGCCGTCAGAGATCATTTGTTTTCCAGCTTGGGGAGATGAGGTCATTGCTGCGTGCAACCAAGGAAGGCAGAAATACATTTAAAAAGTCTTTAGAGAGCAGTTTTTGGGGAAAGATTTGGAGGAGTTGAATTCTAGGTCCACAATTCTCCACAGTAAGATAGATTGAGAGCTGTATCTTTCTTTTCCTGTTGTTTAATGGGAGATTGAGTAGGAGTGTTTAAATGGGTAATTGTAAGCTGTTGTTTTTGGGTGTGATGTTAAAATGTTTAATATTGTCGCCATAATAAAATTTTATTTTAAAAATAACCAAGCCCTATTTCTTCATGCGATCACTCCTGGAGCGAATCATTCTTTCCGCACAGTCTGACAAATAAACTGAAATATTGGGGGTTTGGTCCAGTGTCCCAGCCACTGTTGGGGTCTGATCTGGGATCGGATTAGTGACCGATGTAACAATTGGTTGGAGGCCCATTTCCCAGTCAGTCCTCCAGCACCTTCCTGTCTCTCTATTAGTGCGACACACATGGCAGTTTCCCAACTGGGATGCAGGCCCCGTTATTCTCAGCTAAATTCAGCCCTCAGCTCTGTGGCCCGGCTGTCATTGATATGAGCAATAGAGAGACAGAAAGGTGCCCGGGGAGAAAGTGGGAAGTTAAAACTTGTGGCTCAAAATCAACACTTCAACATTTGTCAGTTAAATCCATGTTATTTATACTGGGTTTTTAATTATTAGATTGAGGCATCGGAGGCAAAGGGTGAAAGGTTTTAAAGTATAACTTTTCCTTTCTAACTCGTGTCCGCCATGGCTCAGTAGGCAGCACTATCACCTCTGGATCAGAAAGTTAAGACCCAGTCAGGGACCTGTGGACAAAAACCAGTTCCAACATTCCTGATCCAACCATGGAGGGAGTGCCGCACTGTCAGAACAGCCTTCTTTCAATAAGATGTGAAACTGAGGTCCTGTCTGCCCCTCTCAGGTGGATGTAAAAGTTCCCACAGCCACTATTTTGAAGAAGAGCAGGGGAGTTATCCCCGGTGTCCTGGTCAATATTTATCCCTCAATCAACATCACCAAAAACAGATCATCTGCTCATTATCACATTGCTGTGTGTGGGATCTTGCTGCGTTTCATACATTATAACTGACTACACTTCAAAAGTACTTCATTGACTGTAAAGTATGTTGGGCCTGTTGCTCTTTTTAATAATGATGCTCTTTAGTCGTCAGGTATCAAATGATACCACAAGGCTTTACCGGATATCGATCAAAGGACCACACAACCAGTTAGTCAGTTCAAGTTCAAAGATGGTTTATTTACACCCAAGGATTACTTCGACGTGCAACACAAAACACTACAAGTTAAACTACACCTAACAACTACAATAACCTCTACTTAGCTTCAGGGCAACCGGCTCTATGCAGATGGACAAGGCCTTTGTCTGGATCTTGCGTGGCTGGGTGGAAGAAGTGGCTCTGTTCCTGCTGGGCTCATCCATCTGGTAGCGATCGTTGGTCTTGAACTTGTCTGTCTGGTCGTTATGCTGCATTTGGGTTGGCATAGGCCGGATCCAAGAGAGACCGAGCATGGCTGTGTCTCTTCTTATCCCTTTGGGATTTCGCGCTCTGGGGCGGTCCTTAACTTGGACCCAATAATGCGACAGGCTTCGATCACTGCCTTCGATTTTGGCCCATAAAGGGGCGGGTGCCTTGATGGCTGGGCGTGTCCTTAGCGGTCATTGACCTTGGCTGTTTGGGCTCCCTGACCAAAGGGAGTGGCGTTACTTAGTCTGTATCTGTATCGGTTACCTGAGTACAGTTCTTTTGTTCTGGGGAAATGGGCCATTAGAATGCAAACGAGCGGGGGTTTCGATCGCGTCTAGCTATCTGGGTTGCAAATACACACACAAGCTCGGAGCCTGTCTGAGTCCTGGGATGGCCATAATTCCCATGGTCCTTTGCACATGGCCATCTGAGCTGGCTACAGGACGTCCTCAGGTGTGAAAGGCACTATAGAAATGCAAGTTTTTAAATTGAAGATTTCTATTATCTGAACTTGTTATCTGGAACTTAATTGATTTCAGACACCCACAAATTTCCATTTAATAAATTCACTTTGGTTCAGACAAACCAATTAAGGCAAGATCAGAATTCTCTGGATTTAAAAGTTTATTAAATTAAATGATTTACTGAACAACTTTAAGACATTGACTTTTACAACTTCATGTGGGTGATCAATCTGTAGAAGCGTAACCCTCTCTGGCTCCTTTGACAGTAATTCTTGTGGAATTCAGCCTTGCGAGTCTGGCTCCTTTCACAGTAATTTCCTTGGAACTCGGTCTCGGGAATCTTCAGTACTTGGCCAACAAGGAAGACCTTCGGAACCTCTACCTTTATCCCCAAAGTGTCCATTAACTCACGTCAGAGTTGGGCCTGTTGTAACATGATAATTGTCAATTTGGTCACAAGATTAATTGAATTGGATCCCCAATTACTTATACTGCCTACTCTCATTATCTTAGACAGGAATACAATAGAACTGTTTCATACCCTTAGTGTTGGGTGGGGTTACTGGGTTATGGGGATAGGGTGGAGGTGTTAACCTTGGGTAGGGTGCTCTTTCCAAGAGCCGATCCAGACTTGATGGGCTGAATGGCCTCCTTCTGCACTGTAAATTCTATGATACTATCCCTTTATCAGATTCTGTACAATCCCTTATTCATACAGTTTCAAATGTTGAGGTTAATCAGAGTTTGAAGGTCTCTCTTGCCAGTGCATTTATCTTCATTTCACATTCTTTACATACACAGCAATTAAGCTTTTACATTTTTACAGCAAATAAAATTCAGGCTTTCACTATCACTACTGATTCACAGTGGATTCATTAGTTGCAATTCGATTAAGGCTCACTAGGTATTACTGCTACTGGCCGGTAGCTAATTCATACAGTAATCTAATTCATACATTTGGTTAATGCAAGATATACTGGTTCTTCTTTTCTATTTTTTTTTAATGAAAATTTTTTTTTAAAGAAAAATAAATTTAAAGTACCCAATTCAGTTTTCCCAATTAAGAGCCAATTTTAGCGTGGACAATCCGCTTAGCCTGCATATTTTTGGATTGTGGGGGCGAAACCCACACCAACACGGGGAGAATGTGCAACTCCACATGGACAGTGACCCAGAGCCAGGATTGAACCTGGGACCTCGGCGCCGTGAGGCAGCAGTGCTATCCACTGCGCCACCGTGCTGCCCTCTTTTTATTTCCAATCTTGATCAGGTTGAATAATAAGCTTATTCTTGAGTCAGACTTAGATAGAATATGATAGCCCGCTAGTTATCAGAATACTTTCTTTGTATAAACAATTTCTGCTCACTCTGCAGTTTAGAAACATTTGGGTTTGTACAATCTTAATTTATAAAACAATAATTTGGCCATTACAATATTATCTATTACATTGTTTTGCGAATTATAACTTAATCAGAGTTCATTGTTGCATAATCAACTGTTTTGTGACTGGCTTCTAACATGAAATCAATATGTGATTAACAAAGAAATGTTCCATAATCTGTGCTAGAAGCTAGATGTTACGAGTTTAAAATGACTTCCTTGACCTTGTTACTTATAGCCATGAATATGGAATTATAAAATTAAATGGATTTCCCAGTCCTACTTACAGTTTTGTATGTTACAACAATGACTACACTTAGCACTACATTCATTAAGCTTCACCCGATGTCTGTGTATTTACATTGTGTATTTATTGCATGTCCTCAATATGTGATTAACAAAGAAATGTTCCATAATCTGTGCTAGAAGCGAGATGTTACGAGTTTAAAATGACTTCCTTGACCTTGTTACTTATAGCCATGAATATGGAATTATAAAATTAAATGGATTTCCCAGTCCTACCTACAGTTTTGTATGTTACAACAATGACTACACTTAGCACTACATTCATTAAGCTTCACCCGATGTCTGTGTATTTACATTGTGTATTTATTGCATGTCCTCTGTTTTCCATGTATGGAACGATCTGCTTGCACTTTACGCAGAACAATACTTTTTACTGTATCTCAGTACAGGTAACAATATATTTAAATCTAAAATCTAAATCTTTTGGAGGTTCTATGATGTTATAGAAAAGGATTTTTTTTTTTTTTAGATTTTCCTCAAACTTGGGATATATTACAGTTGGTCCCCTCATTAAAATGATTGATGAAGATTGAGGTTTAATTTTGAGTAATATTTTGATTCTCTCTGAAATTCTCAATGAAAATCTAAACATACTATATCCTGAATAATTTGTTTTTAAAATACAGGCAAGTTGTTGTGATCAGGAGAGCATTACCTGAAAAGGGCGCAAGAAACAGATTCAACTCTTTCTTCAAAAGGGAATTGGACAGATCCTTGAAACGAAAAGAACATTTCTGGACAATGGGATTAATTGGTTGGCTCTTTCACAGATCTGGCATTAGCACGATCGGCCTAATGGTCTCACTCTGTGTGACCTGAGCCTCGTATGCAGTTAACGTGAGTGGTAATGAGGGTAAAGAGACCTGGGTATAAATGGACCTGGGCATCCTGTCAATAAGTCACTGAAGGCTATCATGCAGGTGCAGCAAGTTATTAGGAAGGTTAATGGGATGTTGGCCTTTATCACAAGAGGATTTGAGTACAGGAGTAGTGAAGACTTGCTTCAATAGTGTAGAACCTTGGTTAGACCGCAGCTAGAGTACTGTGTGCAGTTTTGCTCCCCTTACCTTAGGAAAGATAGTATTGCCACAGAGGGAGGGCAATGAAGGTTCACCAGACTTGTTCCGGGGATGGCAGGACTGTCCTATGAAGAGAGATTGGGGAAACTGGGTGTGCAGTCTCCAGAATCTTGAAGAATGAGAGGTGATCTTATTGAAACTTATAAAATACTTAAAGGAATTGACAGTCTGGAATCAAGGACCGGTCTCGGAGGAGACATTTCTTTACTCCAGAGGGCTGTGGAAGCGCAGTCATTGAGTGTGTTTAAAGTAGAGACTGACAGATTTCTAAATACCAATAACACAAAGGGATATGGGGACAGTGTGGGGAAAAAGGAATTGAAGTGGATGATGAGCCATGAATGTATTGAATGATAGAGCAGGCTTGATGGGCTGAATGGCCAACCCCTGCTATGTTCCAATGATACAAAGGTAAGCAGGAAAGTAAATTGTGAAGAGGACATAAGGTTAAAAAGGAAGATGTTAAATGAGTGGAATAACACCTACCAAATGGAGAATAACGTGGGAAAATGTGTAATTGGCCATTTTGGCCAGAAGAATAAAAAAGCTTATTATCTAAATGGTGAGAGATTGCAGAGCTC
The DNA here is from genome assembly GCF_047496885.1 of Scyliorhinus torazame. Taxonomy (NCBI): domain Eukaryota; kingdom Metazoa; phylum Chordata; class Chondrichthyes; order Carcharhiniformes; family Scyliorhinidae; genus Scyliorhinus; species Scyliorhinus torazame. Next base: position 141,338,143 of record NC_092711.1, on the reverse strand, counting down.
TGAGACTCAGAGGGATCTGGGTGTCCAAGAGCATGAATCACAAAAGGCGAGTATACAGGTACAGCAAGTAATTAGGAAAGCTAATAGAATTATTGTTTATTGTGAGGGGAATTGAATACAAAAGTAGGTTATGCTTCAGTTATACAGGACACTGGTGAGACCACATCTGGAGCACTGTGGATAGTATCGCTCATTTAAGGAATGATGTAAATGTGTTGGAAGCAGTTCAGAGAAGGTTTACTGGACTCATACCTGGAATTGGAGGCTGGTCTTGAGGAATGATTGGACAGGCTGGGCTTGTGTCCGATGGAGTTTAGGTGACTTGATTGAACCGTATAAGATCCTGAAGTGCCTCGACAGGGTGGATGTGGAAAGGATGTTCCCTCATGTGGGAGGATCTAGAAATTGGAGTCACTTTAAAAGTAACAAGTTGCCTATTTGTGGCAGAGGGTTGGGAGTCTTTGGAACTCTCTTCCTCAAAGGGCAGTGGAAACAAAGTCTGAATATTTTGAAGGCACAGCTGGATAGATTCTTGATAAGCAAGGGGGTGAAAGGTTATCAGAAGGGTCGGCGGGAATGTGAAGCTGAGGTTACAATCAGATCAGCTCTGAACTTATTCAATGGTGGAGCAGGCTCGAGGGGCCGAGTGGCCTACTCCTGTTCCTAATTCGTATGTTATCACATCCTTTATAATAGATTGTCGCATTTTCCATCCTGCTGATGTCAGGTTAATGGGTCTGTGGTTCTTCGTTTTCTCTCTCTCTCCTTAAATAGTGGGGTTACATTTACCACCTTCCAATCTGCAGGAACCATTCCAGAATCTATAGAATTTTGAAAGATGACCACCAATGTATCCACTATCTCTACAGCCACCTCTTTCAACACTCTGGGATGTGGATCATCAGCTTTTGGGGGTTTATTAACTTTCAACCACTGGGTTACGGGGTTAGGGTGGAGGTGTGGGCTTAAATAGGGTGCTCTTTCCAAGGGCCGGTGCAGACTCAATGGGCCGAATGGCCTCCTTCTGCACTATAAATTCTATGAGAATTTCTCCAGTGCTACTTTTTCAGTTCCTCGTGCTCACTAGTCCCTTGGTTCTCTAGTGCTTTTGGGACAATTTCAATATCTTGCTCTGTGAAGACAGATTCACATTGTTTAGTTTCTCTGCCATTTCCTTATTCCCCATTATAAACTCTCCTGTCTCTGCCTGGAATGGACCCACATTGGTCTTTGCTAATCTTTTCCTTTTCACAATCCTAAAGTTGCTTTTCTAGTCGGTTTTTATGTTTCTCCCCAGTTTGCTCTGATATTCTATTTTCTCTTTATCAGTTTCTTGGTTCTCCTTTGCTGAATTCTAAAACAAGTTCCCAATCCTCAGGCTCGCTACTATTTTGGCCACTTTATGAGTCTCTTCCTTTGATCTAAAGGAATCTTTAACTTTTCTTGTTAGTCAGGGATGCATAACTTTTCCTTTTGGAATTTTTGTTCCTCAAACCAATCTATATTTAATGTCAACAGGTAATAATTCCTTAAATGCTGGTAATTTCCTGTCCACCATCGTGCCTTTTATTGTAATTTTCCAGTTTCCCACAGACAACTTGCCCCTTAGCTTGGCAGTTTTCTTCTGTGAGAAACACCCGAATAAATTAAACAAAGGACCTTGTAATCACCATTGTCCATCTCTATGGCAACGAGCATAATTTAGGGGGTTCCAAAATGAAATGTGAAGTAAATATATTCTTACCTCCAAACATCCTTTCACTCGGTGATCCTTCTGAAATTTAAAAAGAAGTATTCACAACAAGGCTCAAAGAGCATCAGCCCACTGACGGTCTGGAATGCACTGCCTTTTCCTTCGCTCTAATGGCACCGTTAACTTTTCTTGTTAGCCATGGTTCCATCACTTCTGTTGGATTTTTGTTCCTTAAAGAAATCTATATTTATTGTATACATGTGAAATGAAAGTCTCCCAAATCCCAGAGGGCCATAGGTTACTCTCCGCTTTGACAGAGAGCTGACTGGTGGTGATTTAACCTGCGGGTCAATGCACCTCAGGTGATGGGCAATGTTGAGAAGCTAGACCCTTCACGGATAACCTCAGCCGGCACTGGAGATGAAGTTGTGCCGTTGGCCCCTTCACATCATGAACCAGCCATCCAGGCAACTGAGTTAACTGACCCACTGGTAGGTATATATTTTTTTTTTTTTTTTTTTTTTTTTTTTTTATAAATGTTTTATTGAAAATTTTTTCCCAAACAACAATTTTTCCCCTCTTACAAAGCAAACGCAACAATAACAATACAGAAATTTTAAACAATACACAAGTAACAAAACCCCTTTATCTTTGACCTAAACTAAACCCCCCCTCCCCCCCCCCCCCCTCCCCCTGGGTTGCTGCTGCTGGTCATCTGTCTTCCCTCTAACGTTCCCCTAGGTAGTCGAGAAATGGCTGCCACCGCCTGGTGAACCCTTGAGCCGATCCTCTCAGGGCAAACTTTATCTGCTCCAGTTTAATGAACCCCGCCATATCATTTACCCAGGCCTCCAGTCCGGGGGGTTTCGCCTCCTTCCACATGAGTAGGATCCTGCGCCGGGCTACTAGGGACGCAAAGGCCACAACGTCGGCCTCTTTCGCCTCCTGCACTCCCGACTCTTCCGCAACTCCAAATAGAGCTAACCCCCAGCCTGGTTTGACCCGGGCCTTCACCACCCGCGAAATCACTCCCGTCACTCCCTTCCAATACCCTTCCAGTGCCGGGCATGCCCAAAACATATGTGCGTGGTTTGCCGGGCTCCCGCCACACCTCCCACATTTGTCCTCCACTCCAAAGAACCTGCTCAATCTTGCTCCCGTTATGTGTGCTCTATGTAGCACCTTAAATTGAATCAGGCTAAGCCTGGCGCATGAGGAAGAGGAATTTACCCTGCTTAGGGCATCAGCCCACATACCCTCCTCTATCTCCTCCCCTAGTTCTTCTTCCCACTTTCCTTTTAGTTCGCCCACCGACTCCTCCCCCTCTTCCCTCATCTCTCGGTAAATCTCTGACACCTTGCCCTCTCCGACCCACACCCCTGAAAGCACCCTGTCCTGTATCCCCTGTGTCGGGAGCAATGGAAATTCCCTCACCTGTTGTCTAGTAAATGCCCTCACCTGCATATATCTCAAGAAATTTCCCCGGGGCAACTTATACTTTTCCTCCAATGCTCCCAAGCTCGCAAAAGTCCCATCTATAAATAAATCTCCCACCCTCCTAATTCCCAACTGGAACCAGCTCTGAAATCCTCCATCCATTCTTCCTGGGGCGAACCTATGGTTGTTCCTGATTGGGGACCCCACCAGGGCTCCCCGCACCCCTCTCTGTCGCCTCCACTGTCCCCAGATATTCAATGTTGCCGCCACCACCGGGTTCGTGGTAAACTTTTTAGGTGAGATCGGTAGCGGCGCCGTCACCAGCGCCTCTAAACTCGTCCCTTTACAGGACTTTCTCTCCAGTCTTTCCCACGCCGCTCCCTCACCCTCCATCATCCATTTACGTATCATTGCCACATTGGCGGCCCAATAGTAATCGCCCAAGTTCGGTAGTGCCAATCCTCCTCTGTCCCTACTACGCTGAAGGAACCCCCTCCTTACTCTCGGAACTTTCCCTGCCCACACGAAGCTCGTGATGCTCCTGTCTATTTTATTAAAAAAGGTCTTAGTGATTAGTATAGGGAGACATTGAAATACAAATAAGAACCTCGGGAGGACCATCATCTTAATTGCTTGCACCCTGCCCGCCAGCGATAGAGGCTGCATGTCCCACCTCTTGAAGTCCTCCTCCATTTGTTCTACCAACCGTGTCAGATTAAGTCTGTGCAAGGTTCCCCAGCTCCTAGCGATCTGAATCCCCAGGTATCGGAAGTTTCTTTCCACTTTCCTTAGAGGCAAGCCTTCTATCTCTCTACTCTGGTCCCCTGGATGTATCACAAATAATTCACTCTTCCCCATGTTTAGCCTATACCCCGAGAAATCCCCGAACCCCCTCAAAATTCGCATGACCTCTATCATTCCCCCCGCTGGGTCCGACACGTATAACAATAGGTCATCCGCATATAACGAGACTCGGTGTTCTTCTCCCCCTCGAATCACCCCTCTCCATTTCCTGGAGTCTCTCAACGCCATGGCCAGAGGTTCAATTGCCAACGCGAACAACAATGGAGACAGCGGGCATCCCTGTCTTGTTCCCCTATATAGTCGGAAATACTCCGATCTATGTCGACCTGTAACTACGCTTGCCGTTGGAGCCCCATAAAGAAGTCTAACCCAGCTAATAAACCCGTTCCCAAACCCAAACCTCCTTAACACTTCCCATAAATACTCCCACTCCACCCTATCAAATGCCTTCTCTGCGTCCATTGCCGCCACTATCTCTGCCTCCCCCTCCACTGGGGGCATCATTATCACCCCTAATAGTCGTCGCACGTTAACATTCAGTTGTCTCCCTTTTACGAACCCTGTCTGGTCTTCGTGCACCACCCCCGGGACACAGTCCTCTATCCTCGATGCCAGTACCTTTGCCAACAATTTGGCGTCCACGTTCAACAATGAAATGGGTCTATAGGACCCGCACTGCAACGGATCTTTATCCCTCTTCAAAATTAACGATATCGTCGCCTCCAACATCGTCGGGGGTAGAGTCCCCCCTTTCCTGGCCTCATTGAACGTCCTCACCATCAACGGGGCCAACAAGTCCACATATTTTCTGTAATACTCCACCGGGAACCCGTCTGGTCCTGGGGCCTTCCCTGCTTGCATGCTTCCCAGTCCCTTAATAACCTCGTCCACCCCAATCGGTGCCCCCAGGCCTACCACCCCCCGCTCCTCCACTTTCGGGAACCTCAATTGGTCCAGGAACTGCCGCATCCCCTCCTCTCCCTCTGGGGGTTGAGACCTATACAGTTCCTCATAGAAGGTCTTGAACACCTCATTTATCTTTCCTGCCCTTCGCACCGTGTCTCCCCTTTCGTCTCTAATTCCTCCTATTTCCCTCGCTGCTGCCCTCTTTCGCAATTGATGAGCCAACAGGCGACTCGCCTTTTCCCCATATTCATACCTCCTCCCCTGTGCCTTCCTCCACAGTACCTCCGCCTTTCTGGTGGTCAGAAGGTCAAATTCCGTCTGGAGTCGTCTCCTCTCCCTGTACAATTCCTCCTCCGGGGTCTCTGCAAATTCCCTATCCACCCTTAAAATCTCCCCCAGTAATCTTTCCCTTTCCTTGGCCTCTGTTTTCCTTTTGTGGGCCCCAATGGAGATCAGCTCTCCTCTGACCACCGCTTTTAGTGCTTCCCATACCACTCCCACAGGGACCTCGCCGTCGTCATTGACCTCCAGGTATCTCTCAATACACCCCCGCACTCTTGCACACACTCCCTCATCCGCCATCAGTCCCACATCTAATCGCCAGAGTGTTCTCTGCTCCCTTTCCTCTCCTAATTCCAGGTCCACCCAATGTGGGGCATGATCCGAAACCGCTTTGGCTGAGTACTCAGCTTCTTCCACCCTAGAGATCAACGACCTTCCCAAAACAAAAAAATCTATCCGGGAGTACACTTTATGGACATGGGAGAAGAAGGAATACTCCCTAGCCCTAGGTCTAAGAAATCGCCATGGATCCACTCCCCCCATTTGGTCCATAAACCCCTTAAGTACCTTGGCCGCTGCCGGCCTTCTTCCGGTCCTTGAGCTGGATCTATCTAGCCCCGGGTCCAGCACCGTATTAAAGTCCCCTCCTAAAATCAAGTTTCCTACCTCCAGGTCCGGTATACGCCCCAGCATCCGTCTCATAAATCCCGCATCGTCCCAGTTTGGGGCATACACGTTAACCAACACGACCTCCATTCCCTCCAGCCTGCCACTCACCATTACATATCTACCTCCGCTATCTGCTACGATGTTCTTTGCTTCAAATGCGACCTGTTTCCCCACCAAAATGGCCACCCCTCTATTCTTTGCGTCCAGTCCTGAGTGGAACACCTGTCCCACCCATCCTTTCCTTAGCCTAACTTGGTCCGCCACCTTTAGGTGTGTCTCTTGGAGCATAACCACGTCTGCCCTTAGTCCTTTCAAATGAGCGAGCACTCGGGCCCTTTTTATCGGTCCGTTCAGGCCTCTCACGTTCCACGTGATCAGCCTCACTAGGGGGCTACCTGCCCCCCTCCCGTGTCGACTAGCCATTACCTTCTCTAGGCCAGTCCCATATCCCGCCTCCGCGCTCCCGCTCGCTCCCCCAGCGTCGCACACCATCCCCGCCCACCCACTCTTTAGCCATTTCCTTTTGGATTTCCGCAGCAGCAACCCAGTTGTCCCCCCCCCCCCTTCTCCCTCCCTCCTCCCCTCCCCGCTAGATCTCTTTCTAGCTTGATTGCTCCCCCCATATTACTTCCGTAAGTCAGCTGACTTCAACTGACCCCGGCTACTCCTGCTCACTCCTCGACCCCCCCATGTGGGGAACTCCCATCCGCCTTGCGCCTGTCTTCCCGCCTTATTCTTTCTGGTGCGGGAACATCCCTTTACCTGACCCGCCTCTTATGGCGCAGCTCCCTTTCCCCTCCCCCTCCCCTTCCCCATTCTCCAACTATGTCCCGTCTTTCCCCCCTCACCGGCGCCCACATTTCCCCAATGTCTCCCCCCTTCCCTGTTTACTTCTCAATTAACTTCCACCGTAACATTAACAATAACATTTCCTGCAGCATCAGTCCCTCAGTTCCGATCCAATTTCTCTTCTTTGATGAAGGTCCATGCTTCCTCCGCCGTCTCGAAATAATGGTGTCTCTCCTGATACGTGACCCATAGTCTTGCCGGCTGCAGCATCCCGAACTTCACCTTCCTTTTATGCAACACCTCTTTGGCTCGGTTGAAGCTCGCCCTCCTTCTCGCCACCTCCGCACTCCAATCCTGGTATACCCGTACCACTGCATTCTCCCATCTGCTACTCCGCACCTTTTTAGCCCATCTCAGGACCTCTTCTCTATCCTTAAGGCGGTAAAATCGCACGATTATCGCCCTGGATGGTTCTCCCGCTTTTGGTCTTCTCGCCGGAATCCGATTTGCCCACTCCACCTCCAAGGGGCCCGTAGGGGCCTCAGCACCCATCAGTGAGCTCAGCATCGTACTTGCGTACGCTCCACAGTCCACTCCTTCCACACCCTCAGGGAGACCCAGTATCCGAAGGTTCTTCCTTCGCGCTCCATTTTCTAGGGCTTCGATCCTTTCAGTACACTTTTTATGAAGTGCCTCGTGCGTCTGTGTCTTAACCGCCAGGCCCAGGATCTCGTCCTCAATATCTGTCACCTTCTGCTCCACCACACGGAGCTCTGTCTCCTGGGTCTTTAATGTCTCCTTGAGCCCCTCAATTGCCTGTAGCAACGGGGTCAGCACCTCCCTCTTCAGCAGCTCCACGCACCGTCTCACAATTTCATGCTCAGGCCCCCATGTCGCCTGCGCTTTCTCCGCCGCCATCTTGTACTTCTCTCTTTCTGACCCTTTGGTCGACGATTCCTCGCGCTGCAGCCGCCGCCGCCGGTTTTTTCCTCCTTCGTTTGGGGGGGACTCCCTTCTCACACGCCCCACACCGGGTTGCGTCGTCGAAAAATTCCCCGTTGAGGCTCTTAAAAGAGCCCGAAGGTCCGTCGGAGCTGGAGCTGCCGAAGCGTGCGGCTAGCTAGGCATCACCGCAACCGGAAGTCCCTTCAGTGGCCTTGATGAGGTCTTTTCACAGTTGTTCCCTCTGCTGCTAGAATTCACCTTTGATACAGGCCCTCAGGTCAGCTTGCAGCTTTAAGCTTGCCCTTCCCCCGCCTGCATGCTGGAAGAGGCCCTGTTTATCCTGTAGTTGCAGCCAAATCTTTCACTGTTTCTGCGTGTGTCTGGCAACCAAGAGACATACCCTTCCTGGGGGACACTGTCGGGGGAATATTGCCGCCTTCTTCCCACACCGGGAAATGTCAAACAAATGCCGTGGGGGCCCTGTAAAAGGGCCCAAAAGTCCGTTCCAAGCAGGAGCTGCCGAATATGCGACCTAGCTCTGCATAGCCGCACCCGGAAGTCGACCCACTGGTAGATATATAATACTTCCTTGAATATTAGCTATTGCCTGTGTCCCATCATACCATTTAATGTGGTTTCCCAGTCCACCTCAAACAACATGTCCCTCATACGCTGATAGTTTTCTTCTGCGAGAAACACCCAGATAAATTAAATAAAAGATCCATTTACCACCATAGCCCATCTTCATGACAATGTGGCATGCTTTGGGAGGTTCCAAACAGAAATGCAAACTAAGTACCTTCTGACTTTATAGGAATCTATAATTTATGGGAGCTTAATTTGCCGAACTACGCCAAGTTTTGGGGAAGCTTAGTTGATGAATCAAAGTCCTGGCGCAATACGACAAGTTGTAAGATTTGTAATATTTCTGGACTATGCCAAGTTGTTCGATTCCTTGTATTATTCGACTGTGTAAAGTTGAAGGAATTTATATCATTTCCACTATACGGTTACCAGTAGCACTTTGCGAATACTGGGACTCAGCAGGAATTTGCAGTTAAAACTTCTCAGGTGCCAAAAAGAATTGTTTTATTTGTAGTCGCTTGATTACAATTTGAAAGTCATTTAAAAGGCAATTCGTAGACAATTCGAAGCTTTCAGAGAATTACAGGCATTATCTTTTTTGTTTAGGCAGACAGCTCGAAAGTAACTTTTAAAAGGTCAAAGTCTGGCAATGAAACATGAAAAGAGAGAGAGAGCTAATCTTCAGCTAAACTCAAAGTCAAAAGTACACTCCATCACTGACACAGACTGACAGAACCCCCAAAAGATATCTAAAACAGAGACTATGAAGGACAAAACTGACTAAACTAACAGAAAGACAGCACAACACAAAGACACTACAGAAAGACTCACTGACAGAATCAAAGACAGAAATTAAGGACAGACAATACACAAGACAGCACCCCAAAGACAACACTAAAATGGCGGGCGGAAACTTTTCAGTTATACACTTTCATATCTGTCTTAAGTCATCTAATCACACCCCAATATAATCCTAATTGGTTTGGGTTAGACTCAAACACATTTGATTTGATGGCAAGCCGTCCATCTTCAATGTGCAACATCAGCTTTTCTGACCTAGCTGTTATCTGCATTGTGAACAATGGTGCCTTCCTGTTGCTGTGGTATTCAGTCCCTGTCCTTGACAATTAGCACAAGCAGTGTCAAATTGTTTTGCAACTGTGCTGTTTTAATGTCACACTGACTCTGAAAATATGCATTTGCCAGAACAACGGACCTCGGTAAAAGTGAACTATGCTGTATAAATGGGTATTTAAAACTGGGGCCTAATATTTATGCTTAAACAGCTATCTTTTATCTATACTAGTTGTATTCGAAATACCTGGCTTCTACACTTCCAAATATCCTTTCAATCTGTTCTTTGTGAAATTTAGCCAGGTATTCACAACAAGGCTCAAAGAGCATCAGCCCACTGGAAATAAAGTTATTAGTCCAGTCAGTCAAGCATAAAGGCACCCTCCAACCATCGCTATTGACAATTTGGCAGAATTAACGAAATGCCATCCTTGATGCAATTGAGAGCAGGATTAACAACAGCAGAATACAATTCCTGTAATCACTTGTGGACTTGTTGGTGCCTCCGCAGGTGGGATGGATCACTGAATGCCTTGTCACAGTGAGAGCAGGTAAATGGCCTCTCCCCGGTGTGAACTCGTAGGTGTGTCTGCAGCGACGATGAATCACTAAATCCCTTCCCACACTGAGAGCAGATGAATGGCCTCTCCCCGGTGTGAACTCGCTGATGTGTCCGCAGGGTGGATGAATCAATGAACCCCTTCCCACACTGAGAGCAGGTAAATGGCCTCTCCCCAGTGTGAACTCGCTGGTGTACCCGCAGGTTGGATACGTGAGTGAATCCTTTCCCACACTGAGGGCAGATGAATGGCTTTTCCCCTGTGTGAGCTCGATGATGTGTTCGCAGGGTGGATGAATCACTGAACCCCTTCCCACACTGGGAGCAGATGAAAGGCTTCTCCCCAGTGTGAATTCGTTGATGTACCCGTAAGTTGGATAAGTGAGAGAATGCCTTCGCACACTGAGAGCAGGTAAATGGCCTCTCCTGTGTGTGTACTCGCTGGTGTGACTGCAGGTGCGATAACTGAGTGAATCGCTTCCCACACTGAGAACAGGTGAACGGCCTCTGCCCAGTGTGAACTCGCTGGTGTGTCTGCAGGTGGGAGAACTGAGTGAATCCCTTCCCACACTTAGAGCAGGTGAACGGCCTCTCCCCAGTGTGACTGCGTCGATGAGCTTCCAACTCCGATGGGGCTTTGTATCCCTTCCCACAGTCTCCACATTTCCATGGTTTCCCCATGGTTTGTGTCTCGTTCACACAGAGAAAAAGGGTAGGGTCTCTCCCCGCTGTGAATGGTGTGATATTTATTCAGACTGTGTAACTGGCTAAAGCTCTTTCCACAGTCAGTGCTCTGGAACACTCTCACTCAGGTGTATGTGTCTCGGTGCTTTTCCAGTCACACTGAGGTTTAAAATATTTTGAAGCCGACAGATCAGGCAAGGATTTCTCCTTCCACATTCAAAGGCTGATAATATTCAGGTCCTAAGGAATTGAGAGACTCTGTCAGATGTAGAGATTTGTTTTGAGATTTTTGTTTGTATTTCCTCCCCTTCCAATGTCCTGTAAAAACAATTTACGAAAGACATCTGTCAGTACAGGACAGAAACTCTGAACAGACAATTCTACTTTCACTGGAACATTCTTTCCTCATCTGTTCCCAAATACCATCTCCGTCCCACACACTCTCTCTCCATTCTCACTCTGCTTTATCTAATATTCACCCTCCCAATTCTCCTTAAGGTGCTGATTCAGGCTGATTGACATATCCAGAGTTGCCGCTTCCTCTCCAAGACACTGGGACCATAAAAAGTAGCAGCTGCAGCCAGCCATTCGGCCCATCAAGCTAGCTCAAACATTTATGAGATCATTGGCCTATCTACCTCAGCACCATCTTCCCCCACTATCCCCCATATTCCTTTATATATTCACATCTAGAAACCTATCAATTTCTTAAAAATACTTGACGACTGAGGATCAATAGCTCTCCAGAGAGAGAATTCCAAAGCTTCACCACATCCTCGAATGAGGAAATCCCTCCTCACTTCAGCACTCTCTCCATTTTCCTACCTGTTCCCCACAACTTTTGACTCTCTCGTCAATCAGAAATCTGTCAAACGGACTTCCGGTTGCGGTGAGGATGAGCTAGCTGCACGCTTCGGCGGCTCCAGCTCCGACGGACCTTCGGGCTCTTTTAAGAGCCCCAACGGAGAATTTTTCGACGACGCAACCCGGTGTGGGGTGTGTGAGAAGGGAGTCCCCCCCCAACGAAGGAGGGAAAAAACCGGTGGCGGCGGCTGCAGCGCGAGGAATCGTCGACCAAAGGGTCAGAAAGAGAGAAGTACAAGATGGCGGCGGAGAAAGCGCAGGCGACATGGGGGCCTGAGCAGGATGAAATTGTGAGAAGGTGCGTGGAGCTGCTGAAGAAGGAGGTGCTGACCCTGTTGCTACAGGCAATTGAGGGGCTCAAGGAGACATTAAAGACCCAGGAGACAGAGCTCCGCGTGGTGGAGCAGAAGGTGACAGATATTGAGGACGAGATCCTGGGCCTGGCGGTTAAGACACAGACGCACGAGGCACTTCATAAAAAGTGTACTGAAAGGATCGAAGCCCTAGAAAATGGAGCGCGAAGGAAGAACCTTTGGATACTGGGTCTCCCTGAGGGTGTGGAAGGAGTGGACTGTGGAGCGTACGCAAGTACGATACTGAGCTCACTGATGGGTGCTGAGGCCCCTACGGGCCCCTTGGAGGTGGAGTGGGCAAATCGGATTCCGGCGAGAAGACCAAAAGCGGGAGAACCACCCAGGGCGATAATCGTGCGATTTTACCGTCTTAAGGATAGAGAAGAGGTCCTGAGATGGGCTAAAAAGGTGCGGAGTAGCAGATGGGAGAATGCAGTGGTACGGGTATACCAGGATTGGAGTGCGGAGGTGGCGAGAAGGAGGGCGAGCTTCAACCGAGCCAAAGAGGTGTTCCATAAAAGGAAGGTGAAGTTCGGGATGCTGCAGCCGGCAAGGCTATGGGTCACGTATCAGGAGAGACACCATTATTTCGAGACGGCGGAGGAAGCATGGACCTTCATCAAAGAAGAGAAATTGGATCGGAACTGAGGGACTGATGCTGCAGGAAATGTTATTGTTAATGTTATGGTTGAAGTTAATTGAGAAGTAAATTGGGAAGGGGGGAGACATTGGGGAAATGTGGGCGCCGGTGAGGGGGGAAAGACGGGACATAGTTGGAGAATGGGGAAGGGGAGGGGGAGGGGAAAGGGAACTGCGCCATAAGAGGCGGGTCAGGTAAAGGGATGTTCCCGCGCCAGAAAGAATAAGGCGGGAAGACAGGCGCAAGGCGGATGGGAGTTCCCCACACGGGGGGGGGGGTCGAGGAGTGAGCAGGAGTAGCCGGGGTCAGTTGAAGTCAGCTGACTTACGGAAGTAATATGGGGGGAGCAATCATGCTAGAAAGAGATCTAGCGGGGAGGGGGGGAGGGGGGGGGGAGGGGGTGGGGGGACAACTGGGTTGCTGCTGCGGAAATCCAAAAGGAAATGGCTAAAGACTGGGTGGGCGGGGATGGTGTGCGACGCTGGGAGAGCGAGCGGGAGCGCGGAGGCGGGATAATGGACTGGCCTAGAGAAGGTAATGGCTAGTCGACACGGGAGGGGGGCAGGTAGCCCCCTAGTGAGGCTGATCACGTGGAACGTGAGAGGCCTGAACGGACCGATAAAAAGGGCCCGAGTGCTCGCGCATTTGAAAGGACTAAGGGCAGACGTGGTTATGCTCCAAGAGACGCACCTAAAGGTGGCGGACCAAGTTAGGCTAAGGAAAGGATGGGTGGGACAGGTGTTCCACTCAGGACTGGACGCAAAGAATAGAGGGGTGGCCATTTTGGAGGGGAAACGGGTAGCATTTGAAGCAAAGAACATCGTAGCAGATAGCGGGGGTAGATATGTAATGGTGAGTGGAAGGCTGGAGGGAATGGAGGTCGTGTTGGTTAATGTGTATGCCCCAAACTGGGACGATGCGGGATTTATGAGACGGATGCTGGGGCGTATACCGGACCTGGAGGTAGGAAACTTGATTTTAGGAGGGGACTTTAATACGGTGCTGGACCCGGGGCTAGATAGATCCAGCTCAAGGACCGGAAGAAGGCCGGCAGCGGCCAAGGTACTTAAGGGGTTTATGGACCAAATGGGGGGAGTGGATCCATGGCGATTTCTTAGACCTAGGGCTAGGGAGTTTTCCTTCTTCTCCCATGTCCATAAAGGGTACTCCCGGATAGATTTTTTTGTTTTGGGAAGGTCGTTGATCTCTAGGGTGGAAGAAGCTGAGTACTCAGCCATAGCGGTTTCGGATCATGCCCCACATTGGGTGGACCTGGAATTAGGAGAGGAAAGGGAGCAGAGAACACTCTGGCGATTAGATGTGGGACTGATGGCGGATGAGGGAGTGTGTGCAAGAGTGCGGGGGTGTATTGAGAGATACCTGGAGGTCAATGACGACGGCGAGGTCCCTGTGGGAGTGGTATGGGAAGCACTAAAAGCGGTGGTCAGAGGAGAGCTGATCTCCATTGGGGCCCACAAAAGGAAAACAGAGGCCAAGGAAAGGGAAAGATTACTGGGGGAGATTTTAAGGGTGGATAGGGAATTTGCAGAGACCCCGGAGGAGGAATTGTACAGGGAGAGGAGGCGACTCCAGACGGAATTTGACCTTCTGACCACCAGAAAGGCGGAGGTACTGTGGAGGAAGGCACAGGGGAGGAGGTATGAATATGGGGAAAAGGCTAGTCGCCTGTTGGCTCATCAATTGCGAAAGAGGGCAGCAGCGAGGGAGATAGGAGGAATTAGAGACGAAATGGGAGACACGGTGCGAAGGGCAGGAAAGATAAATGAGGTGTTCAAGACCTTCTATGAGGAACTGTATAGGTCTCAACCCCCAGAGGGAGAGGAGGGGATGCGGCAGTTCCTGGACCAATTGAGGTTCCCGAAAGTGGAGGAGCGGGGGGTGGTAGGCCTGGGGGCACCGATTGGGGTGGACGAGGTTATTAAGGGACTGGGAAGCATGCAAGCAGGGAAGGCCCCAGGACCAGACGGGTTCCCGGTGGAGTATTACAGAAAATATGTGGACTTGTTGGCCCCGTTGATGGTGAGGACGTTCAATGAGGCCAGGAAAGGGGGGACTCTACCCCCGACGATGTCGGAGGCGACGATATCGTTAATTTTGAAGAGGGATAAAGATCCGTTGCAGTGCGGGTCCTATAGACCCATTTCATTATTGAACGTGGACGCCAAATTGTTGGCAAAGGTACTGGCATCGAGGATAGAGGACTGTGTCCCGGGGGTGGTGCACGAAGACCAGACAGGGTTCGTAAAAGGGAGACAACTGAATGTTAACGTGCGACGACTATTAGGGGTGATAATGATGCCCCCAGTGGAGGGGGAGGCAGAGATAGTGGCGGCAATGGACGCAGAGAAGGCATTTGATAGGGTGGAGTGGGAGTATTTATGGGAAGTGTTAAGGAGGTTTGGGTTTGGGAACGGGTTTATTAGCTGGGTTAGACTTCTTTATGGGGCTCCAACGGCAAGCGTAGTTACAGGTCGACATAGATCGGAGTATTTCCGACTATATAGGGGAACAAGACAGGGATGCCCGCTGTCTCCATTGTTGTTCGCGTTGGCAATTGAACCTCTGGCCATGGCATTGAGAGACTCCAGGAAATGGAGAGGGGTGATTAGAGGGGGAGAAGAACACCGAGTCTCGTTATACGCGGATGACCTATTGTTATACGTGTCGGACCCAGCGGGGGGGATGATAGAGGTTATGCGAATTTTGAGGGGGTTCGGGGATTTCTCGGGGTATAGGCTAAACATGGGGAAGAGTGAATTATTTGTGATACATCCAGGGGACCAGAGTAGAGAGATAGAAGGCTTGCCTCTAAGGAAAGTGGAAAGAAACTTCCGATACCTGGGGATTCAGATCGCTAGGAGCTGGGGAACCTTGCACAGACTTAATCTGACACGGTTGGTAGAACAAATGGAGGAGGACTTCAAGAGGTGGGACATGCAGCCTCTATCGCTGGCGGGCAGGGTGCAAGCAATTAAGATGATGGTCCTCCCGAGGTTCTTATTTGTATTTCAATGTCTCCCTATACTAATCACCAAGACTTTTTTAAATAAAATAGACAGGAGCATCACGAGCTTCGTGTGGGCAGGGAAAGTTCCGAGAGTAAGGAGGGGGTTCCTTCAGCGTAGTAGGGACAGAGGAGGATTGGCACTACCGAACTTGGGCGATTACTATTGGGCTGCCAATGTGGCAATGATACGTAAATGGATGATGGAGGGTGAGGGAGCGGCATGGAAAAGACTGGAGAGAAAGTCCTGTAAAGGGACGAGTTTAGAGGCGCTGGTGATGGCGCCGCTACCGATCTCACCTAAAAAGTTTACCACGAACCCGGTGGTGGCGGCAACATTGAATATCTGGGGACAGTGGAGGCGACAGAGAGGGGTGCGGGGAGCCCTGGTGGGGTCCCCAATCAGGAACAACCATAGGTTCGCCCCAGGAAGAATGGATGGAGGATTTCAGAGCTGGTACCAGTTGGGAATTAGGAGGGTGGGAGATGTATTTATAGATGGGACTTTTGCGAGCTTGGGAGCATTGGAGGAAAAGTATAAGTTGCCCCGGGGAAATTTCTTGAGATATATGCAGGTGAGGGCGTTTACTAGACAACAGGTGAGGGAATTTCCGCTGCTCCCGACACAGGGGATTCAGGACAGGGTGCTTTCAGGGGTGTGGGTCGGAGAGGGCAAGGTGTCAGAGATTTACCGAGAGATGAGGGAAGAGGGGGAGGAGTCGGTGGGCGAACTAAAAGGAAAGTGGGAAGAAGAACTAGGGGAGGAGATAGAGGAGGGTATGTGGGCTGATGCCCTAAGCAGGGTAAATTCCTCTTCCTCATGCGCCAGGCTTAGCCTGATTCAATTTAAGGTACTACATAGAGCACACATAACGGGAGCAAGATTGAGCAGGTTCTTTGGAGTGGAGGACAAATGTGGGAGGTGTGGCGGGAGCCCGGCAAACCACGCACATATGTTTTGGGCGTGTCCGGCACTGGAAGGGTATTGGAAGGGAGTGACGGGAGTGATTTTGCGGGTGGTGAAGGCCCGGGTCAAACCAGGCTGGGGGTTAGCTCTATTTGGAGTTGCGGAAGAGCCGGGAGTGCAGGAGGCGAAAGAGGCCGACGTTGTGGCCTTTGCGTCCCTAGTAGCCCGGCGCAGGATCCTACTCAGGTGGAAGGAGGCGAAACCCCCCGGACTGGAGGCCTGGGTAAATAATATGGCGGGGTTCATTAAACTGGAGCAGATAAAGTTTGCCCTGAGAGGATCGGCTCAAGGGTTCACCAGGCGGTGGCAGCCATTTCTCGAATACCTAGGGGAACGTTAGAGGGAAGGCAGATGACCAGCAGCAGCAACCCAGTGGAGGGTGGGGGGGAGGGGGGGTGGTTTAGTTTAGTTTAGGTCAAAGATAAAGGGGTTTTGTTACTTGTGTATTGTTAAAAATTTCTGTATTATTGTTGCGTTTGCTTTGTAAGAGGGGAAAAATTGTTGTTTGGGAAAAAAGTTTCAATAAAACATATTTTAAAAAAAAGAAATCTGTCAAACACATCGTTGAAAATATTCAATGACCCGCAGACTCCAGTGGTCCCTTTGGAAGAGAAATCCAGAGACTATCAACCCTCTGAGGGAAGAGATGACTGGAATATATAATGTAGCTACAGTACAACATAGCAAGACCAGAAATAATAATAAACATACTTTATTACAGAACCATAAATATCTAATCTGTACCATGAAACAACACTGGACATATCTGTGTCCGATATTAATTTACTGTCCCTTAAATGTCAGCCAACTCCTGGGGAAACCAGCCCTTTAATTGTGATCATTAAGGAAGAGACCATCCTTTTAGCCAGACAAATAAATGTGTCAAGCTGAGGGAGTCTTTGAGACAGAGAGAGACCTGGGCCTAGCTTTCCAGAGTCTGCACCCTCCCTGGATTCACTTCCTTTCCCTTCAGTTGCTGCAAGTGACCAATTGAAGGTCAGAGAAAATAAATGGAAAGGGGGAGAAAAGAAAGTGTTTCACTCACAGATGTTAGAGACAGGAGGGGTTTTCAGTCTGTGTGAAGCTCAATGGACATTCACACAAAGCCCGCGCAGGAAGGTCAGTGAGCGGCCTCTACCCCGCACATGCGCAGCTTCCCCTCACACTTGAACATGCGCAGTCCCGGGGAGAAGGGGAGGGTACGGGGGATGCTCGCTCTGGCCGGAGCAGCCGGTTGCCTGGAAACCATCTCGTGGAGTTGCAGGGGGAGGGGGAAGAATGGGTGGGGGCGGGGCGGGGCGCCCGCATCCGCGCGCCGGGCCTGCGCACTGGAACCCCGGGACGTCACTGCGGAGCAGAGTGATTCCTATTGGCTGCTTCAGGCAGGGTTCCATTTTAACGTCACGTCACAACACAGAAGTTGGACGAAAGCTTCCCCATCTGGGCAACATCTGGGAGGAAATCCATATTTCCCCCTTTCCATTTATTTTCTCATTCTGGGGCACAACTGAAGAAAAGGAAGTAAATCCAGTCTGTATGTTACACACATTTTCAGTCCAGTTATGTAGGCATATATCTGTCTGGCAGCCAACATGAAGATTTTCAGATCTCTGTGTCCAAGACAGGGAGCAGTGAGCATGGATCTGTCAATCAGCCTGAATCAGCACCTTCAGGAGAATTGGGAGGGTGAATATTAGATACAGCAGAGTGAGAATGGAGGGAGAGTGAGTGGGATGGAGATTTACAGCATTTGGAGAATGAGAGAGGAAAGAATGTCCCATAGAAATTAGAATTGTCCGTTCTGAATTTCTACCCGGTACCGATATTGATAACTTTTTAAAACTCAGTTCCATTGTATTTAATGATACAGGTTTCTCTTTGGATCTGAGTGACCGATATAACAATTGGCTGGGGCACATTTCCCTGTCAGTCCTCTAGCTCCTTCCTGTCTCTCTATTAATGCAAAGCAGTTTCCCAACTGGGGTGCAGGCCCCGTTATTCTCAGCTAAATTCAGCCCTCAACTCCGTCGCCTGGTTGTCATTGACACGAGCAATAGAGAGACAGAAAGGTGCCCGAGAGGCGGCATGGTGGCGCAGTGGTTAACACTGCTGCCTCATGGCACCAAGGCCCCAGGTTTGATACTGCCCCAAGTCGCTGCTCGTGTGGAGTTTGCACATTCTCCCCGTATCTGCGTCGGACTCACCCCCACAACCCAAAGATGTGCCGGCTACGTGGATTGGACATGCTAAATTGACCCTTAATTGAAAAAACAATTGTGTACTCTAAATTTATTTAAAAGAAAGAAAGGTGCCCAAGGCTCACATGGGAAGTCAAAACTTGTGGCTCCAAACCAACACTTCTACATTTGTCAATCAAATCCATGTTCATAGATTATCCTAGACTTTACAGTGCAGAAAGAGGCCATTCGGCCCATCGAAATCCATGTTCATAGATTATCCTAGACTTTACAGTGCAGAAGGAGGCCATTCGGCCCATCGAGTCTGCACCGGCACTTGGAAAGAGCACCCCACCCAAGGTCAACACCTCCACACCCTATCCCCATAACCCAGTAACTCCATCCAACACTAAGGGCAATTTTGGACACTGAGGGCAATTTATCATGGCCAGTCCACCTAACCTGCACATCTTTGGACTGTGGGAGGAAACCGGAGCACCCGGAGGAAACCCACGCACACACTGGGAGGATGTGCAGACTCCGCACAGACAGGTTATTTATACCTGGGGTTTATTACTAGATTTAAGCACTGGATGCAAAGGGCAGGGGATTTAAAGGGTAACTTTCACTTTCTAACTTTGTATTGTCTATAGTGTCAGTCGTGGCTCAATGGGCAGCTCTCTCACCTCGGAGTCAGAAGGTTGTGGGTTCAAATCTCAGTGTAGAGGCCTGAGAGCAATATTCATCCCAGCAATGAGGGAGTGCTGCACTGTCAGAACATCCTTCTTTCAAATAAGATGTTAAACTGAGGCCCTGTCTGCCCCTCTCAGGTGGGTGTAAAAGTTCCACAGTCACTATTTTGAAGAAGAGCAGGGGAGTTATCCCCAGTCTCCTGGTCAATATTTATCCCTCAATCAACATCCCGAGAAACAAATCATCTGCTCATTATCACATCGCTGTGTGAGGGATCTTGCTGTGTGTAAATTAACTGCTGCATTTCCTACATTACAACAGTGACTACACTTCATTGGGTGCACAGCACTTTGGGACATCCTGTGGTTGTAAAAGATTTGTGTTATCTGGAATTTATCTGAAAATTGAAGATTTGTGTTATCTGGAATTTAATTGATTTCAGCCACCCCCAACTTACCATTTAATAAATTCACTTTGGTTCAGACAGACTTTAACCAATTCAGACAAAGGCAGAATTCACTGGATAATAAGAGTAAAAAGAGGTTTATTTTTAAAAAACTTTTAGCTGAACAACTTTAAACATTGACTTTCACTGGTATGTTCTGCACTCTCAGGACAAAAGAATGTGAAGTTGTAGCCTGTGGGGTTGAATGGAAATACATCAGGTTTATTGAAAAGCCGTTAACTCGACAAAGGTTTGATCTAGACGGAGGCAAAGTCCGTGAAGCAGCCAATGATGTCACAACTATACCCGTGACTCTTAAAGTGAGCACATAACAACATTACAACAACCCCAAATATATAACATCTCTTCTACCTTGGCTTCCCAGGTCCCACAACAACAATCAACCACAGTACCATAGAAAACATTCTTTCTGGTTGATTCACAGCTTGGTATGGATCCTGCTGTGTTCAAGACCGCTGGAAATTACAAAAGGTCATGAATGAAGCCCAATCCATCACACAAAACAGCCTCCCATCCATCGACTCTGTCTACAATTCCCACTGCCTCAAAAAGGCAGCCAGCATAATTAAGGGCCCCACGCACCCCGGACATACTCCCTTCCACCTTCTTGCGTCAGGAAAAAGATACCAAAGTTTGAGGTCGCGTACCAACCGACTCAAGAACAGTTTTGTCCCGACTGCCATCAGAAGTTTGAATGGACCTACCTCGTATTAAGTTGATCTTTTCTTTACATCTTGCTGTAACATAACATTTTCTGCAGTCTCTCCTTCCTTCCCTATTTACAGTATGCATTGTTTGTACAGCATGCAAGAAACAATACTTTTCACTGTATACTAATACATGTGACAATAAATCAAATCAAATCAAAAAAAGTACATTTACACACATTTACATCATCATGAAAACATATACACAAGGGCAGGCAATGAATTATTACACAGTAATTACACAGTCAATAGGAAAGACGATCTGGTGGGCGTCTATTCTGCACTGATTGCGCACTTCAGGGATTTAGTTCTTCTTGACCTTGGATGTCCTCTCCGGGTCTTCAGAAGATGTCTCTCCCCTGGAAGGTGTTAAGTCTCTTTTGCAGACAGAAGATTAGGAGTAGCAAGGGGTTCTTCAGCAATCTCGGTTTCTGTGGATTGACCAGATGTCGCGGTCACATGATCAGGTAGGATGGATGGCAGTTCATCCTGAGGTAGTTCTAGCACACACAGTACTGGCACATTGATGGGTGTCACTAACAACTGATCTGTGTCGTCTCGAACTCGCTCATCTTCAGTTTGCACAGCGTGGGAGACAGGGCCAGTTTCAGACAACACAGTTACAGGGACCCTCTTCTCGCTGGTGGTGCAGCTTCTCACCAAAACCTGCTCTCCTTGTCCAAAAAAAGCATCTTTTGGGATTCCCTTCTCTTCTTCAGGTTTGTGACTGCTGATTGTGTTCCACTATCTCAGACGTCTCCAGGGGAAATGTTGGTCAGATGTTGTTCTCAGCTTCCTCTTCAGTAGTAGTAAAGCTGGGGAACTGAGTGGTCGTGTGTGTGGTCTTGAGAGACATCGCCAAGAAACTGTTTAGACGACAATTTAATGAACCTTGGTCCTTGAAGGTTTTCAGAACATCTTCAAGGACTGGACAAATCTTTCGGCTCAACCATTTGTGGATGGGCGATAAGGTGCTGATTTTGTGTGTTGGATACCACTCATCTTTAGATAGTTCTCAAACTCCTGAGCTGTGAATTGTGGACCGTTATCACTCACAATTTGTTCTGGTTTCCCAAATCTGGCGGGAAAATCGCATCGGGATTTTCAATGGTTTGTTCCGCAGTTGTTGATTTCATTAGGACCACCTCAGGCCATTTGGAGTGTGTATCTATGACAACCATCAACATGTGCCCCTCGTATGGCCCTGCAAAGTCAATGTGTAACACCATGGTTGAAGTCTCCCTGCTGCCAATGAAAGAAAACCTTTTGTGGCCCAAAATAGTTAAGGGCCTGTGGGCCGTTAGCAATGTGAAGTGACGACCACAGAGATATGGTGAAATCTTCTCGCACCATAAATAATACTCAGTGCCTCCTTCTCCAACTGGGCATAATCTGATTCAGCACTTGTTAAGGTATGTGACAAAAGCTATTGGTCTTTCTTTCCCCTGAAGGTGGTATGTGTGACACCACCATCCCAACACCGTACGGCGAGACATCATTGGTAAGTTGTGGTGGTAACTTTGGGTTGAAATGGACCAACGCTCCTGAATTCTTCAGTGTTTCTTTAACTGACTGATGTGCTTTTTCACACTCTGCTGTCCATTGCTATGCTTGTTTGATGCACAACTAATTAGGTCATGGTTTAAACAGGGTTGCTCACTTTGAATCAAATTTCTCATATTGTTTAATTAAACCGAGGAATGATCTTAACTGTGTTACATTCATTGGTCATGGATCCTCCATGATAGCCTCCATCTTCTTAGCTGCCTTCTGTTAGAATGGTGAGCAAATGTGGAGATTCAGCCTCAAAATTCATATGCAGATAGGCCTGCGTTAGGTCGATTTTACTGAATTTCTGTCCTCCTGCTAGGCCGGTGAACAAAACCTCAATCAACAGCAGCAGGTATTGATCCACACATAAAACCAGATTGATGGTTGTTTTAAAATCTCCATAAATGCGTATAGTCCCGTCCTGCTTCATTAAAGGCACAATACAGGCTGCACAGCCACGAGCGGTGGTGAGTTGACAAGTAGTTAATTAATACACTAATCTTCAATTTACACATTTGGTTAATATAAGATCCGATGGTTCAAAAAGACAATTTGTGGAAAACAATAGCTTTCTTTCTTACTAATCTTGAGTTGATTCAGCAATGAGCCTTATTCTTGACAGACTTTGACAGAATATGATGTCATGCAGTTTATTAAAATTAGGAAATATTCTCTTAGTTCAAATAATATCTGGTGGCTCTTCTGTTTCTAGGAACATTTAGGTGCAATGTTATTTTTTAAAATACACATTCATCTATGTTATCTTCCTTGACCTTGTTATTTATGACCTTGTTATTTATGACAGCGAATACGTTATTAAAGTGATTGATTTTAAAACTAAAATTGATTACCGAAGCCTACATACAGTTTGCTAAATTACAATGGTGATTACACTTCATTGAACATAGAACATAGAATTTACAGTGCAGACGGAGGCCATTCGGCCCATCGAGTCCGTACCGGCTCTTGGAAAGAGCACCCGACCTAAGGTCCGCACCTCCACTCTATCCCCAGAACCCAGTAACCCCACCCAACACTAAGGGCAATTTTAGACACTAAGGGCAATTTAGCATGACCAATCCACCTAACCTGCACAACTTTGGACTGTGGGAGGAAACCGGAACACCCGGAGGAAACCCACGCACACACGGGGAGGATGTACAGACTCCGCACATACAGTGAAACAAGCCGGGAATCAAACCTGGGACCCTGGAGCTGTGAAGCAATTGTGCTAT
This sequence comes from Scyliorhinus torazame, assembly GCF_047496885.1. Taxonomy (NCBI): domain Eukaryota; kingdom Metazoa; phylum Chordata; class Chondrichthyes; order Carcharhiniformes; family Scyliorhinidae; genus Scyliorhinus; species Scyliorhinus torazame. The sequence continues at coordinate 141,315,038 of NC_092711.1, read as the reverse complement.
CCACAATGCTACCGTGCTGCCCTTAAACATTGGCTGTGAAACATTTTAGGACGTCCTGTGCAAAATTTTAAATTGTCCACGAATTTAAATATATTACACTCAATTTCTTCGTCAAGATGATTAATAAAAATTCAATCTTCAATTTCTGTGATATACCCATATATTTGTCACCATTTTGAAAACTCTTGTGAAAATCCAAACACACTGTCCTGAATGATTTGATTCAAAACACAGCGAGTTGTTGTGATTTGGAATGTGCGCCTGAAAACAAAGCAAGAAGCAGTTTCAACTGTTGTCTTTCAAAAGGGAACTGGACAGATTCTTGAAAGGACAGGAAAATTGCAGGGTGATGGTTTTAATTGGATAGCTCGGCCAAAGTATGAGCTGGTTGACTCCTGTGCACTCTGAGCTTCGTGTGCATTTAAACCGAGTGGTAATGAGGTGGAACCCATTTCCTATGAGGCCGGGAGAAGCCTAGATGACACGATGGTTATAAATGGAATTTGGATCAATACTTTAGGGAAATAAACCTGCAGGGATATCGGGATAGAATGGGGAAATAGAACTGACTGGTTTGCTCTACACAGAGCCAGCATGGCCTGGTTCCGAGTGGCTCCATTCCTACCTTCATGAACCTACACACTAAAGAGAGAAATTTCATCAGCTCCAGTCTCTCCAATTGAAAGCAGAAACGCATCTGAATCCAACCATTGTCATCACTTGTGAACTCGTGGTGTGTCAGCAGGTGGTGTGAGTGAGTGAATCCCATCCCACACTCAGTGCAGGTGAACAGGCTCTCCCCGGTGTGAACTCGCCGATGTCTCAGAATGCCGGACGACATTTTAAATCTCTTTGCGCAGTGAGAGCGGCTAAACGGTACCCCCCCCCTCCCCAGTGTGAACTCGCTGGTGTCCGCAGGGCCGGTGCATTACTGAATCTCTTCCCACACTCAGAGCAGACGGATGGCCTCCCCCAGTGTGTACCCGCTGATGTGTCACTAAGTTGGAAGAATTCCTAAATCTCTTCCCACAACTGGAGCAGGTGAATGGCCTCTCACCTGTGAACTCGCTTGTGTATCTGTAGATAAGTTGACCGAGTGAATTAATTTCCACACTCAATGCAGGTGAAGAGCCTCTCCCCAGTATGAACTTGTCAGTGTGTCGGTAAGTTGGATGAATGAATGACTGATCGCTTCCCACATTCAGGACCGGTGAACGGCCTTTCCCCAGTGTGACTGCGGCAAAGAATCTCCAGCTTAGATGAGGCTGTGAATCCCTTCCCACCTAGGGAGCAGGTGAACGGCCTCTCTCCGGTGTGAATGCGACGATGCATTTTCAGCACAGATGGAGATGAAATGAAAATGAATGAATGAAAACCGCTTATTGTCACAAGTAGGCTTCAAATGAAGTTACTGTGAAAAGTCCCTAGTCGCCACATTCCGGCGCCTGTTTGGGGTGGGGGGGGGGGGGGGCTGGTACGGGAATTGAACCGTGCTGCTGGCCTGCCTGGTCTGCTTTCAAAGCCAGCGATTTAGCCCAGTGTGCTAAACCAGCCCCAGATCTGGAACCCTGCCCAGCCACCACATTTGCACGGGTTTCTTCATGATGTGGATGCATTTGTGACTCTGCAGGTTGGACAATCAGTTCAAATGTCATCCACACACACAACACATGTATGGTCTCTCCCCGCTGTGAAGGATGTGATAAATGTCTTCTTTTTAATTAGTTAAAGCTCTTTCCACAGCGCTCTGGAACACTCTCACTCGGGTGTGTGTGTCTTGGTGCTTTTCCAGTCACACTGATGATTAAAATCTTTTGAAGCAGACAGAACAGAAAACATTTCTCCTTCCCGCTTCAAAGGTCGATGATATTCCGGTCTCAAGGAAACGAGTGAATCTATCAGATTGAGACATGACATTTGAGATTTCTGTCTGTAATTCTTCCTCTCCTAATATCCTGGAAAAACAATATACGAAAGTTATCACTTTCAGTACAGGATAGAGACTCAGAACAGACAATTCTAGTTTCTCTGAAACATAGAACATAGAACATAGAACAATACAGCGCAGTACAGGCCCTTCGGCCCACGATGTTGCACCGAAACAAAAGCCATCTAACCTACACTATACCATTATCATCCATATGTTTATCCAATAAACTTTTAAATGCCCTTAATGTTGGCGAGTTCACTACTGTAGCAGGTAGGGCATTCCACGGCCTCACTACTCTTTGCGTAAAGAACCTACCCCTGACCTCTGTCCTATATCTATTACCCCTCAGTTTAAGGCTATGTCCCCTCGTGCTAGCCATTTCCATCCGCGGGAGAAGGCTCTCACTGTCCACCCTATCTAACCCTCTGATCATTTTGTATGCCTCTATTAAGTCTCCTCTTAACCTTCTTCTCTCTAACGAAAACAACCTCAAGTCCATCAGCCTTTCCTCATAAGATTTTCCCTCCATACCAGGCAACATCCTGGTAAATCTCCTCTGCACCCGTTCCAAAGCCTCCACGTCCTTCCTATAATGCGGTGACCAGAACTGTACGCAATACTCCAAATGCGGCCGTACCAGAGTTCTGTACAGCTGCAACATGACCTCCTGACTCCGGAACTCAATCCCTCTACCAATAAAGGCCAACACTCCATAGGCCTTCTTCACCACCCTATCAACCTGGGTGGCAACTTTCAGGGATCTATGTACATGGACACCTAGATCCCTCTGCTCATCCACACTTTCAAGAACTTTTCCATTAGCCACATATTCCACATTCCTGTTTTTCCTTCCAAAGTGAATCACCTCACACTTCTCTACATTAAACTCCATTTGCCACCTCTCAGCCCAGCACTGCAGCTTATCTATATCCCTCTGTAACCTGCTACTTCCTTCCTCACTATCGACAACACCACCGACTTTAGTATCGTCTGCAAATTTACTCACCCACCCTTCTGCGCCTTCCTCTAGGTCATTGATAAAAATGACAAACAGCAACGGCCCCAGAACAGATCCTTGTGGTACTCCACTTGTGACAGAACTCCATTCTGAACATTTCCCATCAACCACCACCCTCTGTCTTCTTTCAGCTAGCCAATTTCTGATCCACATCTCTAAATCACCCTCAATCCCCAGCCTCCATATTTTCTGCAATAGCCTACCGTGGGGAACCTTATCAAACGCTTTGCTGAAATCCATATACACCACATCAACTGCTCTACCCTCGTCTACCTGTTCAGTCACCTTCTCAAAGAACTCGATAAGGTTTGTGAGGCATGACCTACCCTTCACAAAGCCATGCTGACTATCCCTGATCATATTATTCCTATCTAGATGATTATAAATCTTGTCTCTTATAATGCCCTCCAAGACTTTACCCACTACAGACGTGAGGCTCACCGGTCTATAGTTGCCGGGGTTGTCTCTGCTCCCCTTTTTGAACAAAGGGACCACATTTGCTATCCTCCAGTCCTCTGGCACTATTCCTGTATCCAATGATGACATAAAAATCAAAGCCAATGGTCCAGCAATCTCTTCCCTGGCCTCCCAGAGAATCCTAGGATAAATCCCATCAGGCCCCGGGGACTTATCTATTTTCAGCCTGTCCAGAATTGCCAACACCTCTTCCCTACTTACCTCAATGCCATCTAATCTATTTACCTGGAGCTCAGCATTCTCCTCCACAACATTATCTTTTTCCTGAGTGAATACTGACAAAAAATATTCATTTAGTATCTCGCCTATCTCTTCAGACTCTACACACAACTTCCCATCCCTGTCCTTGACTGGTCCTACTCTGTCCCTAGTCATTCGCTTATTCCTGACATACCTATAGAAAGCTTTTGGGTTTTCCTTGATCCTTCCTGCCAAATACTTCTCATGTCCCCTCCTTGCTCGTCTTAGCTCTCTCTTTAGATCCTTCCTCGCTACCTTGTAACTATCCATCGCCCCAACTGAAACTTCACACCTCATCTTCACATAGGCCTCCTTCTTCCTCTTAACAAGAGATTCCACTTCTTTGGTAAACCACGGTTCCCTCGCTCGGCACCTTCCTCCCTGCCTGACCGGTACATACTTATCAAGAACACGCAATAGCTGATCCTTGAACATTCTTTCCTCTCTCATTCCCCAAAAGCTGTAAATCTCCCTCCATTCTCACTCTGCTGTATCTAATATTCACCCTCCCAATTCTCCCGAAGGTGCTGATTCAGGCTGATTAACAGATCCCTGCTCACTGCTTCCTGTCCTGGACATAGAAACATGAAAATTTAAATGCAGGCTGCCAGACAGATATATGTCTATATTACTGGACTAAAAATCATCGAATCTACTGTGCAGAAGGAGGCCATTCGGCCCATCGAGTCTGCAGCGGCCCTTACATAGAGCACCCTACTCAAGGCCACGTCTCTACCCTATCCCCGTAACTGTCACCCAGTAACCCCCACTTAATCTTTTTGGACACTAAGGGCAATCTGGCATGGCCAATCCACCTAACCCACACGACAGCACGGTACCACAGTTGTTAGCACAATTGCTTCACCGCTCCAGAGTCCCAGGTTTGATTCCCGGCTTGGGTCACTGTCTGTGCAGAGTCTGCATGTTCCCCCCGTGTCTGCGTGGGTTTCCTCCTGGTGCTCCGGTTTCCTCCCACAGTCCAAAGATGTGCAGGTTAGGTGGATTGGCCATGATAAATTGCCCTTGGTGTCCAAAAAGGGTTGATGCGGTTATGGGGATAGGGTGGAGGAGTGGGCTTAGGTAGGGTGCCCTTTCTAAGGGCTGGTGCTGACTCGATGGGCCGAATGGCCTACTTCTGCACTGTAAATTCTATGATTCTACATCTTTGGACTGTGGGAGGAAACCGGAGCACCCAGAGGAAACCCAGGAAACCCACGCAGACACGGGGAGAACTGCAGACTCTGCACAGACAGCAACCCAAGCTGGGAATCAAACCTGGAACCCTGAAGCGGTGAAGCAACTGTGCTAACCATTCTGCTACCAGGCTGCCACTAAAAATGTGTTCTGCTCCTAAAAGCGTGTTTAACATACAGACTTGATTCCCTTTCTTTCCCTTCAGTTGCTGCAAATCACCAATTGAAGGTCAGAATAAGAAAATGAATGGAAAGGGGATTATGGGAGGCCCGGCCGCCATTGCTCACTTGGAGCCCAGTCTCCTGGGATTGGAATGAAAAGTGTCACTCTGACACAATGTACATATGGGTGGTCACTGGGTTTGATTGTGACGCCCCCCTTAGCAAAACAGTTTCTTAACTTCAGGTGTAAAGATTTAGATACCTAGATGACATATTGGGAAGGGCAATGGGTGAATGTGAAACTGAACCCCAGAGTCAGCACCTTTAGGGGAGGAGAATTGGGGAAAAGCAAGATAACATAGTGGGATGAATTAGTGTCACAATCAATAGGGAGTGTGTGGGTGACAGAGATTTATTGGTTAAGAGGGAGAAGGTTTCTGCTGTTGTTGCTGCTGTTCAGGACCAAACCTTATTCATTTGAAAAGTTGGGGCTCATTTTTTGCTGATGTTAGAGACCACTGTAACTGGGCTGTAGTTTAATGTTCTGGATTTAAGTCCAATGAACCATATTTGCATTGAACTCCCTGTATCATCTCCTTGATGTGGGATCAGTTGGAACTCTGATTTGCTGGATTATCAGTGTATCTTGAAGAACTGCTGTTTGTGATCTCTCCTCATTCATTCAGGGACTCTCAGCTTAAATTATTTTACAAAACAGTTTGTGTTCAGCATCGCACCCAAACAAATCTCAGGTGTGGATTTGACAATTCCAAGTCTGAAATGTTCCATTGATTGAAATGACGTCGAATAGATATTGAAGAAACATGCCATTCAGGCCACCTGGTCTGTTTAGAATTAGAATGTACAGTGCAGAAGGCGGCCATTCGGCCGATCGAGTCTGCACCGGCTCTTGGAAAGAGCACCCTACCCATGGTCAACGCCTCCACCCTATCCCCATAACCCAGTAACCCCACCCAACACTAAGGGCAATTTTGGTCACTAAGGGTAATTTATCATGTCCAATCCACCTAACATGCACATCTTTGGACTGTGGGAGGAAACCGGAGCACCCGGAGGAAACCCATGCACACACGGGGACGATGTGCAGACTCCGCACAGACAGTGACCCAAGCCGGAATCGAGCCTGGGACCCTGGAGCTGTGAAGCAATTGTGCTATCCACAATGCTACCGTGCTGCCCTAAAGATGGCTTTGTTATGGCTTTGATACTTCACACATGGTTCCTCCCAGTCTTATTCACCTTCACTGTCAGTCATGGCTCAGTGGATTACACTCCTACCTCTGAGTTCCAAGGTTCTGGGCTCATGCCCCCATTCAGGACTGGAGAACTACACTCAGGGCTGACACTGAAGTGCAAGACTGAGGGAGTGCTGCTGTGTTGGTGTTACCATCCTTCAGATGAGATGTTCGTGAGGCCCAGTTTACCTGCTTGGTTAGATTTAAAAATTGTTATGTTTGAGACCATAAGACCATAAGACATAGGAGCGGAAGTAAGGCCATTCAGCCCATCGAGTCCACTCCACCATTCAATCATGGCTGATTTCAACTCCATTTACCCGCTCTCTCTCCATAGCCCTTAATTCCTCGAGAAATCAAGAATTTACCAACTTCCGTCTTAAAGACACTCAACGTCCTGGCCTCCACCGCCCTCTGTGGCAATGAATTCCACAGACCCACCACTCTCTGGCTGAAGAAATTTCTCCTCATCTCTGTTCTAAAGTGACTCCCTTTTATTCTAAGGCTGTGCCCCGGGGTCCTGGTCTCCCCTGCTAATGGAAACAACTTCCCTACATCCACCCTATCTGAGCCATTCATTATCTTGTAAGTTTCTATTAGATCTCCCCTCAACCTCCTAAACTCCAATGAATATAATCCCAGGATCCTCAGACGTTCATCGTATGTTAGGCCTACCATTCCTGGGATCATCCGTGTGAATCTCCGCTGGAACCGCTCCAGTGCCAGTATGTCCTTCCTGAGACGGGCAGGGGAGTTGTCCCGGTGTCCTGGTCAATAATTATCCCTCAATCATGAACAACAGCACAAAACAGATCTTCTGCTCATTATCACACTGCTCTTTCTGGGGTTTTGTTACTTGCCGATAGGTTGTAGGGAATCTACAAATAGGTACAGAAATTAGTGTGAAAAATTTGCAGATGGAGTATAAGGCAGGAGGAATAGAGAAGCAGTATCCTATTTAAATGGAGAGAGATTACAATACTCAGTGTTACAGAGGGATCTGGGTGTCCTGGTATAGGAATCACAAAAAGTTAGTGTGCAGGTACAGCAAGTGATTTGGAAAGCAACTGGAATATTAGCGTTTCTCACAAGGGGAAATGGAAGCTACAGCTGTGCAGGGCCTTAGTTAGACCACATCTGGAATATTGTGCACTGCATCTTCACCTTGTTTGAAAAACAAAGATATAATTGTGTAGGCTGTAGTTCAGAGAAGGTTCACTCGACTCATTCCTGGGATGAGGGGCTTCTCTTATGAAGAAAGGTTGAACATGTTGGGTCCGTACCCACTGGAGTTTAGATGAAGGAGAGCTGATCTTAATGAAACATTTACAATCCTGAGGGGATTTAATAGGGTAAAAATCATGAGCCTGTTTCCAATTTTGGGCAAGACTAGAAGTAGGGGACACAGTTTATCAATATGAGGTCCACCATTCAGACGGAGATTGAGGAGAATGTTTTTCTCTCAGTGGGTCTTCAGTCTGTGGAATTCTCTTCCCTAGAGAGCAGTGGGGGCCGGGTCATTGAATATATTCAGGGCAGAGTTAGTCAGAGTGTTGACAGAGGAGACAAGGGTTATGGGGGTGAAACAGGAAAGCGGAGTTGAGATCACAACCAGATGAGCCATGATCTTATAGAATGGGACAGCAGGCTCGAAGGACTGACTGGCCTACTCCTGTTCCTATGTTCCTATCCGGTTGTGCCTAAATTTGCTGCCACGTTTCCTACATCACAACAGTGACTACACCTCAGAAAGTCCATCATTGGCAGCAAAATGCCTCGAGAATTCCAGTGGCCCTGAAAGGTGTTATATAAATACAAGTCTTTTTTTCTATCTGCAAATCCCTCTGTTCCTTTCTCTTTCATGGACTTATCCAGCTTCTCCTTAAAGTCACGCACACATTGACACTCAAATTGATAAAGGAACCAAAGGCGACATGAGGTAAACCTTTTTTATAGAGCGATGGGTGAGGATCTGGAAGGTTCTGATGAGAGTGTGGTGGAGGCAGATTCAATCGCCGTTTTCAAGAAGGAATTGGGTAAATGCTATAAAGGGAAAGAATTTGCAGGGTTATGGAGGAAAGGCAAGGGAGTGGCGCTAGCCGAGCCGCTCTTACTGAGAGGTGACAGACACAATGGGCCGAATCGTCTCCTTCTGTGCTGTGAGCATGCGGTGATTCTATGCTGCAAATCGTGGGATCTCCATGATCCATCAGGAAGTTATGGAATGGGGAGAATCGAGAGTCCCTCAAGTGTTGCCCCTCCCTGTCTGGGTCAGGTTAGATGCATAGCCATCAGACAACATCCTTCTCCCTCTCCAACTACAAATCTCTGTCCCCCACAACCCACATTAATCACTTTGAACTTGAACAAAAGGAGCTATCTGGCAGAAGGGAGACCAAATTCAAGGAGACTCAGCAGAGGTGGCAGCAGAGTGGTGTTGAATTCACACAATGAAATAGGAGATGAATCAGTCTTGTTGCCGATGGTACAGAATGGCCAGCAGAGGCAGTGTAGATGGAGCCAGATGTCCAATCTGGGCCAGAGCCCCTTGTATGTGATGCTGCTGGATCAATGGTAAAACGGCAGACTGAGACTGTGCAGTACAGCAAGGTAATATTACTGGTTTCACAAACCAGAGGCCATGTCACATCACCCTCGCTTTCCACACTACGTTTGACAAAGCACCTGTATTCCTCATCGGGTACCCCCGAGATTGTTGAATGTCTCAGCCATTATGAATAGAAGGGATGGCTGTGGGGCTCTTTGGCTTAGCAGACAAGCAGAATCCTGTTGAATAGCCTGGATATGAAATGCAAATGGCTTTGTCAGCTCTCTTTGAATTTTGTCTGTATGGCCCACAATGTGTCTTCGGTGGGTCTTGTGATAACGAGATACAAGTTTTCTATCTACGACCAGATCGCTCCTTTTGTTCGAGGGCATCTCTCTTAAACAGACATAGATTCAGTCATATTTGTGTCTTTGTCCAGTGACCATGTCTCTACAAAGGTTGAGATCGTTGTCCCTCAACATGTTACACAATCTTATCAAAACATCACAGGGGGTGTCTGCCTCATGAGCTCAGCGTATCTCTCCCTTTATGCGCACCATAAAGCTGGTGCAGCGGGGCGGAGAATCCCACCCATGGTTTTCCTTTTAAGGTTCAGAGGTAATTGATCAAAATATTGTCAAGAAAAAGGCAACTTATTCATCTCATCTACACTTCCCTGAATCTCACTGGAATATAGGTGGACACCAGATTGTTACATTCCAGTTAACTACACCCAAGGTGAGTTATTCTAATTCCTTTCTGTCCAGGACAATCAAACATTCCCATCTGATGCCAGGTATTAACATATTCTGTTTGTTTATTCTTTATTGTCAATGTCAGGCTGGGGTTGTTCACCTTGGAACAGAGGGGGATGAGGGAAGATTTGACAGAGGTGGACATTTTTATGACAGGGTTAGGTCAGGTGGATGAAGAAAAGCTGTTCCCATTAGCTGATGGGACAAGGATGAGGGGGACACAGATTTCAGGTTTTGGGTCAGTGTTTCAGGGGGATGTGAGGGAGAATATTTTTATACAGCGAGTGGTAATGACCTGGAACTCACTGCCCACGGGGGTGGAGGAATTGGAAATAACGACCAATTTCAAAATGAAATTGATGGGCACTGGAAGGAAATACACTTGCAGGGGAACGGGGACATCGAGGGGGAATGGGACTGACTGGATTGTTCTACAGTCAGCATGGACTCCAGTTACTGAATGGACCTTTTTGAAGGTAACTTTGTGACATTGAACCCAAATCAGTGCAGCTGTTGATCAAAACAAACAACTTTTTCATCAAATATTTCTGACTCTTGGCCAATGAGAAAAGTGTTACCAGCTTCCCCACAACAAATTGAGGCAATCAGCTTGGAGCCTCTTCTAACGATGAACTAAAACTTATATCAAACAGGGTGTCCTGGAATAGCTGGTACTCTGACCCCTTCCTGATGTTAACACCAGTTTTTTTTATTCGTAAAGCTACAGTACAGTATCTGACACTTAAAGAGACATGCCACTGAAGACATTTCATCACCGAGCTTACGTACAGGACAATTTATTAATTACACAAACATGTTAATGAGGTGATGTCTAACTGATCCTGATGGCTGACTCCAGCTATTCTCCATGGAATCACCGCTCTTTTTAGTGACTACAATGTACTGACATCACCAAACCTAAACACGTAGAGCTTTCATACTCATCGATCCCCAAACAGGCTGAATGTGCCCCGGTGCCCAAAGCGGTCGTCACAGGAACAGGGTACAGAGGAGCCAAAGAGAAACCATTTGGGTCCAGAACATTGTGAACATCCTTTTACTCTGATTGTCTTTGATCCTCAAGCCATTTTCTGCTTTATTTTAAACCATGATCGGTTTCATTAATAAACTTGTATCAGGAAAAATATTTTATTTTTCTGGACTGTTCATGATTAGATTGATGCACTTTAAGGAAAGTGGGTGAGAGGTGTTGACAGTCTCTTTAACAGAAAGTGAGTCCCTCGAAGATAATTGGCAAAGTAGCCAGAGGGGGAGATGAGATTTTATTTTATTTTTTGACACAGCGAGTTGTTCTGATCTGCCTGAAAGCAGATTCAATTGTATCTTTCCAAAGAGTAAATACTTGAAAGGGAAGAATTTGCAGGGCTGTGGGGAAAGGGCAGAGCAGTTGGATGAATCGGAGAGACCTTTCAAAGAGATAGCAGGGGCACGATGGGCTGAATGGACTCCTCCTGCAGCCTCTGAATCTGAGTCTCCTGTTTGTGTGCAGGTTAAAAGGGACAGATTTCATTGCAGCCTCTTCCCTGTATATATATTTAAAGAGACGGGTTTCTCTTTAGCTCTGAGTGACTGATATAACAATTGGTTGGAGGCCCATTTCCCAGTCAGTCCTCCAGCACATTCCTGTCTCTCCATTAGTGTGACGCCCATGGCAGTTTCCCAACTGGTGCTCGGGCAGGAGATACAGAAGTCTGAGTACACGCACGAACAGACTCTAAAACAGTTTTTTTCCTGCTGTTACCAGACTCCTAAATGACCCTCTTATGGACTTACCTCAGTAACACAATACCCTGTATGCTTCATCCGATGCCGGTGCTTATGTAGTTACATTGTATACCTTGTGTTGTCCTATTATGTATTTTCTTTTATTCCCTTTTCTTCCCATGGACTGAATGATCTGTTGAGCTGCTCACAGAAAAATACTTTTCACTGTACCTCGGTACACATGACAATAAACAAATCCAATCCAATCCAATTCAGCTCACATCTCCGTCTCCTGCCTGTCATTGACATGAGCAATAGACACAGAAAAGTGCCCGAGGCTCAAATGGGAAGTTAAAACTTGTGTCTCTAAATCAACACTTTAACATTTCAATCAAACACGTTATTTATACTGGGGTTTTTATTATTAGATTTAGGCACTCGAGGCAAAGGGTGGGGGTTTTAAAGGATAACTTTCCTTCCTAACTTTGTATTGTTGATAGTGTCAGCTGTGGCTCAGTGGGCAGCTCTCTCACCTCTGAATCTGAAGATTGTGGGTTCAAATCCCAGTCAGGGACCTGTGGACAAAAAACACATCCAACATTCCTTGTCCCAGCACTGAGGGAATGCTGCACTGTCAGAACAGCCTTCTTTCAAATAAGATGTTAAACTGAGGCCCTGTCTGCCCCTCTCAGGTGGGGGTAAAAGTTCCCACAGCCACTATTTTAAAGAGCAGGGGAGTTATCCCTGGTGTCCTGGTCAATATTTATCCCTCAATCAACATCACTAAAAACAGATCATCTGCTCATTATCACATTGCTGCTGTATGTGGGATCTTGCTGTGTGTAAATTGGCTGCTGCATTTCCTACATTACAACAGTGACTACACTTCAAAAGTACTTCATTGGCTGTAAAACACTTCGGAACATCCTATGGTTGTGAAAGGCGCTATACAAATGCAAGTTTTTAAATTGAAGGTTTATGTTATCTGATGTTGTTATCTGGAACTCAATTGATTTCAGCCACCCCCAACTTACCATTCAATAAATTCACTTTGGTTCAGACAATACTTTAAACAATTAAGGCAAAGGCAGAATTCTCTGGATAGTAAATTAAAAAATAAGTTTATTAAATGAAAAAGGTTTACTGAACAACTTTAAGACATTGACTTTTACAATTTCATGCGGGTGATCAGTCTGTAGAAGCGTAACCCTCTCTGGCTCCTTCTTTGATAGTAATTCTTGTGGAATTCAGCCTCGGGAGTCTGGCTCCTTCTTTGACAGTAATTTCCTTGGAACTTGGCCTCGGGAATCTTCAGTACTTGGCCAGCGAGGAAGACCTTCGGAACCTCTACTTTTATCCCCAAAGTGACCATTACCTCATGTCAGAGTTGGGTCTGTTGTAACATGACAATTGGTCAATTTGGTCACTGGATTAATTTAATTGGATCCTAATTACTGACTCTACCTTCTCTCATTATCTCAGACAGGAATACAATAGAACTGTTTCATACTATCCCTTTATCTGAGTCTATACAATCCCTTATTCAGACAGTTTCAAATGTTGAGGCTAATCAGAGCTTGAAGGTCTCTCTTGTCAGTACATTTATCCTCATTGCACTTTCTTTAGACACAGCAATTAAGCTTTGACATTTTTACAGCAAATGAGAATCAGGGCACGATCTAATGGCCACGATGCACAAGGCGCGAATCCAAGTGCGCCAGTTAGATCGCAGGAGAGTCCGAAATTGGGCACCAAGCGCTAATCGGTTTCCGATCTAACCGGCCTATTCCCACTGGCCGGATTAAGGCCAATCTCCATCCCGTTAGCGGGAAGGACCCCCTATCTAAAGGCAAAGCTTGATTTAAGCGACTCCCCAGTCGGTCACATGGACGCCGATGAGTATTGGCCCACACAGACATGGGCCAGGCATCACGGTACCTGAGGGGTTCCCGGGCCATTGGAGGCCCATGAGTGGTGAGGGTTAGGGCAGGGTGGTCCCCCGGCCCAGCCCCTGGAAGGTGTGCATCTTGGCACTGCCAGACTGGATCTTTGGCACCACAAACCTGGGTATTTCACACTCTGCCCATTCCTGAAGATGACACACAAAGACTGAGTCTTGATTTTGTGCAACAACCATGTCTTTCTCTCCATTTCAAATCCCCTGTGAAAATCCAAACACAGTGTATCGTGAAATTATTAGATTTAAAACAGAACGAGTTGTTGGGATTCACTGCCTGACAATGGTGCAGGAAGGAAATTCAACTGTAACTTTCAAAAGGGAACTGGACAGATTCTGTCGGAAAAGAAACTTGCCGGGCAATGGGACTAATTAGATACCTCACTCAAAGAGCTAGCATGGGAACAATGGGCGGGATGGCCTCTTTCTGTGCTCACTGAGACTCGTTTGCATTTGAAGAAAGTGGGAAATACCTGGAATTCACTTCCTACAATGCGGGTAGAAGCAGAGATGATGGAATGTTTCTAAAAGGAAATTGGATGGACTTTTGAAGGAAATAAACTGACACGGAAAGGGGGATAGAACGGGGCAATGGTTTGTTCTACAGATATGTACAAGTTGTGAATCTTTGGAATTCTCTATCCAGAGGACTATCGAAGCTCAGTCATTGAGTGTGTTTAAAGCAGAGACTGACAGATTTCTAAATCCCAATAACACAAAGGGATATGGGGACAGTGTGGGGAAAAAGGCATTAAAGTGGGTGGTCAGCCATGATCGTATTGAATGGTGGAGCAGGCTCGACGGGCTGAATGGCCAACTCCTGCTCCTATGTTCCAATGGTACAAAGATAGGCAGGAAAGTAAATTGTGACGAGGACATAAGGAGGTTAAAAAGGGATATGTTTAATGAGTGGAATATGATCTGCCAAATGGGGAACGTGGGAAAATGTGAAATTGTCCATGTTGGCCAGAAGAATATAAAAGCTTATTATCTAAATGGTGAGAGATTGCAGAGCTCTGAGATTCAGAGGAATCTGGGTGTCCAAGAGCATGAATCACAAAAGGCGAGTATACAGGTACAGCAAGTAATTAGGAAAGCTAATAGAATGTTATTGTTTATTGTGAGGGGAATTGAATACAAAAGTAGGGAGGTTATGCTTCAGTTACACAGGACATTGGTGAGACCACATCTGGAGCACTGTGTACAGTATTGCTCTCATTTAAGGAATGATGTAAATGTGTTGGAAGCAGTTCAGAGAAGGTTTACTGGACTCATACCTGGAATTGGAGGCTGGTCTTATGAGGAATGATTGGACAGGCTGGGCTTGTGTCCGATGGAGTTTAGGTGACTTGGTTGAACAGTATAAGGGGCGAAATTCTCCGGTATCGGCGCGATGTCCGCCGACTGGCGCCCAAAACGGCGCAAATCAGTTGGGCATCGCGCCGCTCCGCATCTTGGGGGGCCGAGCCCCAACCATAACGGGCTAGGCCCGCGCCGGACGAGTTTCCGCCCCGCCAGCTGGCGGAAAAGGCCTTTGGTGCCCCGCCAGCTGGCACGGAAATGACATCTGCGGGCAGCGCAGGCGCGGGGGCGTTAGCGGCCGCTGACGGCATTCCCGCGCATGCGCAGTGGAGGGAGTCTTTTCCGCCTCTGCCATGGTGGAGACCGTGGTGAAGGCGGAAGGGAAAGAGTGCCCCCACGGCACAGGCCCGCCCGCGGATCTGTGGGCTCCGATCGCGGGCCAGGCCACCGTGGGGGCACCCCCCGGGGCCAGATTGCCCGCGCCCCCCCCCAGGACCCCGGAGCCTGCCCGCGCCGCCTTGTCCCGCCAGTAAGGTAGGTGGCTTAATCTACGCCGGCGGGACAGGCATTTTAGCGGCGGGACTTCGGCCGATCCGGGCCGGAGAATCGTGGGGGTGGGGGGCCCGCCAACCGGCGCGGCGCGATTCCCGCCCCCGCCGAATATCCGGTGCCGGAGAATTCGGCAACCGGCGGGGGGCGGGATTCACGCCAGCCCCCAGCGATTCTCCGACCTGGCGGGGGGTCGGAGAATCTCGCCCCTGATCCTGAGGGGCCTTGACATGGTGGATGTGGAAAGGATGTTTCCTCTTGTGGGACAATCTAGAAATTGGAGTCACTTAAATGGGCAGAGGAGAACTTTTTTCTCTGAGGGAGTTGGGAGTCTTTGGAACTCTCTTTCTCAAAGGGCAGTGGAAGCAGAGTCTTTGAATATTTTTAAGACGAGTTGGATAGATTCTTGAAAATCAAGGGGGTGAAAGTTTATCAGGGGTAGGTGGGAATAAGACCACACTAAGATCATAAGGAATAGGAGTAGGCCATTCAGCCCTTCCAGCTTGCTCCACCTTTCAATAGGATCATGGCTGAAACCAACATTCCTCACGTTCACTTTCCTGCCCTTTCCCGTAATCCTCGGTTCCCTCACAGATCAAGAATCTATCTCAGCCGGGAAGCACGGTGGCGCAGTGGCTAGCACTGTTGCCTCAAGGTGCCAAGGTCCCAGGTTCGTTCCCGGCTCTGGGTTATTGTCCGTGTGGAGTTTGCTCATTCTCCCCGTGTTTGTGTGGGTTTCGCCCCCACAACCCAAAGATGTGCAGGATAGGTGGATTGGCCAAGCTAAATTGCCCCTTAATTGAAAAAAAAATGAATTGGGCACTCTAAATTTATATTAAAAAAAGGAAGAAAATAATCTATCTCAGCCTTAAATATACACAAAGACTCTGTCCCAATAACTCCCAGTTGCAAAGACTCTCAGAAGAAATTCCTCCTCATCTCAGTCTTAAATTGACATCTCGTTATGCTGAGGCTATGCCCTCTGGTCCTAGATTCTCCCATGAGGGAAACATCCTCTCCGCATTTCCCCTGTCAAACCCCTTAAGAATCCTGGATGTTTCAATGAGATCACCTCTCATTCTTCTAAATTCCAATGAGTAGAGTCCCAACCTGTTTAACCTTTGCCCCGAAGACAACCCCTCCATAATGGAGATCATCACAGTGAACCTTCTCTAAACAGCCTCCAATAAATTAATATCTTTCCTTAAATAAGGGGACCAAGACTTCCGGGAGCGGCGATGACCAGCTGAGTCGCACGTTTCGGCAGCTCCCGGTGAAACGGACCTGAGGGCTCTTGATAGGAGCCCCAACGGCAATTTTGACGGCTAAAAACACTGTGCGGTAAACCAGAAGGGAATCCCCCCTGGATACGGATGAAAAAAGGAGGAGAAAGTGGCCGGATTGCAGTGGATCCTTTAGAACAGCGGCAAGGAAGGCAAGCAAAAACCAAGATGGCGTCGGAAGGTGGCAGTTTAACATGGGGTCCTGAACAACAGGAGTTCTTGAAATGCTGTGTGGAAGAGCTCAAAAAGGAAATGAAGAAAGAGCTGTTGGCCCCGATACTACAGGCGATCGAAGGGCTAAAGGAGGAACAAAAGACCCAGGAGCGGGAGCTTCGGGTCGTGAAGGCAAAGGCAGCCGAGAATGAGGACGACATACAGGGCCTGGTGGTGAAGACGGAGATGCATGAGGCACATCAGAAACGATGTGTGGAAAGGTTGGAGGCACTGGAGAACAACGCAAGGAGGAACAACCTGAGGATTCTTGGTCTTCCTGAAGGTGCGGAGGGAGCGGACGTCGGGGCATATGTGAGCACGATGCTGCACTCGTTAATGGGAGCGGAGGCCCCGGCGGGTCCGTTGGAGGTGGAGGGAGCAGACCGAGTGATGGCGCGAGGACCGAGAGCAGGAGAAATTCCCAGAGCCATAGTGGTGAGATTCCTCCGTTTTAAGGATAGAGAAATGGTCCTTAGATGGGCAAAGAAAACTCGGAGCAGTAAATGGGAGAACGCGGTGATCCGCGTTTATCAAGACTGGAGTGCGGAGGTGGCGAGAAGGAGGGCGAGCTTTAATCGGGCCAAGGCGGTGCTTCATAAAAAGAAGATAAAATTTGGAATGCTGCAACCGGCAAGACTGTGGGTCACATATCGAGGGAGGCACCACTACTTTGAGACGGCGGATGAAGCGTGGACTTTTACTGTGGAAGGAAAACTGGAATGAGCGGGTTATTAAAAAGAACGTTTGAACAAAGTGGTGGGGCGAATGTGGGGGGCGAAGAGGGGGGTTAAAAAGGGGGGAAAGAGGAGTTTTATGTACTAATCCTGCGATGTGGTAACTTTTCTCTCTTCCACAGGTGGTGATGGGGGGAGGAGGGGGGGTGGAGGAGATGGGGCGTTGGCCATTGGGGGCGGGGCCAAGGGAGAAGCGCGGGCTTGGTGCCCGCGCTATGATAACCATGGCGGGAATAGAGAAGCAGGAAGGAGGGGGCGTCGCACGGTGCAAGCCGAGGTCACGGGGGGGAAGCCGAGGTCGGCCAGAGTTTGCTGACTTCTGGGAGCAACATGGGGGGAGTAATTACGCTAGCGGGGGGGGGGGGGGGGGGGGGGGGGGGGGGGGGGAATTACTGGGTTGCTGCTGCTGGGGAGAGGGGGGAGCTGGTATGGGAGGGGATGGGCGGGGGGGCACCGCCTGGGGGAGATACAGCTGCGTGGGAACCAGGTGAGGAGCTGGAAAAAGGGGATGGCTAATCGACAAGGGGGGGGGGGGGGGTAGGAAGCCCCCCAACCCGGCTGATCACGTGGAACGTGAGAGGGCTGAACGGGCCGATAAAGAGGGCACGGGTACTCGCACACCTTAAGAAACTTAAGAAAAAGGCAGATGTGGTTATGTTACAGGAAACGCACCTGAAACTGATAGACCAGGTTTGGCTACGCAAAGGATGGGTGGGGCAGGTGTTCCATTCGGGGCTAGATGCGAAAAACAGGGGGGTGGCTATATTAGTGGGGAAGCGGGTAATGTTCGAGGCAAAGACTATAGTGGCGGATAACGGGGGCAGATACGTGATGGTGAGTGGCAAACTACAGGGGGAGACGGTGGTTTTGGTAAACGTATATGCCCTGAACTGGGATGATGCCAATTTTATAAGGCGGATGCTAGGACGCATTCCGGACCTAGAGATGGGAAAGCTGATAATGGGGGGAGATTTTAATACGGTGTTGGAACCAGGGCTGGATAGGTCGAAGTCCAGGACTGGAAGGAGGCCGGCAGCAGCCAAGGTACTTAAAGATTTTATGGAGCAGATGGGAGGTGTCGACCCATGGAGATTTAGCAGACCTAGGAGTAAGGAGTTCTCGTTTTTCTCCTATGTCCATAAAGTCTACTCGCGAATAGACTTTTTTGTGCTGGGAAGGGCGTTGACCCCGAAGGTGAGGGGAACGGAGTATACGGCTATAGACATTTCGGATCACGCTCCACACTGGGTAGACTTGGAGATAGGGGAGGAAACAGGAGGGCGCCCACCCTGGAGAATGGACATGGGACTAATGGCAGATGAGGGGGTGTGTCTAAGGGTGAGGGGGTGCATTGAAAAGTACTTGGAACTCAATGATGATGGGGAGGTCCAGGTGGGAGTGGTCTGGGAGGCGCTGAAGGCGGTGGTTAGAGGGGAGCTGATATCAATAAGGGCACATAAAGGGAAGCAGGAGAGTAAGGAACGGGAGCGGTTGCTGCAAGAACCTTTGAGGGTGGACAGACAATATGCGGAAGCACCGGAGGAGGGACTGTACAGGGAAAGGCAAAGGCTACATGTAGAATTTGACTTGCTGACTACGGGCACTGCAGAAGCACAATGGAGGAAGGCACAGGGTGTACAGTACGAATATGGGGAGAAGGCGAGCAGGTTGCTGGCACACCAATTGAGGAAAAGGGGAGCAGCGAGGGAAATAGGGGGAGTGAGGGATGAGGAAGGAGAGATGGAGCGGGGAGCGGAGAGAGTGAATGGAGTGTTCAAGACATTTTATAAAAAATTATATGAAGCTCAACCCCCGGATGGGAGGGAGAGAATGATGGGCTTTTTGGATCGGCTGGAATTTCCCAAGGTGGAAGAGCAGGAAAGGGTGGGACTGGGAGCACAGATCGAGGTAGAAGAAGTGGTGAAAGGAATTAGGAGCATGCAGGCGGGAAAGGCCCCGGGACCGGATGGATTCCCAGTCGAATTCTATAGAAAATATGTGGACTTGCTCGCCCCGGTATTGACGAGGACCTTTAATGAGGCAAAGGAAAGGGGACAACTGCCCCCGACTATGTCTGAAGCAACGATATCGCTTCTCTTAAAGAAGGAAAAGGACCCGCTACAATGCGGGTCCTATAGACCTATTTCCCTCCTAAATGTAGATGCCAAGATCCTGGCCAAGGTAATGGCAATGAGAATAGAGGAATGTGTCCCGGGGGTGGTCCACGAGGACCAAACTGGGTTTGTGAAGGGGAGACAGCTGAACACGAATATACGGAGGCTGTTAGGGGTAATGATGATGCCCCCACCAGAGGGGGAAACGGAGATAGTAGTGGCGATGGATGCCGAGAAAGCATTTGATAGAGTGGAGTGGGATTATTTGTGGGAGGTGTTGAGGAGATTTGGTTTTGGAGAGGGGTATGTTAGATGGGTGCAGCTGTTGTATAGGGCCCCGATGGCGAGCGTGGTCACGAATGGACGGGGATCTGCATATTTTCGGCTCCATAGAGGGACAAGGCAGGGATGCCCTCTGTCCCCATTATTGTTTGCGCTGGCGATTGAGCCCCTGGCGATAGCGTTGAGGGGTTCCAAGAAGTGGAGGGGAGTACTTAGAGGAGGAGAAGAACACCGGGTATCTCTGTATGCGGATGATTTGTTATATGTAGCGGACCCGGCGGAGGGGATGCCAGAGATAATGCGGACACTTCGGGAGTTTGGAGAATTCTCAGGATATAAACTGAACATGGGGAAAAGTGAGTTGTTTGTGGTGCATCCTGGGGAGCAGAGCAGAGAAATAGAGGACTTTCCGCTGAGGAAGGTAACAAGGGACTTTCGTTACTTGGGGATCCAGATAGCCAAGAATTGGGGTACATTGCATAGGTTAAATTTAACGCGATTGGTGGAACAAATGGAGGAGGACTTCAAGAGATGGGGTATGGTATCCCTGTCACTGGCAGGGAGGGTGCAGGCGGTTAAGATGGTGGTCCTCCCGAGATTCCTCTTTGTGTTTCAGTGCCTCCCGGTGGTGATCACGAAGGCTTTTTTTAAAAGGATTGAAAGAGCATCATGGGTTTTGTGTGGGCCGGGAAGACCCCGAGAGTGAGGAAGGGATTCTTACAGCGTAGCAGGGATGGGGGGGGGCTGGCACTACCGAGCCTAAGTGAGTATTATTGGGCCGCTAATATTTCAATGGTGAGTAAGTGGATGGGAGAGGAGGAGGGAGCGGCGTGGAAGAGATTAGAGAGGGCGTCCTGTAGGGGGACTAGCCTACAGGCTATGGTGACAGCCCCATTGCCGTTCTCACCGAGGAACTACACCACAAGCCCGGTGGTGGTGGCTACACTGAAGATTTGGGGACAGTGGAGACGGCATAGGGGAAAGACTGGAGCCTTGGGGGGGTCCCCGATAAGGAACAACCATAGGTTTGCCCCGGGGGGAATGGATGGGGGATATGGAATGTGGCAAAGAGCAGGAATAACACAACTGAAAGATCTGTTTGTGGATGGGAAGTTTGCGAGTCTGGGAGCGCTGACCGAGAAATATGGGTTGCCCCAAGGGAATGCATTCAGGTATATGCAACTGAGGGCTTTTGCGAGGCAACAGGTGAGGGAATTCCCGCAGCTCCCGACACAAGAGGTGCAGGACAGAGTGATCTCAAAGACATGGGTGGGGGATGGTAAGGTGTCAGATATATATAGGGAAATGAGGGACGAAGGGGAGACTATGGTAGATGAACTAAAAGGGAAATGGGAAGAAGAGCTGGGGGAGGAGATCGAGGAGGGGCTGTGGGGAGATGCCCTAAGCAGGGTAAACTCGTCGTCCTCGTGTGCCAGGCTAAGCCTGATTCAGTTTAAGGTATTACACAGGGCGCATATGACTGGAGCACGGCTCAGTAACTTTTTTGGGGTGGAGGATAGGTGTGCGAGGTGCTCGAGAAGCCCAGCGAATCATACCCATATGTTTTGGTCATGCCCGGCACTACAGGAGTTTTGGATGGGGGTGACAAAGGTGCTTTCAAAAGTAGTGGGGGTCCGGGTCGAACCAAGCTGGGGGTTGGCTATATTTGGGGTTGCACAAGAGCCGGGAGTGCAGGAGGCCGATGTTTTGGCCTTTGCGTCCCTAGTAGCCCGGCGCAGGGTATTGCTAATGTGGAAAGAAGCCAAGCCCCCGGGGGTGGAGACTTGGCTAAATGACATGGCAGGGTTTATAAAGCTAGAGCGGATTAAGTTTGTTCTAAGGGGGTCGGCTCAAGGGTTCACCAGGCGGTGGCAACCGTTCGTCGAATACCTCGCAGAAAGATAGATGGAATGGAAAAAAGAAGGCAGCAGCAGCAGCCCAGGATCGGGGGGGGGGGGGGGGGGGGGGGGGGGGGGAGGAGGAACCAGAAGGACTCTCAGGGTTGTTAATATATACTGTATAATATGTATAGGTCGTTGCTACAGATAATTATATATTGGACTGTTAAATTATATTTTTGGAGACTGTTACTTGTGATAAGGCAGTTGCCAATTAGGGTTAGTTTTCATTTTTGTTATTTATTATTTATTCATTTTCTGTTTATAAAATAGGTCATTATTATTTGTGTTGTTATAATATTGTGTAAAAGATGCACAATATACTGTGTTGGTTGACTAAAAATTTTCAATAAAATATTTAAAAAAAAAAAAAATAAGGGGACCAAAACTGCTCTCAGTTCTCCAGATGTGGCCTCACCAGCACCTTGTACAGCTGCAGCAAGACTTCCCGACTCTTATACTCCAACCCCCTTGGAATCAGGGCCAACATTCCATTAGCCTTCCTGATTACCTGCTGCACCTGTCTGCTAGCTTTCTGTGTTTCATGCACAAGTTCCCCCAAGTCCCTTTGTGTTCCAGCTTTCTGCAGTTTTTCTCCATTTAAATAATACTGTTCTTTTGTTCTCCAAAATGAACTTCACATTTCCCACATTATGCTCCATGTGGCAACTTTTTGTCCACTTGCTTAACCTCTCAATATCTCTTTGCAAACTGTTTGTATCCCCCTCGCTACCTGCCTTTCCACCTATTTTTGTGTTGTCTGCAAATTTGGGCACAGTACGTTCGCTCCTTCCTCCAAGTCATTAATATAAATAGCACACAGTTTCGATCCCAGGACTGACCCCTGTGGAACCCCCCCTGGTTACAGGTCACCAACCTGAAAAAGAACCCCTTATCCCCACTCGCTGTTTCCTGCTCATTAGCCAATTCTCTATCCATGTCAATATACTACCTCCAACACCATGGGGCTCCGTTCTCATGACTTAACGTTTTGTGAGGTACCTTGTCAAAGGCCTTCTGGAAGTTTAAATACAACACATCTACTGGTCCCCCTCTATCCACTCTGGTTGAAACTTCCTCGAAACACTCTGATAAATTAGTCAGACACGGTTTCCCTTTCACAAAGCCATGCTGACTCTGCTTGATTAGATTATGATTTTCTCAATGTGCTCCTATTACTTCCTAATAATTGATTCCAACATTTTTTTCAATAATAAATGTTTGGCTGATCGTCCTATAGTGTCTCGATTCTTTGCCTCCCTCTCATTCTGAATCGGGGGGGTTGTCACATTGGCTGTTTTCCAATCCTCTGGTACTTCCCCAGAATCCAAGGATTTTTGGAAAATTACAATCAATGCACCCACTATCTCTGTAGACATTTCTTTTAGGATTCTAGGATGCAGCCATCCAGGGGACTTATCTTATCCCCATTAGTTTGTCCAATACAACTTCTCCAGTGACGGTATTTAATTGCTCCATTCGTATTCTTTAGTATTAATGGGATATTCGATTTATCTTCCACCATAAAGACTGATGCAAAAAAATCTGTTTAACTCCTGTCATTTCCTTGTTCCCCACAACTGACACGGAAGCATGGAGGCACATGGTGGTTAGCACTGTTGCTTCACAGCTCCAGGGACCCGGGTTCAATTCCCGGCTTGGGTCACTGTCCGTGTGGAGTTTGCACATTCTCCCCTTGTTTGCGTGGTTTTCGCCTCCACAACCCAAAGATGTGCAAGGTAGGTGGATTGAACACGCTAAATTGCCCCTTAATTGGAAAAAATGAATTGGGTACATTAAAGAATATTATTACTATCTCCTCAGATTTATTTTCTAAGGGGCCTCTGTGGAGTTGAGGTTTCAATCAGATCAGCCATGAACTTATTGAATGGTGGAGCAGGCTCGAGGGGCCGAGTGGCCTACTCCTGCTCCTAATTCCTCTGTTATCACATCCTTTATAATAGATTGTAGCATTTTCCCTCCTACTGATGTCAGGCTAATGGGTCTGTGGTTCCCGTTTTCTCTCTCCCTCCTTAAATATTGGGGTTACATTTACCACCTTCCAATCTGCAGGAACCATTCCAGAATCTATAGAATTTTGAAAGATGATCACCAATGTATCCACTATCTCTACAGCCGCCTCTTTCAACACTCTGGGATGTAGAGCAGCAGCTTTTGGGGATTTATTAACTTTCAAACCCATTAATTTCTCCAGTACTACTTTTTCACGAATACTAATCTCTTTCAGTTCCTCGTGCTCACTGGTCCCTTGGTTCTCTCGTGTTTTGGGACAATTTCTGTATCTTCCTCCGTGAAGACAGACACACATTGTTTAGTTTCTCTGCCATTTCCTTATTCCCCATTATAAACTCTCCTGTCTCTGCCTGGAATGGACCCACATTGGTCTTTGCTAATCTTTTCCTTTTCACATTCCTATAGGAGCTTTTCCAGTTCTCCCCAGTTTGCTCTCATATTCTATTTTCTCTTTATCAGTTTCTTGGTCCTCCTTTGCTGAATTCTAAAACAAGTTCCTAATCCTCAGGCTCACTAATATTTTCGCCACTTTTGAGTCTCCTCCATTGACAATAGAATCTTTAACTTTTCTTGTTCGCCACAATAGCTTAATTTTGCTATTTAATTTTTGCTTCTTAAAGGAATTTATATTTTATGTAAATAAAATGCGAGTGGTTGCCTGTCTATTGTCTATCGTCATACATAGAATAACAAAGAACAAAGGACAGTACAGCACAGGAACAGGCCCTTCGGCCCACCAAGCCTGCTCGGATCATGATGTCTGTCTGAACTAAAACCTTCTGTGCTTCCAGGGTCTGTATCCGTCTATTCCCATCCTATTCATGTATTTGTCAAGATGCCTCTTAAACATCACTATCGTACCTGCTTCCACCACCACCTCCGGCAGCGAGTTCCAGGCACTCACCACCCTCTGTGTAAAAAAACTTCCCTCGCATATCTCCTCTAAACTTTGCCCCTTGCACCTTAAACCTCTGTCATCTGGGAAAAAGCTTCTGACTATCCACTCTATCCATGCCACTCATAATTTTGTAAACTTTTATCAGGTTGTGCCTCAACTTGGTTGCTCTAGTGAAAACAATCCGAGTTTATCCAACCTCTCCTCATAGCTAATACCCTCCAGGCCAGGCAACATCCTGGTAAACCTCCTCTGTACTCTGTCCAAAGCCTCCACATCCTTTAGGTAATGTGGTGACCAGAATTGTCGGCAATATTCCACATGTGGCCTAACTAAGGTTCTGTACAGCTGCAGCATGACTTGCCAATTTTTATACTCAATGCCCCGACCAATGAAGACAAGCATGCCGTCTGCCTTCTTAGCTCCTTATCCACCTGCATTGCCACTTTCAGTGATTTGTTTATTGTAATTTCCCAATCTTGCCCCTCATACCATGACAGTTTCCTTCTGCGAGAAACACCCAGATAAATTAGGCAAAAGAACCCTGTAACCACCATAGCCCATCTTCATGGCAACATGGCTGCTTTGGGAACTAAATATCTTCCAACGTGCAAACACCTTTTCATTCTGTGCTCCTCATCAAACTTGGAACCAGGTAATCGCAACGAGGCTCAAAAATGGTCAGCCCACCGGAGGCAGAGGTGTTAGACTGGCCAGTCCAGCAGAAAGAAACCCTCCAATCATCACCATTCACCAGATGTCAGAATGAACAAAATGCAGCCCTGGATGTCAGTGAGAGCAGAAACAATAACAACGGAGCCAACATCCGTAATTTATTGTGAACTTGGAGTCACAACAGGTGCGATGAATCACAAAACCCCCTCCCCACATTGAGAGCAGATGAATGGTCTCTCCCCAGAATTAACTCGCTCGTGTCTCCGGAGTTGGGACGGATCACTGAATGTCTCCCCTGCTCAGAGCAGGTGAATAGCTTCTTCCAGGTGTAAACTCGCCAGTGTTCCTGCAGGGTGTATGGAT
Source organism: Scyliorhinus torazame (assembly GCF_047496885.1). Lineage (NCBI taxonomy): Eukaryota > Metazoa > Chordata > Chondrichthyes > Carcharhiniformes > Scyliorhinidae > Scyliorhinus > Scyliorhinus torazame. Next base: position 141,289,435 of record NC_092711.1, on the reverse strand, counting down.
ATCTGAATCCCTTCTCTCACGAAGAGCAGGTTAACGCCTTCTCCCCAGTGTGAACTCGCTGGTGTTTCTGCAGGTTGGATAACTGAGTGAATCCCTTCTCACACTGAGAACAGGTGAATGGCCTCTCCCCTGTGTGAACTCGCTGATGTATCCGCAGGCTCGATGAAGTAGTGAATCCCTTCTCACACTGAGAGCAGGTGAACGGCCTCTCCCCAGTGTGAATTCGCTGGTGTTTCTGCAGGTTGGATAACTCAGTGAATCCCTTCTCACACACAGAGCAGGTGAACGGCCTCTCCCCTGTGTGAACTCGCTGATGTATCCGCAGGCTCGATGAAGCAGTGAATCCCTTCTCACACTGAGAGCAGGTGAACGGCCTCTCCCCTGTGTGAACTCGCTGATGTATTCGCAGGCTCGATGAAGTAGTGAATCCCTTCTCACACTGAGAGCAGGTGAACGGCCTCTCCCCAATGTGAACTCGCTGATGTATCCGCAGGCTCGATGAAGTAGTGAATCCCTTCTCACACTGAGAGCAGGTGAACGGCTTCTCCCCAGTGTGAATTCGCTGGTGTTTCTGCAGGTCGGATAACTGAGTGAATCCCTTCTCACACTGAGAGCAGGTGAACGGCCTCTCCCCAGTGTGAACTCGCTGGTGTATCTTCAGACTGGATAACCGAGTGAATCCCTTCCCACACTGAGAGCAGCTGAATGGCCTATCCCCAGTGTGAATTCGCTGGTGACTCTGCAGGGTGGATAACTGAGCGAATTCCTTCTCACACTGAGAGCAGGTGAATGGCCTCTCCCCAGTGTGACTGCGTCGATGAGCTTCCAGCTGAGATGGATATCTATATCCCTTCCCGCAGTCCCCACATTTCCACGGTTTCTCCAGGGTGGGAGTGTCCTCAAGACTCTCCAGGTTTGTCGATCAGTTGAAGCCTCGTCCACACACAGAACACGTGTACAGTCTCTCCCCACTGTGAATGATGCAATGTTTTTTCAGGCTGTGTAACAGGTTAAAGCTCTTTCCACAGTCAGTGCTCTGGAACACTCTCACTCAGGTGTGTGGGTCTCGGTGCTTTTCCAGTCACACTGACGGTTAAAATCTTTTGAAGCCGACAGAACAGACAAACATTTCTCCTTCTAGATTCAAAGTCCGGTGATACTCAGATCCAAGGAACTGAGAGATCAGTCAGATCGAGATGTAAAGTTTGAGATTTCTCTCTGTAATTCCTCCTCTTCTAATATCCTGTAAAAACAATTTACAAAATACATCACTGTCAGTACAGGATAGAAATTCAGAACAGACAATTCTAGTTTCTATGGAACATTCTTTCCTCTCTGATTCCCCAAATGCTGTAAATCTCCATCCCACACACTCTCCCTCCATTCTCACTCTGCTGTATCTAATATTCACCCTCCCAATTCTCCTGAAGGTGCTGATTCAGGCTGATTGACAAATCCATGCTCACTGCTCCCTGTCCTAGGCACAGAGATCACAACAAATAGGAGCTGCAGTTGGCCATTCGGCCGGCCCATCCAGTCTGCTCGTCAATTCTGTGGATCATTGGCCGATCTATGTCAGCGATATTCGCTGTTATTGACCAGAGGTTGAGTGTGCTGGCTCAATATCTGTGAGCTCATGAGGCTGAGCTGCAAAACACCATGAAGAGGCTCAATGATCCGGAGGAGAGAATCCTGAATGTTGAGCAAGATGCCTCCTCGGGGGAGGCAAGAATTCAATCCTTGGAAAACCGGCCGAGTGATGTGGTGGACTCCTGGAGAACTTGGAGAACCGAGGGTCAGAGAAAGAACATCCGAGCCGTCGGCCTGCCAGAAGGTGTGGAGGGTGAGGCTCCGGTTAGGTTCTTCAAGGACCGGCTGCCACGTTTTCTCAAGCTGGACGTGAAGCCTGGGTGTTTCCAATTAGAAAGGGCATCGGATCCTGTCTTTGAGGCTGAGGGACAGTTTTCATCCCAGGCCTGTAATCGTTCCCTTCCACAACTTGAAAGATCACCAGAGGGTCCTGGAGATGGGCAAGGTGAGGTGAGACCTTGCTCCCACCTCACCTTACAGTGAATTATGTCGCTTTGTCCTGTGACCCTGAAAATTGTATCCGACAACTCCGTCAAGTCTTTCAATAATCTGACTACTGCCTTGGTCTTCGCTAAATCCTTGAAGGACAAGGATTGGAGCGCTGATTTGCAGCTCAGACTAACTCAGGCTCTAATCCGGACTCTTTCCCTATCATGGTGTTGTTGTCTGAAATTGTTATCTTTTATCCTGTTGAAGGGAGTTGTTATTCTGTGAGGGCCAATTGAATGTCTTCTTCTCCTCGAGTGTCCCAGGGACTCGGATTATCTTATCTCAGTTATGGTAGATGTGCCGTGTGCTGATTATCTGTCGTCTTTCTTCTATTATCCGAGCGTTAATCATGGCAGAACCGAGTGGTTCCATTGCTGAAGGGTGGGTGGTGGTGGATGCAGGTCTTCACAGGTTGGTCTAAAATGTGGGAGGGACATTCGATCCCCATTCCCTTGTTGGCCCTTCTTTTCTTCTCATTTTGGAGAAGGTATCCTGAGGGTAACGACAGTCTGGCCGTGGGGTTCATCCTCCGGGTCCTCAGTCTTATTGAGGAATGTCCCCTTGGATCTATTGTGGTGGTGATTCTTTTGTATTTTTGTTATTATGGGAGGGTTTATGTGTTGTTGACTTTATCCTACTCTGGTACAGACGGGGCTTTTATCCGTGAAAGGAGCAGTTTGGGGAGATTTTGGTGCCTCTGGTGTAAAGTGAGTTGGAGGAGGGGGTAATGGCGCACGCCCGATTGTGGTGTGAAAATCTGTTCCTGTCTCTCTGTCGCCTAACTAATGGCGGCAGTTAATCTGCAAATTTTCTCAGGGAATGTACGGGGCATCCATCACCCTATCAGAAGGAAAAAGATAATCTCCTTTCTTAAGGAGAAAGTCGACATAGCCTTAGTGCAGAAAACTCATCTGGATGATGAGGAACAGTTCTGGTCACCCTATTATAGGAAGGATATTGTTAAACTAGAAAGAGTGCAGAAGAGCTTTACGAGGATGCTGCCAGGACTTGATGGTCTGAGTTATAAGGAGAAGCTGGATCGGCTGGGACTTTTTTCCCTGGAGTGTAGGAGGCTTCGGTGTAATCTTATAGAGGTCTATAAAATAATGAGAAGCATAGATAAGGTATACAGTCAACATCTTTTCCCTAAGATAGAGGAGTCTAGAACTAGAGGGCATGGGTTTAAGGTGAGAGAAAAGAGATACAAAAGAGACCAGAGGGGAAATTTCTTCAGACAGAAGGTGGTGAGCATCTGGAACGACTGCCAGAGGCAGTGGTAGAGGCAGGTACAATTTTGTCCTTGAAAAAGCAGTTAGACAGTTACATGGGCAGGGTGGGTCTCGAGGGATATGGGCTAAATCCTGGCAAGTGGGACTAGCTTAGTGATAGAAACTGGGCGGCATGGACAATCTGGGCCGAAGGGCCTGTTCCATGCTGAAAAAATCTATGACTCTATCTGGAACACAAAGAAACCTCGCCTGAAGTCTGTTAAGCTCCACTCACCAGGAGCTAAGGGAGGGGTTGGGTCTTCCGACAATCAGGCTTCATCAATTGGCCTCTCGTCTTAGGTTCATCAGAGATTGGGTGAGGATGGACCCAACATTCACCTGGCTCAATACAGAAGCAGACCAGTCAGGTCTCCCTCGATCCAAAACTGGCATAGGCTGATTATGGAATGCATCTCCATCATACAATTTTTAATGTCCGTAATTGACTCCGAGTCTGATGCATTGGGTAAAGTATGGGACTTCTACCTCAAATACATAGGCTCCAATTTGACTGACTTGCTCCTCCTGAGCTTTCCATGAGAGAATTTAATTCAACTTAAGCCGGGAGTAGGGCACAGTGGTTAATGCTGCTACCTCAGTGCCAGGGACACAGGTTCAATTCCAGCCTTGGGGGGCTGTCTGTGTGGAGTTTGCACATTCTCCTTGTGTCTTTGTGGGTTTCCTCCGGTTACTCCAGTTTCCTCCCACTGTCCAAAGATGTGCAGCGAAAGTGGATTGGTCACACTAAATTGCCCCTTAGTGTCCAAGATGTGTAGGTTAGGTGGCTTGACCATGATCAATGCACCGGGTTACAAAGACAGGATGGGTAGTGGGCTTCAGTGAAGTGTTCTTTCTGAGGCTCACTGCAGACTTGAGGGGCGAATGGCCTTCTGCACTATAGGAGTTGCATGTCATCTATGTTGTGTTATTCATTTTAATTTGTATATTCTGTTAAGTCTGTTTGTAATATTTTACAAACTGAATTGTTATTCTCTGTTTTTATATAATCTTAGCCTCTTTCCCCACTCACTATTTTAACCTGTTAACTGGTTGTTCAATTGATCTGGCATTTCATCTCAAGGCTCTGGTCCCTCAAATATCCTGTTCCAAATTAATTCTGCAATGTGTTGCTTGTATTTATGTTGGCAATATCTCTTGTTCCGCTCTGTGCCCATTTCCCACCAATTTTTCTGTTACTCTGTTGCACTCATTGTTTATAAAATGATTTTTAAAATAACAACTTATTAAAAATCTGTCCACCTCATCCGTGAATATATTCAATGACCTCCACACCCCACTGGTCCCTGTGGAAGCGAAATCCAGAGACTAATAACCCTCTGAGGGAAGAGATGACAGTAAATATATAACGTAGCTCCAGTTACATATTACAAGGCTAGAAATTATAATAATGTACTTTATTACAGAACCATAAATAATATATCTAATTTGTACCATATAACAACAATAGACATATCTCTGTCTGATATTAATTTACTGTCCCCTTAAATGTCAGCCATCTCTTGGGGAAAGCAGCCCTTTAATTGTGAACATTGGGAAAGAGACCATGCTTTTAGCCAGGCAAATAAATGTGTCAAGCTGAGAGAGCAAAGGATATCAATGTCTTTAAGGACAGACCTCTTCATTCACCTGAGGAAGGAGCAGCGCTCCGAAAGCTAGTGACATCGAAACAAACCTGTTGGACTTTAACCTGGTGTTGTAAGACTTCGTACAATGTCTTTAAGAGAGAGTGAGAGACCTGGGTCAAGCTTTGCAGAGTCTGCGCCCTCCCTGGATTCACTTCCTTTCCCTTCAGTTGCTGCAAGTGACCAATTGAAGGTGAGAATGAGAAAATAAATGGAAAGGGGGAGAAAAGAAAGTGTTTTACTTACAGATGTTGGAGACAGGAGGGGTTTTCAGTCTGTGTGAGGTCTCAGTTTTGCTCATTATCCAGCTTCCGCATTCAGACAACGGGGGAGCTGATTGGATGGAGGAAGAGAGTCCTTCCGGTTCACCAACTCTTCCCATTGTTCAACAACTTTCCGGCGCACGCATCGGAATCCGGGGTGACGTCTCAGGGTCCAGTGCGCAGGCCCGGTGCGGACATGGCAGCTCCGCGCCACTCATTGTTTCCATCTCCTCCAGACAAGGTTTCCAGGCAACCGGCTGACAGCTGCGGCCAGAGCGAGAAGCCTCTCGGTGACTTCCCCACCCTCCGTGCCGGGACTGCGCATGTCCTAGAGACAGGAGAGGCTGCGCATGTGCGAGGGAAAGCCCATCCCCTGACCTTCCTGGTGAGGTGTTGACCAATGGGAAGAGTTAAGACCGGAAGGTCTCTGCTCCTCCAGCCTCATGTCTCCAATATCTGTGAGTAAAACACTTTCTTTTCTCCCCCTTTCCATTTCTTTTCTCATTCTCACCTTCAATTGGTCACTTGCAGCAACTGAAGGGAAAGGAAGTGAATCCAGGGAGGGTGCAGACTCTGCAAAGCTTGGCCCAGGTCTCTCTCTCTCTCTCTCTCTCCCCTTAAAGACAGTGATGTGGAGATGCCGGCTTTGGACTGGGGTGAGCACAGTAAGAAGTCTTACAACACCAGGTTAAAGTCCAACATGTTTGTTTCAAATCACTAGCTTTCGGAACACAGCTCCTTCCTCAGGTGAATGAAGAGGCAGGTTCCAGAAACATATATATATATATATAGATATAGACAAAGTCAAAGATGCAAGACAGTGCTTTGAATGCGAGCATTTGCAGGTAATTATGACTACAGATCCAGAGAGGGTAATCCCAGGTTGAAGAGATATGAATTATCTCAAGCCAGGACAGTTGGTAGGATTTAGCAAACACAGGCCAGATGGTGGGGGGGTGAATGTACTGCGACATGAATACAAGGTCCCGGTTGAGGCCATACTCATATGTGCGGAACTTGGCAATAAGTTTCTGTTCGGCGATTCTGCATCATCGCGCGTCCTGAAGGCCACCTTGGAGAACGCTTACCCGGAGGTCAGAGGCTGAATGCCCTTGACTGCTGAAGTGTTCCCTGACTGGAAGGGAACATTCCTGCCTGGTGATTGTTGCGTGATGCCCCTTCGTCCATTGTCGCAGCGTCTGCATGGTCTCGCCAATGTACCATGCTTTGGGACATCCTTTCCTGCAGCGTATGAGGTAGACAACATTGGCCGAGTCACAGGAGTATGTACCGCGTACCTGATGGGTGGTGTTCTCACATGTAATGGTGGTACCCATGTCGATGATCTGGCACATCTTGCAGAGATTGCCATGGCAGGGTTGTGTGGTGTCGTGGTCACTGTTCTGAAGGCTGGGTAGTTTGCTGCAAACAATGGTTTGTTTGAGGTTGCACGGTTGTTTGAAGGCAAGTAGTGGGGGTGTGGGGATGACCATGGCAAGATGTTCGTCTTCATCGATGATATGTTGAAGGCTGTGAAGAAGATGTTGTAGTTTCTCCGTTCCGAGGAAATACTGAATGACGAAGGGTACTCTGTCGGTTGTGTCCCGTGTTTGTCTTCTGAGGAGGTTGGTGCGTTTTTTTGCTATGCCGCGTTGGAAATGTCAATCGATGAGTCGAGTGCCATATCCCGTTCGTACGAGAGCATCTTTCTGCATCGGTAGATGTCTGTTACCCTCCTCCTCGTCTGAGTAGATCCTGTGTATATGGAGGGCTTGTCCATAGGGAATAGCTTCTTTAATATGTTTCGGGTGGAAGCTGGAGAAGTGGAGGATTGTGAGGTTATCCGTGGGGTTGCGGTAAAGCAAAGTGCTGAGGTGACCGTCATTGATGGAGATGAGTGTGTCCAAGAATGCAACCGATTTTGGAGAGTAGTCCATGGTGAGTCTGATGGTGGGATCGAACTTATTGACGTCATCATGTAGTCGTTTCAGTGATTCTTCACTGTCGATCCAAAGGAAAAAAATGTCAATAATGTATCTGGTGTATAACGTTAGTTGATGGTCCTGTGCGGTGAGGAGGTCTTGTTCAAACTTGTACATGAAGATGTTGGCATATTGAGGTGCGCATTTGGTCCCCATGGCTGTTCCGTGTGTCTGGATGAAGAACTTGTTGACTAAGGTGAAGCTGTTGTGATCCAGAATGAAGCGGATGAGTTGCAGAATTGTGTCTGGAGATTGGCAGTTAACGGTGTTGAGTACTGAGGCTGTTGCAGCAATGCCGTCATCATGAGAGATGCTGGTGTAGAGTGCCGAGATGTCCATTGTGACGAGGAATGTTCCTGGTTCGATTGGCCCATGGGTGCAGAGTTTCTCTATGAAGTCCGCCGTATCGCGACAGAAGCTGGACGTTCCTTGTACGATGGGTTTCAAAGATGCCCTCGATGTAGCCAGAGAGGTTCTCACACAGGGTCCCATTGCCTGATACGATAGGCATGCCTGGTGTGTTGGCCTTGTGTATTTTCGGGAGGCAGTAGAGATCTCCAACGCGGGGAGTACGTGGGAAGAGAGCACGTAGGGTGCTCTGAAGGTCTGGATCCAAGGTCTTGATCAGTCTATTGAGTTGGCGGGTGTGTTCCTTGGTTGGATCTGCAGGTAATGTCTGACGTGTTCCTGGTTGATGAGTTGTCGGTACACTTCTTTGCAGTAGTCCGTTCTGTTCAGTATGATGGTGGCCCCTCCTTTGTCTGCTGGTTTGATGACGATGTTGCGGTTGGTCTTGAGAGCGCGGATGGCATTGCGTTGTGCTTGGGTGACGTTCGGGGCTGTCTTGTCAATGCGACTGATGAATCTGGCATTGACGCATCTCCTGACGGCTTGAGCATACATGTCGAGTCTAGGGTAGCGACCTTCCGGAGGTTCCAATTCAACCCTTTCCTCTTTGGTTGCCGCACCGCAGTCTTTCACCGAATGAAGATTGAGCTTTACACAGACTGAAACTTCCCCCTGTCTCCAACATCTGTCAGTAAAACACTTTCTTTTCTCCCCCTTTCCATTTCTTTTCTCATTTTGACCTTCAATTGGTGACTTGCAGCAACTGAAGGGAAAGGAAGTGAATCCAGGGAAGGTGCAGACTCTGGAAAGCTTGATCCACGTCGCTCTCTTAAAAACATTGACATCCTTTACTCACTCGGCTTCATAGAATCATAGAATTTACAGTGCAGAAGGAGCCCATTCAGCCCATCGAGTCTGCACCGGCCCCTAGAACGAGCACCCCACTTAAGCCCACGCCTCCACCCTATCCCTGTAACCCAGTGAACCAACCTAACCTTTTGGACACTAAGGGGCAATTTAGCATGGCCAATCCACCTAACCTGCACATCTTTGGACTGTGGGAGGAAACCACAGCACCCGGAGGAAACCCACGCAGACACGGGGAGAAAGTGCAAACTCCGGACAGACAGTCACCCGAGGCCACAATTGAACCTGGGTCCCTGAACTGTGAGGCAGCAGTGCTAACCACTGTGCCACCCATGTCTCCCTTGATACATTTGTTTGCCTGGCTAAAAGGATGGTCAGTTTTCTAATGTTCATGATTAAATGGCTGGTTTCCCCAGGAGATGGTTGACATTTAAGGGGGACAATAAATTACTATCAGACGGAGATATGTCCAGTGTTGTTAGATGGTGCAGATTAGATATATTATTTATGGTTCAGTAATAAAGTACTTTTATTATTATTTCTAGCCTTGTAATATTGTACTGTAGCTATGTTATAGATTTCCAGTCATCTCTTCCCTCAGAGGGTTGTTAGTCTCTGGATTTCTCTTCCACAGGGACCAGTGGAGGCTTTGGGGGTAGTTAAATATATTCATGAATGAGTGGATGAGTTGGACAGATTTTTAATATTTTTGGGGGTTTTTTTTAAACCATTTTTTAAACAATGAATGCAGCAGCGTAACAGAAAAACTGGTGGAAAATGGGCACAGAGCAGAGCAAGAGCTATTGCCGCATAAATACAACACATTGCAGAATTAATTTGGAACACAATATTTGAGGGACCTTTAGATGAAATGCCAGATCAGTGAACAACCAGTTATCAGGTTAACATAGTGAGTGGGGAAAGAGGGTAAGATTATATAAAAACGGAGGATAACGATGCAGGTCGCACACCCCAATATATTATAAAACAGACTATAGTCAAATTCGACCCGCTTAGAGAGCACTTCACTAAGACCCACTTTCTGCCCTATCCCTGTAACCTTGTGCATTAATTATGGTCCATCCACCTAACCCTCCTGGTGATTGGAGCTGAACAAACTTGAGGCGAGGTTTCTTTTTGTTCCAGATCAATGTGCTAATTGTTGCAGTAATTTCTTTAACACCTCTTTGGACACTAAGGAGAAATTCAGCATGACCAATCCACTTTAACTGCACATCTTTGGACTGTGGGAGGAAAACGGAGCACTCAGAGGAAACACACGCAGACACAGGGAGAATGTCTATCTTCACACAGACAGCCACTCAAGGAATCAAACCTGGGTCCCTGGTGCTGTGAGGCAGCAGTGCTACCCACTGTGCCCCACTCCTGGCCTAAGTTAAATTGAATTCACTCATGGAAAGCCCAGGAGGAACAAGTCAGTCAAATTGGAGCCTATGTATTTGAGATAGGGGTCCCATACTTTACCCAATGCATCAGACTCAGAATGAGTTACAGACATTAAAAATTGCATGGAGATGCTTTCCATAATCAGCCTATCCCAGTTTTGGATAGAGGGAGACCTGACTGGTCTGCTTCTGTATTGAGCCAGATGGATGTTGGCTCCATCCGAACCCAATCCCTTATGAAACTAAGACGAGAGACCAATTGATAAAACCTGATATTCAGGAGACCCAACCTTCCCTTGGCTCCTGGTGATTGGAGCTGAACAAACTTGAGGCGAGGTTTCTTTTTGTTCCAGATAAATGTGCTAATTGTTGCATTAATTTCTTTAACGACAGCAGTACAGGCAGCATCTGCAGAGGGTACAACAGTCTGGGCAACACATTCATTTTAATGAAGGCGATCCTCCCTCACCATGAAATCGGAAGAGCCGACCACTGGGCAAGGTCCCACCTAATAGTCACCATCAGCTGTGGAAAGTTGGCCCATATAGCTGTCTAAAATATCCCAGATATTTAAATCCCATGGGGAACCATCTGAAGGGTAACTTAGCAAGGAAAGAGGGCTTACCTTTGAAGCCCCCCCCCCCCCCTTCAAACAAGCCAAGTATTTGGTTGGCTTCTTCCCAAACTCGTACAAAATCTGCCTCACAAACTCAACTTTTCTCAACCTGCTGAGTCAACAGGGAGTCCAAAGCCACTCTTGCTGCGTTAACCTCCTTCAGTAATAGCTTACTCGGGACCTCCATATGATTCTCCTCCACCTTCGCCAAACAAACCTCCAGATGCCGCTGGTTCTCCAGCATGCTGCACCTTTTATTAGAAGTGAGTTTTGCATGTCTCCCACGAAATGGAGTGGTAAATACCAGGGGTCGAATTAACCGAAAGGAAGAACTGAAACTCTTCCGTAAAGTGCATGGTAAATGATGTATCTCCTTTCAGGGAGGCTACAAACCTCCATATTCTCGACCTGGGGGTGAGCCCTCGAGCAGAAACTCCAGACAAATGGGGGAAGGTCTGCGATTACGATGCTCCCTGTGGTGCAAGTGGACACCAGGTGTAGGATCGTCCTCGGCACAAAAATGTCGTTGATTGCAGTATGGCTTTGATGTGGGGCTGGAAAGAAGGTAAAATCTCTGCTCCCAGGTACAAAGTTCTCTAAACATCCACATAACCCACCTCCTCACTGTTATGATCCCGGACCAGACCCCAACAGTGGCTCGGATACTGGACACAAACCCCAATTTTTTTTGTGTTTTGTCAGACTGTGAGGAAAGGATACCTCACTCCAGGAGTGATTTCACGAAAAATAGGGGTGTGCTACAGAAAAACAAACTTTATTACTGACACAATATTAAAATATGTTTAAGATCACACCAGAAAACAGCTGACAATTAGCCCTTAAACAATGCTAATCAATACAGTGAATACAGTAACCCTTAACTGCTACCTTTATTTCCACTCAAACAACAAAAACACCATCTCAGCTCTCAATCCACCGTTAAGCACAGTTAGCCCTCAGCAATACCTGCTTTACAGGTTCTTTGAGAAAGAGAGATCTTGTGTCACCGCTTTAAAGAAAAGATCTGAATCCTGTCAGAACCATGAAGAAACTTGGGAAGCTGTTTCAGCTTGTTTCAGCTCGCCTTCTAATGACACTCTTCTGAACTGCTTGGAAAGAACTGTAAATCTAGCTGCAGACATATCTTTTCAACTGAACTGAGATGCTTGACCTCTGCTCTCATCTTGAACTAATCCTCAACTAAAACACTGCTTTGCTGCAAAAAGCCTGAAACCGGGACTTCCGGGTGCGGCGATGACCAGCTGAGTCACACGTTTCGGCAGCTCCCTGTGAAACGGACTTTTGGGCTCTTGATAGGAGCCCCAACGGCAATTTTGACGGCTAAAAACACTGTGCGGTAAACCAGAAGGGAATCCCCCCTGGATACGGATGGAAAAAGGAGGAGAGAGTGGCCAGATTGCAGTGGATCCTTTAGAACAGCGGCAAGGAAGGCAAGCAAAAACCAAGATGGCATCGGAAGGTGGCAGTTTAACATGGGGCCCTGAACAACAAGAGTTCTTGAAATGCTGATTGGAAGAGATCAAAAAGGAAATGAAGAAAGAGCTGTTGGCCCCGATACTACAGGCGATCGAAGGGCTAAAGGAGGAACAAAAGACCCAGGAGCAGGAGCTTCGGGTCGTGAAGGCAAAGGCAGCCGAGAATGAGGACGATATACAGGGCCTGGTGGTGAAGACGGAGACGCAGGAGGCACATCAGAAACGATGTGTGGAAAGGTTGGAGGCACTTGAAAACAACGCAAGGAGGAACAACCTGAGGATTCTTGGTCTTCCTGAAGGTGTGGAGGGAGCGGACGTCGGGGCATATGTGAGCACGATGCTGCACTCGTTAATGGGAGCGGAGGCCCCGGCGGGTCTGTTGGAGGTGGAGGGAGCATACCGAGTGATGGCGCGAGGACCGAGAGCAGGAGAAATTCCCAGAGCCATAGTGGTGAGATTCCTCCGTTTTAAGGATAGAGAAATGGTCCTTAGATGGGCGAAGAAAACTCGGAGCAGTAAATGGGAGAACGCGGTGATCCGCGTTTATCAAGACTGGAGTGCGGAGGTGGCGAGAAGGAGGGCGAGCTTTAATCGGGCCAAGGCGGTGCTTCATAAAAAGAAGATAAAATTTGGAATGCTGCAACCGGCAAGACTGTGGGTCACATATCGAGGGAGGCACCACTACTTTGAGACGGCGGATGAAGCGTGGACTTTTATTGTGGAAGAAAAACTGGAATGAGCGGGTTATTAAAAAGAACGTTCGAACAAAGTGGTGGGGCGAATGTGGGGGGCAAAGAGGGGTTTTATGTACTAATCCTGCGATGTGGTAACTTTTCTCTCTCCCACAGGTGGTGATGGGGGGAGGAGGGGAGGTGGAGGAGATGGGGCGTTGGCCATTGGGGGGTGGGGCCAAGGGAGAAGCGCGGGCTTGGTTCCCGCGCTATGATAATCATGGCGGGAATAGAGAAGCAGGAAGGAGGGGGCGTCGCACGGTGCGAGCCGAGGTCACGGGGGGAAGCCGAGGTCAGCCAGAGTTTGCTGACTTCTGGGAGCAACATGGGGGGAGTAATTACGCTAGCGGGGGATCTAGCGGGGGGGGGTGGGAGGGGGGAATTACTGGGTTGCTGCTGCTGGGGAGAGGGGGGAGCTGGTATGGGAGAGGATGGGCGGGGGGGCACCGCCTGGGGGAGATACAGCTGCGTGGGAACCGGGTGAGGAGCGTGAAAAAGGTGATGGTTAATAGACAAGGGGGGAGGGGGTAGGAAGCCCCACAACTCGGCTGATCACGTGGAACGTGAGAGGGCTGAACGGGCCGATAAAGAGGGCACGGGTACTCGCACACCTTAAGAAACTTAAGGCAGATGTGGTTCTGTTACAGGAAACGCACCTGAAACTGATAGACCAGGTTAGGCTACGCAAAGGATGGGTGGGGCAGGTGTTCCATTCGGGGCTAGATGCGAAAAACAGGGGGGTGGCTATATTAGTGGGGAAGCGGGTAATGTTCGAGGCAAAGACTATAGTGGCGGATAACGGGGGCAGATACGTGATGGTGAGTGGCAAACTACAGGGGGAGACGCTGGTTTTGGTAAACGTATATGCCCCGAACTGGGATGATGCCAATTTTATGAGGCGGATGCTAGGACGCATTCCGGACCTAGAGATGGGAAAGCTGATAATGGGGGGAGATTTTAATACGGTGTTGGAACCAGGGCTGGATAGGTCGAAGTCCAGGACTGGAAGGAGGCCGGCAGCAGCCAAGGTACTTAAAGATTTTATGGAGCAGATGGGAGGTGTAGACCCGTGGAGATTTAGCAGACCTAGGAGTAAGGAGTTCTCGTTTTTCTCCTATGTCCATAAAGTCTACTCGCGAATAGACTTTTTTGTGCTGGGTAGGGCATTGATCCCGAAGGTGAGGGGAACGGAGTATACGGCTATAGCCATTTCGGATCACGCTCCACACTGGGTGGACTTGGAGATAGGGGAGGAAACAGGAGGGCGCCCACCCTGGAGAATGGACATGGGACTAATGGCAGATGAGGGGGTGTGTCTAAGGGTGAGGGGGTGCATTGAAAAGTACTTGGAACTCAATGATAATGGGGAGCTCCAGGTGGGAGTGGTCTGGGAGGCGTTGAAGGCGGTGGTTAGAGGGGAGCTGATATCAATAAGGGCACATAAAGGGAAGCAGGAGAGTAAGGAACGGGAGCGGTTGCTGCAAGAACTTTTGAGGGTGGACAGACAATATGCGGAAGCACCGGAGGAGGGACTGTACAGGGAAAGGCAAAGGCTACATGTAGAATTTGACTTGCTGACTACAGGCACTGCAGAGGCACAATGGAGGAAGGCACAGGGTGTACAGTACGAATATGGGGAGAAGGCGAGCAGGTTGCTGGCACACCAATTGAGGAAAAGGGGAGCAGCGAGGGAAATAGGGGGAGTGAGGGATGAGGAAGGAGAGATGGAGCGGGCAGCGGAGAGAGTGAATGGAGTGTTCAAGACATTTTATAAAAAATTATATGAAGCTCAACCCCCGGATGGGAGGGAGAGAATGATGGGCTTCTTGGATCGGCTGGAATTTCCCAAGGTGGAAGAGCAGGAAAGGGTGGGACTGGGAGCACAGATCGAGGTAGAAGAAGTGGTGAAAGGAATTAGGAGCATGCAGGCGGGAAAGGCCCCGGGACCGGATGGATTCCCAGTCGAATTCTATAGAAAATATGTGGACTTGCTCGCCCCGGTACTGACGAGGACCTTTAATGAGGCAAAGGAAAGGGGACAACTGCCCCCGACTATGTCTGAAGCAACGATATCGCTTCTCTTAAAGAAGGAAAAGGACCCGCTACAATGCGGGTCCTATAGACCTATTTCCCTCCTAAATGTAGATGCCAAGGTCCTGGCCAAGGTAATGGCAATGACAATTGAGGAATGTGTCCCGGGGGTGGTCCACGAGGACCAAACTGGGTTTGTGAAGGGGAGACAGCTGAACACGAATATACAGAGGTTGTTAGGGGTAATGATGATGGCCCCACCAGAGGGAGAAACGGAGATAGTAGTGGCGATGGATGCCGAGAAAGCATTTGATAGAGTGGAGTGGGATTATTTGTGGGAGGTGTTGAGGAGATTTGGTTTTGGAGAGGGGTATGTTAGATGGGTGCAGCTGTTGTATAGGGCCCCAGTGGCGAGCGTGGTCACGAATGGACGGGGATCTGCATATTTTCGGCTCCATGGAGGGACAAGGCAGGGATGCCCTCTGTCCCCATTATTGTTTGCACTGGCGATTGAGCCCCTGGCGATAGCGTTGAGGGGTTCCAAGAAGTGGAGGGGAGTACTTAGGGGAGGAGAAGAGCACCGGGTATCTTTGTATGCGGACGATTTGCTACTATACGTGGCGGACCCGGCGGAGGGGATGCCAGAAATAATGCGGATACTTGGGGAGTTTGGGGATTTTTCAGGGTATAAATTGAACATGGGGAAAAATGAGTTGTTTGTGGTGCATCCAGGGGAGCAGAGTAGAGAAATAGAGGACCTACCGTTGAGGAAGGTAACAAGGGACTTTCGTTACCTGGGGATCCAGATAGCTAAGAATTGGGGCACATTGCATAGGTTAAATTTAACGCGGTTGGTGGAACAGATGGAGGAGGATTTCAAGAGATGGGATATGGTATCCCTGTCAATGACAGGGAGGGTGCAGGCGGTTAAGATGGTGGTCCTCCCGAGATTCCTCTTTGTGTTTCAGTGCCTCCCGGTGGTGATCACGAAGGCTTTTTTTAAAAGGATTGAAAAGAGCATCATGGGTTTTGTGTGGGCCGGGAAGACCCCGAGAGTGAGGAAGGGATTCTTACAGCGTAGCAGGGATAGGGGGGGGCTGGCACTACCGAGCCTAAGTGAGTATTATTGGGCCGCTAATATTTCAATGGTGAGTAAGTGGATGGGAGAGGAGGAGGGAGCGGTGTGGAAGAGATTAGAGAGGGCGTCCTGTAGGGGGACTAGCCTACAGGCTATGGTGACAGCCCCATTGCCGTTCTCACCGAGGAACTACACCACAAGCCCGGTGGTGGTGGCTACACTGAAGATTTGGGGACAGTGGAGACGGCATAGGGGAAAGACTGGAGCCTTGGGGGGGTCCCCGATAAGAAACAACCATAGGTTTGCCCCGGGGGGAATGGATGGGGGATATGGAATGTGGCAAAGAGCAGGAATAACGCAACTGAAAGATCTGTTTGTGGATGGGAAGTTCGCGAGTCTGGGAGCGCTGACCGAGAAATATGGGCTGCCCCAAGGGAATGCATTCAGGTATATGCAACTGAGGGCTTTTGCGAGGCAACAGGTGAGGGAATTCCCGCAGCTCCCGACACACGAGGTGCAGGACAGAGTGATCTCAAAGACATTGGTGGGGGATGGTAAGGTGTCAGATATATATAGGGAAATGAGGGACGAAGGGGAGACTATGGTAGATGAACTAAAAGGGAAATGGGAAGAAGAGCTGGGGGAGGAGATCGAGGAGGGGCTGTGGGCAGATGCCCTAAGCAGGGTAAACTCGTCGTCCTCGTGTGCCAGGCTAAGCCTGATTCAGTTTAAGGTATTACACAGGGCACATATGACTGGAGCATGGCTCAGTAAATTTTTTGGGGTGGAGGATAGGTGTGCGAGGTGCTCGAGAAGCCCAGCGAATCATACCCATATGTTTTGGTCATGCCCGGCACTACAGGGGTTTTGGATGGGGGTGACAAAGGTGCTTTCAAAAGTAGTAGGAGTCCGGGTCGAACCAAGCTGGGGGTTAGCTATATTTGGGGTTGCACAAGAGCCGGGAGTGCAGGAGGCGAGAGAGGCCGATGTTTTGGCCTTTGCGTCCCTAGTAGCCCGACGCAGGATATTGCTAATGTGGAAAGAAGCCAAGCCCCCGGGGGTGGAGACCTGGATAAATGACATGGCGGGGTTTATAAAGCTAGAGCGGATTAAGTTCGTCCTAAGGGGGTCGGCTCAAGGGTTCACCAGGCGGTTGCAACCGTTCGTCGAATACCTCGCAGAAAGATAGACGGAATGGGAAAAAGAAGGCAGCAGCAGCAGCCCAGGATCGGGGGGGGGGGAGGAGGAACCAGAAGGACTCTCAGGGTTGTTAATATATACTGTCTAGTATGTATAGGTCGTTGCTACAGATAATTATATATTGGACTGTTAAATTATATTTTTGGAGAGTGTTACTTGTGACAAGGCAGTTGCCAATTAGGGCTAGTTTTCATTTTTGTTATTTATTATTTATTCATTTTTTGTTTATAAAATAGGTCATTGTTATTTGTGTTGTTATAATATTGTGTAAAGGATGCACAATGTACTGTGTTGGTTGACCAAAAATTTTCAATAAAATATTTAATAAAAAAAAAAGCCTGAAACCGTGGTTCCTCCCAGTAATGACATCATTTTACAAGCTGAAATCTAATTAACTCCACAGGGAATCCCCTCGATCTCCATTAGCCCACGTTTTTTACGATGCTTTAATTGCACCTCTGGCTCCAAAATGTAGTTGTCTTTCAAACTAGGATTTCTTTAAGAAACATGACTGCAGCAGTCACACACACTAACTCCGGCTTTTACCCCTTACTGCACCAAATACCCAGAATACAATATCTCAGAAATTCTGACAATCTTCAAATCACAAGCCGAGGCCAACGGGTTTGATCCTGGCCCCGGGTCACTATCTGTGTGGAGTTTGCACATTTTCTCCATGTCTGCATGGGTCTCACCCCCACAACCCAAAAAGATGTGCAGGGTAGGTGAATTGGCCACGCTAAATTGCCCCTTAATTGGTAAAAAATAATTGGATACTCTCAATATTTTTTTTTTTAAATGATGGGGAACGAGTCCGGATGAGAGCCTGAGTTAGTCTGAGCTGCAAACCATCCCTCCAAATCCTTGCCCTTCATTGATTTCACGAAGACCAAGGCAGTAGTCAGATTATCGAAAGACTTGACGGAGTTTCCAGATACAATTTTCAGGGTTGCAGGATGAAGCAACATAATTCACTCCCATTGCCTTGAGCTCCCTTCAAACTTAATCGAAGCCTCGATGCTTCGTTTGCGTGGCTGTTGAAAAGTCCTGGAAGCAGGAAATCCTCACTCCCTCATGGAGCCAGGTCCCACCTCACATTACCCGTCTCCAGGACCCTCTGGTGATCTTTCGAGTTGTGGAAGTGAATGGTTACAGGCCTGGGATGAAAACTATCCCTCGGCCTCAAAGACAGGATCCGATGCCCTTTCTAATTTGAAACACCCAGGCTTCACATCCAGCTTCAGAAAACGTGTCAGCCGGTCCTCGAACAGGTGCCGGAATGTGGCGACGAGGGACTTTTCACAGTAACTTAATTTGAAGCCTACTTGTGACAATAAGCGATTTTCATTTTTCATTTCAAGAACCTAATGGGAGCCTTACCCTCCACACCTTCTGGCAGGCCGATGACTCGAATGTTCTTTCTCTGACCCTCGGTTCTCCAAGTCCTCCAGGAGTCCGCCACGTCACTAAGACGGTTTGCCAAGGATTAAAGTTTTGCCTCAGCCAAGGATGCATCTTGCTCAACGTTCAGGATTCTCTTGTCCGGATGATCGAGCCTCTTCATGGTGTTTTACAGCTCGGCCACATAAGCTCACAGATATTGAGCCAGCACAGGCAGCCTCTGGTCAATCATCATTTTCACCACCTCCGAGAGCGCGGGGTCAAGAAACCTCCTGAAGGTCAGGCCGCCATGTTGAAAAAGCGGCTCTGCCCCTGCTGAATCCTGCGCTCTTTTATCGACTGATTTCATAAGGTTCTTCGGCATAATCTCACCAAACCTTACCCCTGAAGTCTTCCAGGGATACGAGAACAAATATTAATTCAAGGATGAGGTAGATGAGTGCTGGGCAATCAGGATAAATGATGGATTCTAGGCGAGTGGCACCAGAACCTGCGGAAAAGCAGCTACTCCCGCACCCGCCTCGCGTGGATCCCCCAGACAGATTTCTGATTGACGAGACAGTCAAGGGTTCTAGGGAACAGGCAGAAAAATGGAGATGGGGAGGGATTTCTTCATTCGAGGATGTGGTGAAGCTTTGGAATTCTCTACCCCAGAGGACTGTGGAGCCTCAGTTATCAAGTATTTTCAAGACAGAGATTGATAGGTTTCTAGATATTGAAGATATCAAGGGATATGGGGGATAGTGTGGGAAAATGGTGCTGAGTTGGATCGGCCAATGATCTCATTGAATGGTTGAGCAGGCTTGATGGGTCGAATGGCCGAATACAGCTCTTATTTATTCTGATCTCTGTGTCCAGTTCAGGAAGCAGTGAGCATGGATCTGTCAATCAGCCTGAATCAGCACCTTCAGGAGAATTGGGAGGGTGAATATTAGATACAGCAGAGTGAGAATGGAGGGAGAGTGTGTGGGATGGAGATTTGTAGTTACCGGGGAACAAGAGAGAAAAGAATGTTCCAGAAAAATTGTCTGTTTTGAATTTCTATCCTGTCTTAAAGTGATGACTTCTGTGAATTGTTTTTCCAGGATATTAGAAGAGGAGGAGATACAGACAGAAATCTAAAAGGCCACGTCGCGATTTGACAGAGTCACTCAATTCATCGTCCTGAATATCATCGGCCTTTGAATCTAGAAGGTGAAATGTTTGCCCGATCTGTCAACTTTAAAAGATTTTAAACATCAGTGTGACTGGAAAAGCACCGAGACACACACACCCGAGTGAGAGTGTTCCAGAGCACTGACTGTGGAAAGAGCTTTAACCAGGTACACAGCCTGAAAAGACATCGCACCATTCACAGCGGGGAGAGACCGTACACGTGTTCTGTGTGTGGACGAGGCTTTGGCTGATTGTCTGACCTGGAGAGACACAAGGAGACCCAAAACATGGGGAAACCATGGAAATGTTGGGACTGTGGGAAGGGATTCAGAGTCCCATCTAAACTGGAGATCCATCGACTCATTCACACTGGGGTGAGGCCATTGAACTGCTTTGTGTGTGGGAAGGGATTCACTGAATTATCCAGCCTGAAGCCACATCAGCGAGCTCACACTGGGGAGAGGCCGTTCACCTGCTCTCAGTGTGGGGAGGGATTCTCTGAGTTATGCAGTTTGAAGTCACACCAGCGGATTCACACTGGGGAGAAGCCATTCACCTGCTCTCTGTGTGGGAAGGGATTCAGTGATTCATCCAACCTGCAGAGACATCAGCGAGTTCACACTGGGGAGAGGCCGTTCACCTGTTCTGATTAGGGAGGAATTCAGCGATCCATCCCCGCTGCCTCGACGGCGGTGAGTTCATCTGCACCCAATGTGGGGACTGATTTTGTGATTCATCACACCTGCTGAGACACCAACAAGTTCACAAGTGATTACAGGGTTGGATTCTGCTGTTATTGTTTCTGTTCTCAATTCAATGCAGCATGGCATTTCATTCATTCTGTCAGTTGCTCAATCGGGAGGGTCGGAGGGTTTCTGCTGGACTGGCCGGTCTCACGACTTTTCCTCCAGTAGGCTGATGTTCTTTGAGCCTTGTTGCAAATACTTGGTTTCAATTTTCACGAGGTTCACAGAGTGAAAGGATGTTTGGAAGTTAAAGGTTTATTAATTTTACATTTCCGTTTGGAGGTACCCCAATGCAGCCATGTTGCCATGAAGATGGGCTAAGGTGGTTACACGGTTTCTCTGTTTAATTCATCTGGGTGTTTCTCACAGAAGGAAACTGCCACGGTCTGAGGAACAAGTTGTATGTGGTAGATTGGGTACTTACAATAAACGTCAGACAGGCAAGCACGAGCATTTAAGGGTTTGTTACATATTTACATAAAATATTGATTCTTTTAAGAAGCCTGAGGACTGGGAACTTGTTTTAGAATTCAGCAAAGGAGGACCAAGAAACTGATAAAGAGAAAATAGAATATGAGAGCAAACTGGGGAGAACTGGAAAAGCTCCTATAGGAATGTGAAAAGGAAAAGATTAGCAAAGACCAATGTGGGTCCATTCCAGGCAGAGACAGGAGAGTTTATAATGGGGACTAAGGAAATGGCAGAGAAACTAAACAATGTGTGTCTGTCTTCACGGAGGAAGATACAGAAATTGTCCCAAAACACTAGAGAACCAAAGGACTAGTGAGCACGAGGAACTGAAAGAGATTAGTATTAGTGAAAAAGTAGTACTGGAGAAATTAATGGTATTGAAAGTTAATAAATCCCCAAAAGCTGATGCTCCACATCCCAGAGTGTTGAAAGCGGTGGCTGTAGAGATAGTGGATACATTGGTGGTCATCTTTCAAAATTCTATAGATTCTGGAATGGTTCCTGCAGATTGGAAGGTGGTAAATGTAACCCCACTATTTAAGGAGGGAGAGAAAACGGGGAACCACAGACCCATTAGCCTGACATCAGTAGGAGGGAAAATGCTACAATCTATTATAAAGGATGTGATAACATACGGATTAGGAGCAGGAGTAGGCCACTCGGCCCCTCGAGCCTGCTCCACCATTCAATAAGTTCACGGCTGATCTGATTGTAACCTCAACTCCACAGAGGCTCCTTAGAAAATAAATCTGGGGAGATAGTTATGGGGTACAAGGAAATGGTAAAGGCGTTAAACAGATATTTTTCATCAGTAGACCTCTATCCGGTCTCCCCTCAGTCTCCGTCTTTCCAGTGAAAACTATCCTAGTTTATTCAACCTCTACTCATAGCCAAGAACCTGGAGACCAGGCAACATCCTGGTGAACCTTCTTTGCACTCTCTCCAAAGCTTCCACATCCTGAAAATGTGGTGACCAGAACTGCATGCAATACTCCAAATGCAACGTAACCAAGGTTTTATATAGCTGCAACATGATTTCCCAGCTATTGTACTCAGTGTCCTGGCTGATGAAGGCAAGCATGTCATCTGCCTTCTCAATCACCTTGGCCACCTGTGTTGCCACTTCTAGGGAACTGTGGACCTGCACCCCCAGATCCCTCTGTATGTTAATGTTGCTAAGGGTTCTGCCATTTACAGTATAATTCATACCTAGATTTGAGTCCAAAATGCATCACCTCGCATTTGTCCGGATTAAACTCCATCTGCCATTTCTGTGCCCAAGTCTCCAATCTATCTACATCCTGTTGTATCCTCTGACAGTCCTCAGCACCATCAGCAAATCTGCCAATCTTAGTGTCATCCACAAACTTACTGATCAGACTACCCACATTTTCCTCCAGACCATTTATATATGCTACAAACAACAGAGATCCCAGCACTGATCCCTGCGGAACACCACTAGCTACAGATCTCCATTCTGAAAAACACCCTTCCACCGCGACTCTCTGTTTCTATAACCAAGCCAGTTCTGTATCCATCTCGCCAGCCCATCCCGAATCTCATGTGATTTTAGTTTTTTTTCCAGTCTGCCATGTGGGACCTTGTCAAATGCCTTGTCCATACTAATGTCCATATGAACTTCACCCACCGCCCTTCCCTCATCAATTTTCTTTGTCAGCTCTTCAAACAACTCGATCACGTTGGTGAGACATGACCTTCCCCATACAAAACCATGCTGCCTGTCACTAACTAGTCCATTTTCCTCCAAATTTGCATACATCCTGCCCCTCATCTTTTCCAAAAGCTTCCCCACCACTGATGTCAGGCTCACCAGCCTATAATTTGCTGGATTATCCCGGCTTCCTTTCTTAAACAAGGAACAACATTGGCTATTCCCAAGTCCTCTGGAACCTCACCTGTGGTCAAAGAGGATGTGAAGATATCTGTTAAGGCCCCAGCTATTTCTCTCCTTGTCTCCTGCAGTAACCTGGGATAGATCCTATCTGGTCCCGGGGACTTGTCTACCTTAATGCAATTTAGGATATTCAACACTTCCTCCTTTGATATATTGACGTTCTCAAGAGCTTTCACACACCTATCTCTGACCTCAACATCTGTCATGTGCTTCTCCCTAATGAATACTGGATACAAAGTACTCCTTACGATTTCACCCACTTCCTGCGGATCCACGCATAACTTCCCTCCATTGTCCTTGAGTGGGCCTACTCTTTCTCGTGCTACCCTCTTGCTCCTATTTTATGCATTAAAAACCTTGGGATTCTCCTTGACCATGTTTGCTTACGCGGTACATACTCATGCGACTCGGCCAACGTTGTCTACCTCATACGCTGCAGGAAAGGATGTCCCGAAGCGTGGTACATTGGCGAGACCATGCAGACGCTGCGACAGCGAATGAACGGACATCGCGCGACAATCACCAGGCAGGAATGTTCCCTTCCAGTCGGGGAACACTTCAGCAGTCAAGGGCATTCAGCCTCTGATCTCCGGGTAAGCGTTCTCCAAGGCGGCCTTCAGGACCCGCGACAACGCAGAATCGCCGAGCAGAAACTTATAGCCAAGCTCCGCACACATGAGTGCGGCCTCAACCGGGACCTGGGATTCATGTCGCATTACATTCATCCCCCACCATCTGGCCTGCGAAATCCTACCAACTGTCCTGGCTTGACACAATTCACACCTCTTTAACCTGGGGTTACTCCAGATCTGTAAAGATTTAATCACCTGCTGATGCTCGTATTCCAAGCATTGTCTGGCATCTTTGAATCTGTCTATATATATATGTTTCTGGAACATACCTCTTCATTCACTGAGGAAGGAGCAGCGCTCCGAAAGCTAGTGACATCGAAACAAACCTGTTGGACTTTAACCTGGTGTTGTAAGACTTCTTACTATGTTTGCTTAAAACATTTCATGGCCCCTTTTGGCCGGCCTAATTCCCCATCGAGAGGTGATCGAGAGGTGATCTCATTGAAACATACAGGATTCTTAAGGGGCTTGACAGGGTAAATGCTGAGAGGATGTTTCCTGTAATGGGAGAGCCCAGGACCAGAGGGCATCGTCCCAGAATAAAGAAATGTCAATTTAAAACTGAGATGAGGAGGAATTTCTTCTCTGAGGATTGAGAGTTTTTGAAACTGAGACATTGTGGAGACAGAATCCGTGTCTATATTTAAGGCTGAGGTAGATTCTTGATCAGTGAGGGAATGAAGGCTTACGGGGAAAGGGCAGGAATGTGGACGAGAGTAATGTTGGAGCAGCCATGATTGAATGGCGGGGCAGGCTCAATGGGCCGAATGGCCTTCTCCTGTTCCTATTTCTTGTGGTATTATGGTCTTAATCGCCTTTCACCCCCTTGCTTAACAAGAATCTACCCAGCTCTGCCTTTAAAATATTCAGAGACTCTGCTTCCACTTTTGAGGAAGAGAGTTCCAAAGACTCAAAACCGTCTGAGAGAAAAACGTTCTCTGCCTTAAATGGGCAAATTGTTACTTTTAAAATTAGTCCCATATCTAGATTCTCCCACAAGAGGAAATATCCTTTCCACATCCACCCTGTCAGGGCCCCTCAGGATCTTATACGGTTCAGTCAAGTCACCTAAACTCCATCGGACACAAGCCCAGCCTGTCCAATCATTCCTCATAAGACCAGCCTCCAATTCCAGGTACGAGTCCAGTAAACCTTCTCTGATCTGCTTCCAACACATTGACATCATTTCTTAAATGAGAGCAATACTGTAAGCAGTGCTCCAGATGTGGTCTCACCAATGCCCTGTATAACTGAAGGATAACCTCCCTACTTTTGTATTCAATTCCCCTCACAATAAACAATAACATTCTATTAGCTTTCCTAATTACTTGCTGTACCTGTATACTCGTCTTTTGTGATTCATGCTCTTGGACACCCAGATCCCTCTGAATCTCAGCTCTGCAATCTCTCACCATTTTGATGAGAAGCTTCTTTTTCTTCCTGAGAAAATGTACAATTTCACATTTTACCATATTATACTCAATTTGCCAGATTTTATCCCACTCATTTAAAATATACCTTTCTAACCTCCTTATGTTCTCTTCACAATTTACTTTCCTCCCTATTTTTGTATCATTGGAACATAGGAGCAGGAGTTGGCCATTCGATCGAGTCTGCTCCGACATTCAATATGATCATGGCTGATCATCCACTTCAGTGCCTTCTTCCTTTCACTATTGCCATATCAAATCCTTCCCCCATTCTATCCCCGTGTGTCCCTGTCGGTTTATTTCCCTCAAGTGCCCATCCAATTTCCTTTGGGAAACAAACCATCATCCTTGCTTCTACCCCCCTCCTTGGAAATGGGTTCCAGGTATTTCCCACATTCTTCAAATGTAAATGAGGCTCAGAGAGCACAGAAGGAGGCCATTCTGCCCATTATTCCCATGCTAGCTCTTTGGATCAATTATCTAATTAGTTCCACTGCCCTGCAAGTTTATTTTTTGAGTTTATTTCCAAGTTCATTTTGACCCCCAACTCACAACAGCTCGTTCTGTTTTAAATCGAATAATTTCACGATATACTGTGTTTGGATTTTCACAAGGTATTTGAAATGGAGAGAAAGACATGCATGTTGCACAAATTCAAGACTCAGTCTTCATCAATGATTGTTGCAAGTGGGCTGAGCTTGGGGACTAATTCTAGAAACAATTTATATTTCTATAGCAACTTTCATGATCACAGGATCTCCTAAAGCTTTTTACAGACAGTGAAGTACTTTTGAGATGTAGTCACTGTTGTAATGTTGGAAACTGTAGGTATGACTCAATAATAACATTTAGTTTTTTAAATCAATCACTCATTCACCTTCATTGTTCTCGGTAACAAGGTCAAGGAAACCATGTTAAACTCTAACATGCGACTGAACCTTTATTTTAAAAATTCACACTGTATCAACTAAAATGTTTTTAGAAACTGCTAAATTAGTGGAAATTGTTTAAACTAACATTGTTCCAGAAGATTGTAAAGCTACAGGACATCATATAATGCTCAAGTCTAAGACTCATTGTTCAATCAGCATCAACGGGGCCGAGGTGGAGATGGTTAGCAGTTTCAAATTCCTAGGAGTGCACATCTCCAAAAATCTGTCCTGGTCCACCCACGTCGACGCTACCACCAAGAAAGCACAACAGCGCCTATACTTCCTCAGGAAACTAAGGAAATTCGGCATGTCCACATTGACTCTTACCAACTTTTACAGATGCACCATAGAAAGAATCCTATCAGGCTGCATCACAGCCTGGTATGGCAACTGCTCGGCCCAGGACCGCAAGAAACTTCAGAGAGTCGTGAACACCGCCCAGTCCATCACATGAACCTGCCTCCCATCCATTGACTCCATCTACATCTCCCGCTGCCTGGGGAAAGCGGGCAGTATAATCAAAGATCCCTCCCACCCGGCCTACTCACTCTTCCAACTTCTTCCATCGGGCAGGAGATACAGAAGTCTGAGAACACGCACGAACAGACTCAAAAACAGCTTCTTCCCCACTGTCACCAGACTCCTAAATGACCCTCTTATGGACTGACTTCATTAACACTACACCCTGTATGCTTCATCCGATGCCAGTGCTTATGTAGTTACATTGTGTATGTTGTGTTGTCCTATTATGTATTTTCTTTTATTCCCTTTTCTTCTCATGTATTTAATGATCTGTTGAGCTGCTCGCAGAAAAATACTTTTCACTGTACCTCGGTACACGTGACAATAAACAAATCCAATCCAATCCAATCCAATCAAGATTAGTAAGAAAGAAAGATATTGCCTTCCACAAAACTGTCTCTTTGAACTGGTGTATCTTGTATTAACAAACAGTATTAATGAAAGATTACTGTGTAAATTAGTTACCAGTCTGTAATAGATGACTAAGTAATGAGCCTTAATTGAGTTATAATTAATGAATCAGTAGTTATAGCAGAAAACTGAGTTTTTTTTGCTTTCAAAATGTAAAACGTTCATTGCTGTGCATGTAAAGAATGTGTAATGAAGATAAATGTACTGGCAAGAGACCTTCAAGCTCTGATTAGCCTCAGTATTTGAAACTGTATTACTAAAGGATTGTATAGAGTCAGATAAAGGGATGGTATGAAACAGTTATATTGTATTCATAGGCTCATAGAATCCCTACAGTGCAGAAGGAAGCCATTCACCCCATCGAGTCTGCACCAACCCTCTGAAAGAGAAAGTGGTGCAAGTAGTTGGGGATCCAATTAAATTAATCCAGTGACCAAATTGACCAATTGTCATGTTACAACAGGCCCAACTTGACGTGAGGTATTGGTCACTTTGGGGATAAAAGTAGAGGTTCCGAAGGTCTTCCGTGCTAGCCAAGTACTGAAGACTCCTGAGGCCGAATTCCAAGGAAATTACTGTCAAAGAAGGAGCCAGACTCCCAAGGCTGAATTCCACAAGAATTACTGTCAAAGAAGGAGCCAGAGAGGGTTACGCTTCTACAGACTGATCACCCACATGAAGTTGTAAAAGTCATCGTCTTAAAGTTGTTCATTAAACCTGTTTCATTTAACTTATTTTTAAATTTACTATCCAGAGAATTCTGCCTTTCTCTTAATTGGTTAAAGTCTTGTCTGAACCAAAGTTAATTTATTAAATGGTAAGTTTATCCAACCAATTGTTATATCGGTCACTCACAGCTAAAGAGAAACCTGTCCCTTTAAATACATATATAGGGAAGAGGCTGCAATGAAATCTGTCCCTTTTAACATGCACAAAAGCAGGAGGCTCAGATTCACAAGCTGCAGGAGGAGACCATTCGGCCCATCATGCCCCTGCTATCTCTTTGAAAGGACTCACTGATTCATCCAACTGCTCTGCTCTTTCCCCACAGCCCTGCAAATTCTTCCCTTTCAGGTATTTCTCCTTTGGAAAGATACAATTGAATCTGTTTTGAGGCAGGTCAGAACAAATCAGTGTCAAAAAATAAAATAAAATCTCTACCCCTCTGGCTCCTTTGCCAATTACCTTAGAGGGACTCACTTTCTGTTAAAGAGCCTGCCAACCCCTCTCACCCACTTTCTCTAAAATGCATCAATTTTATCATGAAAAGGCCAAAAGGTTCAAATATATTTTACAGATAAATGTTTATTAATGAAACAGGACATGTTTAAAATACAAAAATGACTTGAGGATCAAAGACAACCAGAGTAAAAGGATGTTCACAATGTTCTGGACACAAATGGTTTCTCTTTATTCATCTGCAGCCTGTTCCCTGCCCTCTTTGTGGAACACCCCCTCAGTCCTCAAGCATGACCCTGACTTTCCGTTGCTGCCATTAGAATTCACCAACTTAGGGCAGCATGGTGGCACAGTGGTTAGAACTGCAGCCTCACAGCGCCGAGGTCCCACCTTCGATCCCGGCTCTGGGTCATTGTCCGTGTGGAGTTTGCACATTCTCCCCGTGTCTGCGTGGGTTTCGCCCCCACAACCCAAAGATGTGCAGGGTAGGTGGATTGGCCACGCTAAATTGCCCCTTAGTTGGAAAAAATTAATTGGGCACTCTAAATTTATTTAAAAATAAAAAGAATTCACCACCTTGTTCTAAGGCTCACATTTCTGTCCTCGGCCTGCTGCAATGGTCCGGAGAAGCCCAACACAAGCTGGATGGGGCAGCATGGTGGTGCATTGGTTAGCACTGCTGTCTCACGGCACCGAGATCCCAGGTTCAATCCCGGCCCCGGGTCACTGTCCGTGTGGAGTTTGCACATTCTCCCCGTGTTTACTTGGGTTTTGGCCCCACAACCCAAAGACATGCAGGGTAGGTGGATTGGCCACACTAAATTGCCCCTTAATTGGAAAAATGAATTGGGTACTTTAAATTTTAAAAGAAAAACACAAGCTGGATGAACAGCCCCTCATCTTCCCATGAGGCACTTCTGGATTCAACATTGAGTTCAACAACTTCACACCCTGAACTCTCTCCTCCATTTTGATTTGTTTTTTTGCCGAGTGCCAGTCTGCATCTTGTTTACATGTTTTTCACTCCCCGACAGAGCTGTCTGTTAGTCTGCCATGACCACTTACTCATAAATGCTTTATTTCTTTGATTTTATATATTTTTTCAGAGTACCCAATTATATTTTTCCAATTAAGGGGCAATTTAGCGTGGCCAATCCACCTACACTGCACATCTTTGGGTTGTGGGGGTGGACCCACGCAGACATGGGGAAAATGTGCAAACTCCAGACGGACAGTGACCCGGGGTCGGGATCGAACCCGGGTCCTCTGCGCCGTGGGCAGCAGAGCTAACCACTGTGTCACCATGCTGCCTCAATGCTTTGTTTCTTTACTGTCACCAGTACCGCTCCCTTTGCCTTTTGTTCCAGGACATTTTCTCCCCCTTTCTCACCATCATCAAACCCATCACATTTCTCCCTTTAGTTCTGAAGTAAATTTACATTGAACGGGAAACTTCAACTGTTTCTCTCTCCCAGATGCTGCCAGTCCTGCTGCTTTTTTCCAGTTCTTTCTGAATTTATTTTCTATCTGTCTGTAGTTGGGGTAAAAATACTATTTAGTTTCCTGAGGAAGGAGCAGCGCTCCGAAAGCTCGTGATTCCAAACAAACCTGTTGGAATTTAACCTGGTGTTGTAAGACTTCTTACAGTGCCCACCCCTGTCCAACGCCGGCATCTCCACATCAGGATAAATGTGTTTGTTCAGTATTTGAGGATACGGGTAAACCACAGAGGACTGAGATTAGGAGAAAGTTCTTCACCCAGAGAGCGGTGCGTCTGTGGAATTTGCTACCACAGGAAGCAGTTATGGCCAAAGCATTGTATGTTTTCAAGAAGGAGTCAGATAGAGATCTTGGGGTTAAAAGGATCAAAGAACATGGGGGGAGCGGGAACAGGTTACTGAGTTGGATGATCAGAATGAATGGGAGAGAATGCTTGACGGGCCGAATGGCCTCCTCCTGCTCCTATTTTCCATGTTTCCATTTCAGTAGAAATTTTCACTCCTGTTCCGATCCCAGTTGACGTTATAACGGAACAGGAAGATTCATAATGGAACCCTGGCTCAAAAGACTTTAACTTTTTTAAATGAAACAGAGTCACGGGGCTACTGATTAGTTTATCAATAAGAAAAAAATGAAACATAAAAATGGATTATAATACAATCCTCCTTTACACCTCCTTCCGCTTCACCAATACACACAAGTTTTAAGACTAACATGGATGACAAAATACATTTGAAGCCCCAATAGTCTCATTGGCACAAAGTTAGTGTGTCCGGATTTCTTAGAATCCCCCCAGATGATTGTCATTAGAAAGTTTCAAACTTCACTCCCAAAATACTTTTTATAATATTCCCTTACAACAATACCTTTACTTAGTGATCCACATTCCAAAATCCAGTCCAACTTTTCCAAAGGGCCCTTTTGACTCCATTTTTAGCAGTACATCCATGCCAGGATTTTGGATCAACCCATTTTAGGAATTCACTCCTTTGACTTTCACTGTTGTACAAATTCAACAGACTTTTCAATTTGTTCATAGACGGTTTTAACACATTTTAACAATGAGGATTATTTTTAGAAAACGTTTGTCTTGTATTTTTACTAACCAATTCCTTCTCACCTTTGTCTGGTGTCCCTGAACAGAATCCTGTTCTCTTTACAGGTTTTCAGACCCAGCTATCCCTGAGTTTCCTCTGAATCTTCTTTCCTGCACATTACTCCAATGTACAGCTTTTCTTATAGCAAAGCTGAGAGAGTTGGTTTCTCTCTCCAGCTTCTCCTAGCAGAGTTGGAAGCTGTTCCCTGCTCTGTGACCTTATTCCAACTGCCTGCAACTGCTGCTAGCTTTCAACTGAAATATACAAGGACAAAGAAAGCTGTTTGCTACTTTACAGCATCTCTCTAGTTGCTAAGAAACTACCTTTACTTCACGCGGAGCTATCTAAACACGATAGTATCTCAGGATTGAAGCTAACCCCCACACAGACATCTAACTACAACTCCCTTTGAGGCACAAAAGCATTAAATTATACTTACCCAAAACTATAACTTATTTCAAATGTTTATCCATACAAATATAAATCCCTTAAAACTATCTTTGGTTTCCTAATACTTCCTAATTGTGGGTGGCATGGTAGCAGAGTGGCTAGCACTGTTGCTTCACAGTTCCATGGTCCCAGGTTCGATTCCCAGCTTGGGTCACTGTCTGTGCAGAGTCTGCACGTTCTCCCTGTGTCTGCGTGGGTTTCCTCCGGGTGCTCCGGTTTCCTCCCACAGTCCAAAGATGTGCAGGTTAGGTGGATTGGCCATGCTAAATTGCCCTTAATGTCCAATAAAGGTTAGATAGGATTACGGGGATAGGGTGGAGGTGTGGGCTTAAGTAGGGTGCCCTTTCCAAGGGCCGGTGCAGATTCGATGGGCCGAATAGTCTCCTTCTGCACTGTAAATTCTCTGACTCCCAGTCTCAAAGAGCATCAGCCCACTGGAAGCAAAGTCGTGAGAACAGCCAGTCCAGCAGAAAGAAACCCTCCGACTCTCCCACTTCACCAAGTGTCAGAATGAACATAGTTCAGTCCTGGATGTGATTAACAGCAGCGATAACAACAGAATCCAACCCCTGTCATCACTTGTGAACTTGTTGGTGTTTCAACAGATAGGATGACTGAGTGAATCCCTTCCCACAAACAGAGCAGATGAATGGTCTCTCCCCGGTGTGAGTGCGCTGATGTTCCATCAGTACCGAAGAGCTTTTGAAGCTGCTCCCACAGTCAGAGCATTTAAAGGGTCTCTCATTGGTGTGAGTGACATTGTGGCGCAACAGGTTGGGTAAATGAGCGAATCCCTTCCCACACTCAGTGCAGATGAACGGCCTCTCTCTGGTGTGAACTCACTGGTGTCTCATCAGTTGGGTTGCAGTACTGAACCCATCCCACACTCAGAGCAGGTAAATGGTCTCTCCCCAGTGTGAACTCGCTGGTGTATCAGCAGATCGGGTGACTTAGTAAATCCCTTCCCACACTCAGAGCAGGGGATCTCACCTGTGTGCCTGCAAGGTGGATAAATGAGTGAATCGGTGCCCACACGTGGAGCAGGAAAAAGGCCTCTTCCTGGTGTGAACTCGCTGGTGTGTCTGCAGGGTGGATGACTGACTGAATCCCTTCCCACACACACAGCAGGTGAATGGCCTCTCCCCAGTGTGAATGCGTCGGGTTTCCAGCTCAGATGGGGATCTGAATCTCTTCCCACAGTCCCCACATTTCCATGGCTTCTCCAAGCTGCTGGTGTCCTCGTGTCTCTCCAGGTTAGACAATCAGTTAAAGTCTCGTCCACACACAGAACACGGATACGGTCTCTCCCTGCTGTGAATGGGGATGTTTTGTCAGGATGTGTAACTGGTTAAAAGTCAGTGCTCTGGAACACTCTCGTCGAGTGTGTGTGTCTCGGTGCTTTTTCAGTCACACGGATGTTTAAAATCTTCAGAATCTGACGGAACAGAAAAACATGTCTCCTTCTAGATTCAAAGGCCGATGATATTCAGGTCCTGATCAATTGAGTGACTCTGTCAGATTTAATGTGATGTTTGGTGTGAGATACCTGTCTGCAAATCCTCATCTTCTAATATCAGGTAAAATGAGTTCACAAAAATCATCTCAGTGTCGGTACAGGATAGAAATTCAGAACAGACAATTCCAGTCTCTATGGAACATTCTTTCCTCTCTCATTCCCTAAAAGCTGTAAGTCTCCACCCCACACACTCTCCCTCCAGTCTCACTCTGTTGTACCTAATATTCACCCTCCCAATTCTCCTGAAGATGCTGAATCAGCTGATCAACAGATCCATGCACATTGCAACCTGTCCTGAAAAAAAGGTACCTCGAAATCTTTCTGCAGCTGCCAGATATATATCTGTCTATGATACTGGACTAAAGAATTTGGGTAATGTACAGAATTAGAATCATAGAATTCCCGCAGTGCACAAGGAGACCATTCAGTCCATTGGGTCTGCACCGGCCCTTAGAAAAAGCACTCTACCTAGGCTCACTCCCTGCCGTATCCTCATAACCCTGTGCATTGATCATGGTCAATTCACCTAACCTGGACACCTTTGACACTAAGGGCCAATTCAGCATGGCCAATCCATCTAACTGCACACCATTGGACTGTAGGAGGAAATTAGAGCACCCGGAAATTGGAGCCGGAATCAAACCAATGTCTCCGGTGCTGTGAGTAGCTGTGCAACTGTGCCGCTGAACTGTATTGCTTGATTAGAAATGGGGGATGCGGGAAGAACTTTATTCAGGAGCAAGTTGTCAGGACTTCTAATTTACTGCCTATGAGGTTGGTGGAAGCTGCGATGATTATTGATTTCAAAATGAAATAGCATGGGCACATGAAGGAACTAAACTTGCAGGGGAACATGGATATAGAAGGGTAATTGTACTGACTGGTTTGCTCAACAGATTCGGTATGGTTTCGAATTAATGAATGGACGCCTTCTGTGCTACAATCACTCTGAGACTGGAAAAATATAACAGACACACAACTATATTACAAAACTAGAAATAATAATAAACATATTTTATTACTGAACCGTCAATAATATATCTGATCTGTACCATAAAAACAACAGTAGACATTTCTCTGTCCGATATTATTTTCCTGCCCCCTTAAATGTCAGCCATCTCCTGGAGAAAACAGCCCTTTAATTGTGAACATTGGGAAAGAGACCATCCTTTTAGTCAGACAAATAAATGTGTCAAGCTGAGGGAGCAAAGGATGTCAATGTCTATAAGAGAGAGAGAGAGAGAAGTAGCACGGTGGTACAGTGGGTTAGCCCTGCTACCTCATGGCGCCGAGGTCTCGGGTTTGATCCCGGCTCCGGGTCACTGTCTGTGTGGAGTTTGCACATTCTCCCCATGTTTGCATGGGTTTTGCCCCCACAACCCAAAGATGTGCAGGCTAGGTGGGTTGGCCACGCTAAAATACCGCTTAATTGGAAAAATGAATTGGGTACTCTAAATTTATTTAAAAATTAAAACATTAAAAAAGAGAGGGTGTGAGCTCCAATTTGTGGGAACCACCAGTTTATCCTGGGGAGGTTGGATGGAGGGTTTTGGAGGTGGCAGAGAGCAGGGATTGAGAGGCTGGGCGATCTATTTATTGGTGGGAGCTTTTCTTGTTTGGAGGTGGAGTTTGAACTCCCGGGAGGAGGAGTTTGAACTACCGGGAGGGAATGGGTTTTGTTATTTGCAGGTGAGGGACTTCATATGGGGCAGGTCTTGACCTTTCCGCTTCTACCGCCCCAGTGGATACAGGATAAGGTAGTTTCAAAAACGAGGGTGGGGGAAGGGATGGTATCGGAAATTTATAAAGAACTTATGGAGTGGTAGGGAACCCAGATAGGGGAGGTATAGCGCAAGTGAGAAGATGAGCTGGATAAGGAACGAGAGGCGGGTCTGTGGGAGGATGCTCTGAGTAGAGTCAAAATGTCCTCATCATGTGCCAGGCTCAGCCTGATATAATTTAAGGTGGCCCGGATTAGCAGGTTTTTTGAAGGGGTGGTGGACAGGTGCGGGCGGTTTGCAGGAGGGCCCGCAAACCATTTCCACATGTTTTGGGCATGTACGAAGCTCAGGGGATTTTGGCAGGGATTTGCTGATGTCATGTCCATGGTTTTAAAGATAAGGGTGACACCGAGTCCAGAGGTGGTGATTTTTGGAGTGTCGGAAGACCCTGGATTCCAGGGGGCGAGAGAGGCTGACATTTTGGCCGTTGCCTCCTTGGTAGCCCAGAGACGGATCTTACTGGCATGGAGGGACTCGGAGCCCCCGAAATCAGGGGTATGGGTTAGTGACATGGCTGGGTTTCTCAGGCGTTGGAAAGTCAAGTTCGCCCAAAGAGGATCAATGTTGGGGTTCATCCGGAGGTAGAAGCCATTTATCGACTTCTTTGGGGAAGTCGGCAGCAGATATAGTAAGGGGCGAAGGGGGGGGGGCTGGCTAAGAGGGAGATAGTTTAGTTTAGGCGAGACCAATGAGTGGAGGTGGAGGGTGGACTGGGGAACAGTGTGTAAGCCATGTTGGCTGGGTATGGTTGTTGGCTGCGGGGGGAGAGGGGGGGCGGTTTTATTTCCTGAGTTATTTTTACATTTGTAATTACTGTTATAAAGTCAGAAAATGTTTTTTACAAAAAAAGAGAGACCTGGGCCAAGCTTTGCAGAGTCTGCACCCTCCCTGGATTCACTTCCTTTCCCTTCAGTTGCTGCAAGTGACCAATTGAAGGTCAGAATGAGAAAAGTAATGGAAAGGGGGAGAAAAGAAAATGTTTTACTCCCAGATGTTGAAGACAGGAGGAAGATTTAGTCTGTGTGAAGATCACGCTTCATTCACACAACGCCCGCACTCTGATTGGCCGGCGTCACCTCTTCGCATTGGTCCAAATCTGAGTATGACGGTCAGGGGGTGGGCATTCCACTGCACGTGCGCAGATTCTCCTCTCCCTTGGACATGCGCAGTCCTGGGCCGCTTGCCCGCGCGGCGGATAAAGCAATTTCCCCAGCGCCAGGGATTATGGGAGCTGCAGCCGCCATTCCTCCTCCAGACCCAGTCTCCAAACTCCTGGAACTGGGATGAAAAGGGGGGCGCGGGGACCCAACTGATACAAATGATGTGGAGATGCCGGCGTTGAACTGACACAAAGTACATGCGGATAGTCACTGGATTGGATTGTGCCGCCCCCTTAACAAAACAGTTGGTTAACTTCAGGTGTAAAGATTTAGACACCTGGGTGACATTTTGGGGAGGGCAATAAATTAGGGTGAAGCTAAACACGAGAGTCAGCATCTTCAAGGAAGGAGAACTGAGCGTTGGAGGGTGGGGATAGGGTGGAATGGGATAAGGGTGAGGGTGGGGAACTGGGAGAGTATCTGTGTTTCCTTTGTTGTTTTGGGAAAAAACCTGTTCAAGGTACAACTCAACTTTAGACCAATTCTTCCTCTGCAGATACTATTTTGAATGATGTGGAGATGCCGGCGTTGGACTGGGGTGGGCACAGTAAGAAGTCTTACAACACCAGGTTAAAGTCCAACAGGTTTATTTCGAATCACTAGCTTCCGGAGCGCACCTCCTTCATCAGGCGAGTCACCTGATGAAATGATTGGAAACAAACCTATTGGACTTTAACCTGGTGTTGTAAGACTTCTTACTATTTTGAATAACATGGTAGCAGAGGATCAACACTAAACTTTGGTGCTTTGTTGGTGTGTAAGAAGTTTTATTCTCTCTCTGAGAAGAAGCACATTGCTGCTGACATTTTAGTTACAGAATGGCAGGACAGGTTTTAATTATCCCTGAATTTTCTCGGAGGGAGAACAATATCAGGAATGGAACAGTGAAGCTGAGATGTGGACACGGGTCACTTCCTTCCCCTGAAAGCGGCTGGATAGGGCTTTGGCTTCATCATTAACAGCAAAATACAAGGTTATGAGGAAAGTATTTTCGGAATTCGTTGAGGATGATTTGGATACTGAAAACTGATTGGATATTCCATTACGGTTTTGGATAAGTCGTATAAAAAAGATGAGTGGTTGGAAGCATATGAAGCATTGTTAACCTTTGATAGATTTCAGGAAATAGGTGGTCATCCATGGAGAAATATATTACAGACTTTGATAAGTCATGTAAGAGATGAAGGGGTTTCATCTTGAAATCCCAGGGTCTGTATTCTCAGTTAAGTTGCTCGATTGTGGAGGCATTTTTCATGCCGATTGCATTTTGTTGTTGATGTGAATTTCAATTCCATGGGAGAGACTCTCTCCTCATCATGCTGCTCTGTAAAAGCACGTGTTGTGGAAAATACTCATTTTCCAAGTACTTTCGTATTAAATACACAAGACTCACAATAAGGCAAAAGATGGAGGATTCCATGATGGCCGATTTTCAAGATCGACAAAATACTAGTCACAGATTCCAGAGGAAAGGTGTGTTTGCTGATAGGTGATGTGAAAATAGTCAAACTGGTCATCAGTTTGAAAGTTGAAACAAAATATGGGTCTTGGATGGTAACCGGAGGTGTTTGAACCCGGGAAATGCACTGGGGATGATTAATCAGTGTTTTCATCATTGATTCTCAGTATCATTATGTAATGAATTGTCTTCAGCGAAAGAATCGTGTTTTTGAGTAACTCATGAAACAGAAACTTCTGAGGCTGAGAATGACCGTTGTGGGACAACCCAGTGCCCACCAGGAGGTACTCAGAATCAGGTTTCAAAGCTTTATTCCTATGTACGAATAATATATAATCTAAGACTGACTCTCACCATTCACATTAAAGTCACCTCTTTTACACAGTTAGTCGCCTTCACATTCTATGAAGCTGTTACTTACAGTCATGTGTGAATCATATCTCTCAAACTTCATTATTGTTTCTTATAAATAAATGCATCAGACGTTGTTCATATAAGTTACTATGAAGGGTGCTGATATTGCCACATCAAGAGATCAGCATGTGCTAATGGAAGAACAAAGGCACATTCTGATCTCTTAATGTGCCACTGTCAACACCCTTCTTGATGTGGAGGTGCTGGCGTTGGACCCTTCTTAGTCATTATCACCACCTTTGTCTTTTTGGCCACTACGTCTTTGTCAATCTCCACCTGTCACTGGTCCTCTAACCAGCCCCACTGTTGCACGCCACCGCCCCTCACAACAGGAGAAATCTCATCTTATTTCCAGTTCCCTCCAGCTTTGACAAAGAGACAGCCAGACTCGGA
Source organism: Scyliorhinus torazame (assembly GCF_047496885.1). Lineage (NCBI taxonomy): Eukaryota > Metazoa > Chordata > Chondrichthyes > Carcharhiniformes > Scyliorhinidae > Scyliorhinus > Scyliorhinus torazame. Next base: position 141,251,863 of record NC_092711.1, on the reverse strand, counting down.
ACGGTAGCTCCATTCTCTCTCCACCGATGCTGGCAGACCAGTGAGACTGTCCAGCATTTTCTGTTTTGTTTCTGATTGAGCATCTGCAGTAATTTGCTTTTATCTTAGGTGTATTTGAATGTTCCCTGTGTGTGAAGAGATTCACCCAGTTTTCTAATCTGTTGACGCCCCGGTGAGTTCACTCCAGGGAGAGGCTGTTTAAATGTTGTGTGTGTGGTGTCATGCGAGTGTCCCTTGAAGAAAGGTTTTTGTCTTATCACATGGCTTCAGTGATGTCATTTTGTGTGTGGAGCTGGGCTATCGCTGTCAGGTGTTTGGTCTCAGTTTCATTTTGGACTGTAGAGGAGGAAATAAGTGTTTTTCCCCTATCTCTCTCTACTTTCATTTTAAATATCTGTTCCAGTAAAAAAAACATTGGTTGTGGATACCTGCTTTGGTAACTTAAAATATATAGTTTGATTTCCGGAAGGAGTTTAAACCTGCTGGTTGAGACTGGATCGAAATTTTAGGAAAAAGACCAGTCCCATTCAAGTGAGAATGCAGTGTGCTGCGCAACGCCCTTGAGTAGGGCTTTTTGGTTTACTGGATTTTGTTATTGAATTGGAACAGTTAAAGGGGGAATTCATTAAGTGTTATCCATAATTACTGTAGCTGTGTGGCGCCTTATATTTGTAATTGATAGTTCTTGCTGTGTGTTTATATATATATATGTGTGTGTGTGTGTGTGTGTGTAAACTATATTCTTCGAATAAACCTTGTTTTAATTAAGGTGTCTAGGGAGTCTGATGAATCACACCTGACGCGAAGGCTTTTGTGCTCATCCTAGCTAAATTCAACATAAAGGTTGTAGATAAGGTGAACTCCATAATACACTTTGGAGTTTCCTAAGCCCTGGCTCATAACAGTGGGAAGGGAGTCACTCACTTCCTGACACACCAGTGAGTTTCTGTTTGAATGTACGGGTTGGATTCTGCTGCTATTGCTGCTGTTAATCACACCCTGGACTGAGCCATGTTCACTCTGAAAGTTGAGGTATTTTCTGTCGTTGTTAATAATCCCTGTAACTGGGCTGGAGTTTAATATTCTGGATGAATTTCAAATAAATTATCTCCCGTGAGTTTTTCAAGTCCTTGATGTCACTGAATGGAAAAGGTAGGTTTTAAGCAGAGTGTTGAAGGAGGAGAAGTGGAGGGGTCAAGGGAGGGAATTCCAGAGTTTAGGAACCTGGCAGCTGAAGACTGAAAGAGAGTCAGTCCTGGAGTATGGGGGAGTCGAGTCTCTGGAGCGGGGACCTGAACCCACGACCTTCAGACTCAGAGGCGAGAGTGTGAGACTGACTGAGCCATGGTGTTCGGGAAGTGATGTGAAGTCTCAGTCTCATCCTTTCCCTGTCCTTTACCCCATTCCAGGAACAGCAAATCGATCTGAGAAACTGCGCAGTAACTAAAAGGGAAAAGACAAAGGTTACAAAAATAATCCTCTTACCCAGCGAACAGTGTAATTGTGGAACTCACTACCACGGGTAGTGGATGAGGTGGATAGTATTGATGTATATCAGGGGAGACTGGATGAACAGATGAAGGAGAAGAGAAGGACAAGAGTGGTGAGAATGTGGAGCTCGCTGCCACACAGAGTGGTTGGTGCTGTTCCCATGTGTTTGCTGCCCTTGTCCTTCATGACAGTCAAGGTTATGGGTTTAGAAGGTGATGTCGAAAGAGCCCTGGTGAGCTCATAAATCATTGAATTTACAGTGCAGAAGGAGGCCATTCAGTCCATCGAGTCTGCACTTGCTTTGGAAAGAACACCTCACTTAAGCCCACGCTTCCACCCTATCCCCGTAAACCAACCTAACCTTTTTGGACACTAAGGACAATTTACTTTGGCCAATCCACCTAACCTGCACATCTTTGGACTGTGGGAGGAAACCAGAGCACCCAGAGGAAATCCACACCGACACGTGGAGAATGTGCAGACTCCGCACAAACAATGACCCAAGCCTGGAATCGAACCTGGGACCCTGGAGCTGTGAAGCAACAGTGCTAACCACTGTGCTGCCGTGCTGCCCCTATTACTGTGCTAACGTCCTGCCCCTATTATTGTGCTAATGTCCTGCCCTATCACTGTGGTACCGTGAAATATCTTGTAGACGGTACACACACTGCCACCATTGTGCTCTGGAGGTCAAGGGAGCTCAGGTGGTGGATGGGGTACTGAACAAGCTGGTGCTTTGTCCTGTATAAAACATGTGGAGATGCCGGCGTTGGACTGGGGTGGGCATAGTGAGAAGTCTCACAACACCAAGATAAAGTCCAACAGCTTTATTTAAAATCACAAGCTTTCTGAGCAGTGCTCCGAAATAAACCTGTTGGACTTTAACCTGGTGTTGTGAGACTTCTTACTGTATAAAACAGACTCCATAATTTAAATAAGACCGTCTAATAAATAATAATTGTTGCCGGAAAGGACTGTGACCGAGAAAATATAACCAATTCAGTCCACTTGAAAAAGATCTGCTCTTCAAAGATATATCAGAAGAAATCACATTTGATGTTTGTAGTTGAATTTATTATCTCAGCAGCTCACTCAGACACCAGGCTGACAAAGGCATTGATTGGACAATAGCTGGAAACAATGATCTGAAACGTTCTGTGAGTGAAACATTTTCTCTTTAATCCAGAATGGACTATGTCAGAGTTAAAGGCAATACCAGGCTAAATTACATTGAATATACAGCACAGAAACAGGCCTTTCAGCCCAACCAATTTCTGCCAGTATTTCTACTTCACTTCATCCTCCTCCCATGCTTTCCCATCTTACTCTATCAGTGTAACCGTCTATTTATTTCTCCCTCATATGTTCATCCAGCTTCCTCTTCAATGTATCAATGTTATTCACCTCCACCACTCACTGTGGTAGTGAGTTCCACGTTCTCACTACTCTCTGGAAAGACGTTTCTCCTGAATTAAGTTTTGCTCTTACCCCTACAAGTGGGAAACATCCACTGTGTTTATCAAAAGCTTTGATAATTTTAATGACCTCAATTAGCCCATCAGCCTTGTACTTTGAAGAGAGAGACTCACTGAGAATGGGTGGGCTGGTCTGTATGAATTAGATAGTTAATCAGACTGTTCATGAACAGGTACTTGGTGTTTGGGAGTAGTCGGGGAGTTCAAGTGGCCGTCTTCAATAAAACATTAATTTTCATTTGGACAGCACATTTTTTAAAAATTAGAGTACCCGATTATATTTTTCCCAATTAAGGGGCAATTTAATGTGGCCAATCCACCTAACCCTCACATCTTTGGGTTGTGGGGGTGAAACATTTTTATAATAAATGTTAACCTGGGATCAAACCTGGGACCTCGGCACCCTGAGGCAGCAGCACTAACCATTGCGCCACCGTGCTGCCACTTTGCCCCTTTACTTTAATGTGGTAATACCGGCGTTGGACTGGGGTGAGCACAGTAAGAGGTCTTACAACACCAAGTTAAAGTCCAACAGGTTTGTTTCGAATCACCAGCTTTCGGAGCACAGCTCCGTCCTCAGGTGAATGAAGAGGTGGGTTCCAGAAACATACATAGACAAAGTCAATGATGCACGATGATACTTTTGAATGTGAGTCTTTGCAGGTAATTAAGTCTTTACAGGTCCAGGCGGAGTGACTGGAGAGAGGGATAATCACAGGTTAAAGGGGTGTGAATTGTCTCAAGCCAGGACAGTTGGTAGAATTTTGCAAGCCCTGGCCAGATGGTGGGGGATGAATATAATGCGATATGAATCCAAGGTCCCAGTCAAGGCCATACTCATGTTTGCGGAACATGGCTATAAGTTTCTGCTCAGCGACTCTGCATTGTCACGTGTCCTGAAGGCTGCCTTGGAGAGGCTACTCCCACTTAATAATAATAATAATAATAATCTTTATTTTTTTTTCCACAAGTAGGCTTACATTAACACCGCAATGGGGCAGCATGGTGGCGCAGTGGGTTGCACTGCCGCCTCATGACGCCGAGGTACCAGGTTCGATTCTGGATCTGGGTCACTGTCCATGCGGAGTTTGCACATTCTTCTTGTGTTTGCGTGGGTTTCGCCCACAACCCCAAGATGTGCGGCCTAGGTGGATTGGCCACGCTAAATTGCCCCTTAATTGGAAAAAATGAATTGGGTACTTAAACATTTTTTTTTAAAAGGCAATGAAGTTACTGTGAAACTCCCCAAGTCACCACATTCTGGCGCCTGTTAGGGTACACTGAAGGAGAATTCAGAATGTTCAATTCACCGAACAGCACGTCTTTCCAGCATTCTAGAACGAGAAGTAATAGTCTTAGACCTATCTGATACTGGGGGTGATATAGTGAATCTGACCCTTAATTCATTCAATTCCAAAAGCGAATAACATTGATTCAAGTACAGTGATTACTCTGTTAAATCTGTGAATAAAGTGGTGTCAGTTCATGCAGATCTCTGTCTGAACTCAATTTCATTGCTTATTTTTAACTGACTAGTCTAGTGTCCAATCTAAAAGGACGGTAGCACAGTGGTTAGCACAGTTGCTTCACATCTCCAGGGTCCCAGGTTCAATTCTGGCTTGGGTCACTGGCTGTGTGGAGTCTGCATGTTCTCCCCGTGTCTTCGTAGGTTTTGTACGGGTGCTCCGGTTTCCTCCCACATTCAAAGGTGTGCAGGTTAGGAGGATTGGCCATGATAAATTGCCCTTGGTGTCCAAAAAGGTTAGGTGGGTTTCCTGGGTTACGGGGATGGGGTGGAGGTGGGCTGGGGTGGGGTGCTCTTTCCAGGGGCTGGTGCAGACTCGACGGGCTGAATGCCCTCCTTCTGCACTAAATTCTATGATTCCACCGGGTGCTTCAGTTTATCCCACAAGCCCCGAAAGACGTGCTGTTAGATAATTTGGACATTCTGAATTCTCCCTCTGTGTGCCCGAACAGGAGCCAAAATGTGGAGCGTAGGGGCTTTTCCGAGTAACTTAATTGCAGTGTTAATGTAAGCCTACTTGTGACAATAAAGATTATTTTTTTAAAAAGGTAACAAATTCTAAAGAGTTGAGGAGAAACTGCTTCTCCCAAAGGGCTGTGAATCTGTGGAATTCACTATCCCAGAGTGCGGTGGAGCTGGGACAGTGAGTAAATTTAGGGAAGAGTTAGACAGATTTTTAATCGGGTTGAAGGATTATACTCGATGGGCCAAATGGCCTCATTCTGCTCCCATATCTTACTAAGTTATGAAAGGGGGAGACACTGATTTGCTCCCAGATGTTGCCCAGAGGAGGAAGTTTTAGTCTGAAACTCATTGTCCAACCTTGTGACATCACAAAGGAGCTCGTCCTCTAAATCAACCAATAGGACTAAGTCCGCTCCGCGGTGACGTCACTGCCCAGCTCGCAGTCGCGGGAGCCCCGCCCCCACCCATTTTTCCCCTTCCCCCACATAGTCTCGAGACAAGGTTTTCAGGCAACCGGCTGACAGTTCCGGCCGTCGGTGACCTACCCCTCCCCTGACCCGGGACTGCGCATGTCTAAGGGAAGGGGAAGCTGCGCATGTCTAAGGGAAGGGGAAGCTGCGCATGTGCAGGGGAGCTCACTTCCGCTGACCTTACTGCTGAGGTGTTGACCAGTAGGAAGATTGGAGGACCGGAAGGATCCTGCTTCTGCACCAATCAGAGCTCCCCCATTGTCTCAATGCGGAAGCTGGACATGGAGGTTTCTGCCGAACAAAGCTGTTGTTTCTCCAACCCTGAATGAGCTTGAGCTGCACACAGACTCCTGTCTCCAAGATCTGTGAGTAAAACACTTTCTTTTCTCCCTCTTTCCAGTTATTGTCTCATTCTGACCTTCAATTGGTCACTTGCAGCAACTGAAGGGAAGTGAATCCAGGGAGGGTGCAGACTCTGGAAAGCTTGGCCCAGGTCTCTCTCTCTCTCTCTCTCTCACTTTCTTAAAGACATTGACATCCTTTGTTCCCTCAGCTTGACACATTTTTGTGTCTGCCTAAAAGGATGGTCTCTTTCCTAATGTTCACAATTAAAGGGCTGACTTCCCCAGGAGATGGCTGACATTAAACTGAACAGTAAACAGGACAAATCAAACCCAACTAATTACTTCCCTGTTGGAATGCTGTCCACCATCAGCAAAGTGATGGAGTGAGTCATTAACAGCGCTGTCAAGTGGTACTTACTCAGCAAAACCTGCTCACGGACGCTCAGTTTGGGTCCAACCAGGGTCATTCAGCTCCTGACCTCATTACAACTTTGGTTCAAACATGGACCAAAGAGCTGAATGCCAGAGGTGAGGTGAGAGTGACTGCCCTTGGTATCAAGGCAGCATTTGACCGACTATGGCATTAAGGAGCCCCAGCTAAACTGGAGTCAATGGGAATCGGGGAAAACTCTCCACTGGTTGGAGTCATACCTGGCACAAAGGAAGATGGTTGTGGTGGTTGGGAGGACAATCATCTCAGCTCCAGGAGTTCCTCAGGGCACACTCCTAGGCCCAACCATTTTTAGCTGCTTCATCAATGACCTCCCTTTCATCATAAGGCGAGAAGTGGGGATGTTTGTGGGTGACTGCACAATGTTCAGCACCATTCGTGACTCCTCAGATAATGAAGCAGTCTACGTCCAAATGCAGCATGACCTGCACAGTGTCCAGATGTTGGCTGATAAGTGGCAAGTTACATTTGTGCTACACCAGTGGCAGGCAATTACCATCTCCTACAAAGGAGAATCTAACCACCGCCCCTTGACATTCAGTGGCATTAGCATTGCTGAATCCTCCACAACCAACATCCTGAGGGTTACCATTGATCAGAAACTGAACTGGACTAGCCATATTAATACGGTGGCCACCAGGGCAGGCCAAAGACTACAGCGAGTAACGCACCTCCTGACCCCCAAAGCCTGTCCACCATATACAAGGCACAAGTCAGGCTTGTAATAGAATAATCACTACTTGCCTGGTTGAGTGCAGCTGCAACAACACTCGTGATGCTGCTCTACACCATCCAGAACAAAGCAGCCTGCTTGACTGCTCCCCATTCCACGAATATTCAAACACTCCACCACCGACGAACTGTGGCAGCCGTGTTTACCATCTACAATATGCACTGCAGTAACTCACCAAGGTTCCTCCGACAGCACCTTCCAAACCCACAACCACTACTATCTAGAAGGACAAGAGCAGCAGATACCTGGGAACCCCACGACCTGGAGGTTCACCTCCAAGTCACTCACCAGACAGACTTGGAAATATATTGCCCTTCCTTCATTGTTGCTGGGGTGACATCCTGGAACTCCGTCTCTGACAGCACAAGGGATGTACCAACAACTCCAGGACTGCAGCGGTTCAAGAAGGCAACTCATCACTGCCTTCTGAAGGGCAACTAGGGATGGGCAATACATGCTGGCTGAACCAGGGACTCTCTCATCCCGTAAATGAATTAAAAAATGTTTTATATCGGACAGAGATATATCTAGTGTTATATGGAATGTATTAGATATATTATTGATGGTTCTGTCATAAAATACATGTATTATTATTTCTAGTTTTGTAAATAGTACTGTACCTACATTATATATTTCCAGTCATACAGTCATTGCAGCACTGACAGAATCCATTTGGGAACTCAAGTCAATGCTGACTCTCTCGACAGCAATCCAGTCAGTCCCATTCCCCCTCGATATCCCTGTTCCCCTGAAAGCTTATTTTCTTCATATTTTATTTTGAATTATTGATCATCTCGACTTCCACAACCCTTGTGGGCAGTGAGTTCCCTGTCATGACCGCTCCATGACTAAATAAAATTCTACCTCAGAATTTCCCTATCTCTAATCAGTAAATGTACTTATATGGAGATTCTCTACTCTTGTACAGGTTTTAGTGAGTTTAGATTTGTTGATCAGCACCTTCAGGAAAATTGGGAGGGAAAGTAAGTGAATACAGTCATACAGTCTGTATATTACACATTTTTCATCCACTAATATAGACATGTATCTGTCTGGCAGCCTGCATGAAGATTTTCAGGTCTCTGGAAGCAGTGAGCTTGGATCTGTCAATTAGCCTGAATCAGCACCTTCAGGAGAATTGGGAGGGTGAATATTAGATACAGCAGAGTGAGAATGGAGGGAGAGTGTGTGGGATTGGGATTTAGAGTATTTTAGGGAAAGCGAGAGGAAAGAATGTTCGATAGAAACTAGAATTGTCTGTTCTGAGTTTCTATCCTGTACTGACAATGATTACAATTGTAAAATCTGTTTGCAGGAAGTTCGAACGAGAGGTGTTTGAGGCCGATATCTCAAACTAAATATCACGTCAAGAACTGACTGAGTCAATTCTTGGGAACCGAATATCATCGGCCTTTGAATCTAGAAGGAGAAATGTTTGTCTATTCTGTCTGCTTCAAGACATTTTAAACATCAGTGTGTCTGGAAAAGCACGGAGAGACACACACATACCCATGTGAGACTGTTACAGAGCACTGACTGCGGAAAGAGCTTTAACCAGTGACACAGCCTGAAAAAATACTACACCATTCACAGCACGGAGAGACAGTATAGGTGTTCTGTGTGTGGTCGAGGCTTCAACTGATCGTCCAACGTGGTAAGACGCAAGATCACCCAGACCATGGAGAAACCATGGAAACGTGAGGATTGTGGGAAGAGTTTCACAGCCCCGCACAAGCTGGCAAGACATCAACGCAGTCACACTGGAGAGAGGCCGTTCACCTGCTCTCAGTGTGAAAAGGGATTCACTGACATTGGCAGCCTGCGGAGACACGAGCGAGTTCACACTAGGGAGAGGCCGTTCACCTGTACTGTGTGTGGGAAGGGATTCACTCGGTTACCCAACCTGCAGAGACACCAGACAGTTCACACCGGGGAGAGGTCATTCGTCTGCACTGTGTGTGATAAAGGATTCACTCAGTTATCCACCCTGAAGAGACACCAGAGCATTCACACTGGGGAGAGGCCGTTCACCTGCTGTGTGTGTGATAAGGGATTCACTCAGTTATCTAACCTGCAGACACACCAGCGACTTCACACTGGGGAGAGGCCATACATCTGCTCTGTGTGTGATAAGGGATTTACTCAATTATCCAGCCTGCTGAGCCACAACGTCACTCACACCAATGAGAGACCCTTTAAATGCTCCGACTGTGGGAGTGGGTTTAAAAGCTGTCCGGTACTGATGATCCACCAGCGCATTCACACTGAGGAGAGACCGTTCAGCTGCTCCCACTGTGCTAAGAGGTTTAGAACCTCATCCAAACTGATGAAACACGAGCGAGGTCACACCTAACAACGAAGCAGAATACCCAGAGGCCTTGTTCATCATGGCCGGGGACTTTAACCAGGCCAACCTCCTGAGTGTACTGCCAAAATTCCACCAACACATCTCCTGTCCCAACAGGGTCCCAACATCCTTGACCACTGCCACACGAACATCAAGGGCGCCTCTCGATCCATCCCCCAACCGCACTTCGGAAAATCGGACCACAAGATGGTGCTCCTTCTCCTGGCATACAAGCAGCAACTTAACGGGAGAATCTGGTTATGAAGATTGTGCAAATGCTGGTCCGAGCAACGGAAGCGCTCCTACGCGACTGCTTGGAGTCAGTGGACTGGTCCATATTCAAGAACTCAGCAGCCAACCTAAACGAGTATGCCAGCACCGTCACAGACTTCATCAGCAAGTGTGTAGAAGATTGTGTGTCAAAGAAAGTAATATCTATGTTACCCAACCAGAAACCATGGTTTAATCGGGTGATTCACTCCGTACTGAAGGCCAGGTCTGAGGCATTCAACAGGCGACCCTGATCTAAGCAAGAAATCTAGGTACGACCTCCACAAAGTCAACAGGGACGTCAAGAGATAATACCAGACTAAGCTAGAATCACAGACTAATGACATGGACTCTCGTCGGTTCCGGCAAGGCTTAAACAACATAATGAGCTGCAAAGCGGAGTAGAATCTTCGGCAACAGGGCACCCCTCCCCGACAAATTCAATGCATTCTATGTTCACTTCAACAGGAAACCAACAAACCTTTGTCAACTGCCCCAGGAGCCTTGGACACACCCATACCCACCGTCACAGCCTCCAAAGTCAGATCGGCCTTTTTGAAAGTGAACTCTCGGTAAGCGGCGGGTCCTGACGAGATCCCTGGTTGTGCACTCAAATCCTGCGCGGATCAACTGGCGGTTGTGTTTCCGGTCATCCTCACCCTCTCCCTACTCCGTTCTGAGATTCCCACCTGCTTCAAGAAGACCACCATCCATACCAAAGGAGAACCAGGCAACGTGCCTCAACGACTACCATCCGGTCGCCTTAACATCGATCATTATGATGTGCTTCGAGAGGTTGGCCATGAGACACATCAACTCCAGACTCCCAGAGTGCCTTGATCCACTGCAATTCGCATACCACCGCAACCAGTCCACCGCAGATGCCACCGCCATCTCCCTGGCCCTACACTCATTCCTGGAGCATCTCAACAACAAGGACTCCTATGTCAGACTCCTTTTCATTAACTACAGCTCCGCCTTCAACACCGTAATCCCAGCCAAACTCCTATCAAAACTCCAAAACCTAGGACTTGGCTCCTCCCTCTGTTATTGGATCATCGACTTCCTGAAATGGAATGAAAATGAAAATCGCTTATTGTCACAAGTAGGCTTCAAATGAAGTTACTGTGAAAAGCCCCTAGTCGCCACATTCCGGCACCTGTTCGGGGAGGCTGGTACGGGAATTGAACCGTGCCGCTGGCCTGCCTTGGTCTGCTTTAAAAGCCAGATATTTAGCCCAGTGTGCTAAACAAGCCCCTGACCGCAATCAGTAAGGATAAACAACAATGCCTCCTCCTTCGCAATAGTCCTCAATAGCGGGGCTCCACAAGGATGCGTACTTAGCTCCCTACTATACTCGCTGTACACACACGACTGTGTGGCAAAATTTGGTTCCACCTCCATGTTTGTCGATGACACGGCTGCAGTGGGTCGGATCTCGAACAACAATGAGTCAGAGTACGGGAGGGAGATAGAGAACCTAGTGGCATGGTGTAACAACAACAATCTCCCCATCAATGTCAGCAAAACTAAGGAGCTAGTCATTTCCTTCAGGAAGCAAAATATCGTACACACCCCTGCCTGCATCAATGGTGCCGAGGGGGAGATGGTTGCCAACTTCAAATTCCTCGGTGTGCAAATCACCACCAATCTGTCCTGGTCCACCAACGTCAACACTACGACCAAGAAAGCACAACAGTGCCTATACGTCCTCAGGAAACTAAGGAAATTCAGCATGTCCACATTGACTCTTACCAATTATTACAGATACACCATAGAAAGCATCCTATCTGGCTGCAGCACAGCCTGGTATGGCAACTGCTCGGCCCAAGACCGTAAGAAACTACAGAGAGTCGTGAATACAACCCAGTCCATCACACAAACCTGCCTCCCGTCCATTGACTCTGTCATGACTGATATGTTCCCAGTGCCCCATTCCATCCCTGCATCCCTGCAGTTTAGTTCCCTCAAATGCCGATCCAATTTCCGTTTGAAATCCTCCATTGTCTTCATTTCCACACAACACCTCCCCCTCACAGGCAGCGAGTTCCAGGTCATTACCATTCGCCGCATCAAAATATTCCCCGCCCCTCCAACTCGATTTTCAAATTTACTGATGACACCACCATAGTGGGTCGGATCTCAAACAATGACGAGACAGAGTACAGGAATGAGATAGAGAATCTGGTGAACTGGTGTGACGACAATAATCTCTCCCTCAATGTCAACAAAACAAAGGAGATTGTCATCGACTTCAGGAAGCGTAGTGGAGAACATGCCCCTGTCTACATCAATGGGAACCAAGTAGAAAGGGTCGAGAGCTTCAAGTTTTTAGGTGTCCAGATCACCAACAGCCTGTCCTGGTCCCCCCCATGCCGACACTATAGTTAAGAAAGCCCACCAATGACTCTACTTTCTCAGAAGACTAAGGAAATTTGGCATGTCACCTACGACTCTCACCAACTTCTACAGATGCACCATAGAAAGCATTCTTTCTGGTTGTATCACTGCTTGGTATGGATCCTGCTCTGCCCAAGACCGCAGGAAACTACAAAAGGTCGTGAATGTAGCCCAATCCATCACGCAAACCAGCCTCCCATCCGTTGACTCTGTTTAGAATTCCCACTGCCTCGGAAAGGCAGCCAGCATAATTAGGAACCCCACTCACTCCGGACATACTCTCTTCCACCTTCTTCCGTTAGGAAAAAGATACAAAAGTTTGAGGTCACGTACCAACCAACACAGGAACAGCTTTTTGCCGACTGCCATCAGTCTTTGGAATGGACCTACCTCGTATTAAGTTGATCTTTTCTCTACACCCTAGCTATGACTGTAACATTATATTCTGCAGTCTCTCCTTCCTTCCCTATGTACGGTATGCATTGTTTGTACAGCATGCAAGAAACAATACTTTTCACTGTATACCAATACATGTGACAATAATAAATAAAATCAAATAAACCTGTCAATCTTGTCCACCTCTCTCAAATCTCCCCTCAACCTCCTTTGCTCCAAGGTGAACAATCCCAGCCTGACATGAACAAACAAACAGAATATGTTAATACCTGGGATCAGATGGGAATGTTTAATTTCTGTATGAAAGATACTGGGAATATTGTCCTGGACAATAAATGATTGGAATATTTACCTTGGGTGTGGGTGAATGGAATATATCAATCTGGTATCCTCCTACGTTCTAGTGAAAGTCTGGAATGTGTAGACGGGATGAATAAGTTGATCACTTTCTCTTGGAAATATTGACATGCTTTTTTAAAAAAAAATAGAGGACCCAATTATTTTTTTCAATAAAGGGGTAATTTAGCATGGCCAATCCACCTGCCCAGCACATCCTTTGGGTTGTGGGGGTGAGACCGACGCAGACTCGGGGAGAATGTGCAAACTCCTCACAGACAGTGACCTGGGGTCGGGATCGAACCCGGGTCCTCGGCGTCTTAAGGTAGCAGTGCTGACCACCGTGCCACCCAGATATATTTACACCCTGGCCCATGAACTTAATTTTAAAGAAATCCACATTTGAAAGCCCAGATACTACAAGAAATATCACCACCATAACAGGGCAGATAAGAAAGACACACTCTCTTTGATCTTTTCATCAGAGCATCTGAGAGTTAAGAATATGTGACATGATTTTGGGATACCAGTGTGGGTGTGCTGATGTGATTTGTTACATGTGAAAAATACAAGCCTAAATTCACAGTGAAATGGACTGAAGACCGGGTCCCAAACACACACAGCTACTGGAGACACAGCAGGAGATGAAATGGTTAATGTGGCCAGGGGATTGAGACACCATTGTGACATCATCAAGACATTGACACACTCCAGAGAGAAACTGACTTTAAAACAATCAGGATAGAATTAAACACACTGGACATGGGCAAAGTGGGAGTGAAATTAAAGTGATGATGGGACAATGAAGGGCTTGGGAGAAATAATACTGAGTAAGAACTGTCCACAAAGAGAGAGCTGGAGAATCTTTCACATCCATGTTTGATCTGTTCCTTGAAGCATCTGTCCTAATGTGCCAGGAACCTGGAACTCGCGGTGCTCCTTCAGAAGAAAAGATGGAGTAGATGTTACCCCAGGCGGAGCCAGAACATAACGAGAAAATAACTGAATGAAATTGAGTGAGGCGTCAGAGAGTTTTCCTCCCCCTCAAGGTGAGGACTGTAAAAATCCTGGAAGACCCCCTACTTCGGGTTTTCTTACTAATTAGTGAACATTAAATTAAATTCTATGACTGGCTGTGGATTTATTTTGAATTTGATTGTTACACTTCTCCTGTTTTTATTCCTGTTGTGATTACGCTCTGGGTCAGGATGGTTGACAGGTGACAGGATGGGAAATTGTGGTTTGGGTCTTCACTGACCAAATGTTTTATTGATCCGAAAGGTGTAAAAGGGACCAAATTCCAGCAGAAATTGAGCAGAGCTGAGAACAGACGACTTGCTGTGTGGGAACAGGGAGATAAACAGCTCCCAGAGGACAGAGAAAACAAGAGTGCCTGGAATCCTAGACAACACCTGGTCAAGGCCACCATGTTTTCACTGCTTGGCATGGGAATGCTGACTCCCTGTACCGGGGACGGAGCGTGGGGAAGACAATTGTTTGAGAGTTTGATGTGGCTTGGGCGGGTACAGATGGTTCAATGCCAGACTTTGTAATTGGTCCATGTATAAGGAATCTTTTTTGAATCCTTGTCTGCTCCATGTGTCCTTTTTTATTGCTGGTTGCTGCACCATTGCATATTCTGGCTTTGAACAACAGACTTTGGAAACCCCTCTGCTGGAAGCTGTTAGTTGAACTGGCCAAAGGGATTCCCCTCTGTGCTGTGTGGTAGGGTCCCGTGATGTCATTTTGATGGACTTGACTAGCAGTCAATCAGCTCAGATTTACTCGATTCTTCATTGTGATTGGTGGAACCCTTCAGAAACCTCTGAAGGGAAGGTGAGGAGAAGAAGCAATCTCCATTTTAATTCACTTCTATTTACACCTGGAAGGCAGCACACAGCAAGTCTGGACTCTCTCTATTTTTACCTCTCTGCCTGGCGATTTAAAATGCTTCCAGCCAGCCTGTGAAAGTTCCACCAGAAGCTAAAGCAGATCTCTCTCAGCTGAGGACTTCTGACCAAATACCTTCCTCTTTCTGCACAACCTGGGAGCGGTTGGCAAGTTGTCATTTCTGTTCTGATTAGGCAACTGTGAGGCCATAGCTCTGAGTTTTCTCTCACCTGTTGGACTCCTCCTGAGGGTTCAGGAAAAAGAGAGGGGCCATTGAAAATCCATTTAAAACTCTCATGTTGAGAACATCAGTGAGGCTGGTCGTCTGTCTGGTGGTCCATCAATGACCCTGACTCCACCATTCCCTGGGGAAGAGAGATTCACAGACTCATAGACCTCGGGGGAAAGAAATATCCTCACCTGCGTCTTCAATGGGAAACCCCTTTTAAATGTAGTTCTAGTCTCTGCCACAAGGGGAAACATCCTCTCCGCATTCTCTCTGTCAGTTCCACTCAGGATTTCATATGTTTCAATAAGATCATCTCTCATTCTTCTAAACTGAATGGATAACCCCCTCATTCCAGGAACCAAGGGAGTCAACCTTCTCTGAACTGCTTACAATACATTAATCTCATTTCTGAAATGAGGAGACCCAAACTGGACACAGTGCTCTAAATATGGTCTCACCAAAGCCCTGTGCAACTGCAGCAAATCATAGCTACATTTATATTCCAGTCCCTTTGCAACAAATGACAATATTCCATTTGCCTTCCAAATCACTTGCTGTACCTGCAAACTAATTTATTGTGGTTCCTGTACCAGGACACCCAGAAATCTCTGTCCCTCATGCTTCAGCAATCTCTCTCCATTTAAATAATGTTCTGTTTTATTTAACCCTTTCTGCCAAAGTGGACACATTCACATTTTCCCACGTTATGCTCCGTCTGTCAATTTGTTCCCACTCACTTAACCTATTTGTTGTCCTTTGCAGACTCCTTAGGTTCACTTCACAAATTACTTTCCTATCAAACTTTGTGCCATCATCAAATTTAGCCGCCATACATTCAATCCCATCATCCAACTCATTCATATAGATTGTAAAATAGTTGAGGGCCCAGCACTGATCCTTGTGACATTCCACTTGTCGCATCTACCAACCCAAACGTAACCCATCTATACCTACTCTCTGCTTCCTGTTAGCTAACCAACCTTCTAACCATGCTGATATGTTGCCCCCCCCCCCCCCACCCCACCATCCTGAGCTCTTAATATGTGTAATAACCTTTGATGTGACATCCTGGGGAATATCTTCTGGAAACCTAGATAAACAGGTTCCCCTTTATTGACATCCCTTGTAATTTCCTGAAAAAGACTCTATAAATTAGTCAATCCCGATTGACTCTCTGAACCACATTTTCAAACATTGTGTCAAAAGAAAACTAAAATCTCCTCTCCCCCTCTGGCTCCTTTACAATTAGCTTAAGAGAGACTCACTTTCAGTTAAAGAGCCTGTCAACCTCTTTCACCCACTTGCCCCAAAGTGAATGAATTTACACAGAAAAATACCACCAAAAATCAAATATTTTAAATGAAACAAGTTTATTAATGAAATAGAACATGGTTGTAAATAATATCGGAACATTACTTGCGGATCAAAGACAACCAGAGTAAAAGAGTAACCATGAAAGGATGTTCACAATATTCGGGACCCAAATGTTTCTCTTCGGTTCCTCTGTAGCCTGTTCCTCTGACTCCCCACTTTGAACACAGGAGCACAAAACCCTGGGTTCGAGACACCATCAGCCCTGATCATCCCCATCACCTGATTTCCCAGTCAGTCCTCCAGCAGCTTCCTGTCTATTAGTGTGACACCCATAGTAGATTCCCAACTGGGGCACAGGCCCCGTTCTTCTCAGCTAAATTCAGCCCTCAGCTCAGTTGCCTCGCTGTCATTGACACGAGCAATAGAGACAGAAAGGTGCCCGAGGCTCAAATGGAAGACAAAACTGGTGGATTAGGATCTCTGTAAAGATCAGTAACTTCAAAACAAAAATCAAATCCCCAGTCAACAAATTAAAGGATCACATGACAGGACATAAGGTTTTATAACTTTACTGCAACAAACAAACTAGAAGCAACATTAACTAAATATTATTTTTGTAGGAAACCTACACCTTAAAAGTATCAGTCCAAAGTGATTCCTGAGGGTTCCGTTCTTTTCTTTTCCCAATCTGGCAGCCTTTAACTGGAGCCTTTCACAGTGAAAGATTGGCGAGCTACCAGAAAACCGAGCCGAGCATAAATAGGTCATTATTTGGTTGGCAAGATGTAACGAGTGGTGTGTCACAGGGATCAGTGCTGGGGAGTCAATCTTTTACAATTTATATCAATGACTTGGATGAGTTCTGACGGTATGATTGTTGAGTTTGCTGATGATGCAGGCAAAAAGGAAACGGAGGTGGTGTTGCACTGATAATAAGGGACGGCATCAGTACATTAATAAGGGAGGATCTCAGATCAGGAATACAAAATGTGAAATCTGTTTGGGTGGAGCTAAGGAACAACATGTGACAGCAAACGTGTGGGACGCATTTGGTGCCAGAGGCACAGTGCTGCCACTCACCCGGAGGAGGCATCAAAAGATTTTAAACATCAGTGTGACTGGAAAAGCACTGAGACACACACACCCGAGTGAGTGTGTTCCAGGGGACTGACTGTGGAAAGAGTTCAAGTCTCTGTCCTCGAGGAGCTCCTGCCGGTGGCCACTGTCTACGCCGCTTTCGGGGGTTTCCGCTATTTTAGCTCCCCCATCTCCGATTTTCGGTGGCCTTTGGGGCTGTCCCGGGCGTCCAGCCGGGCCGGTTTGAGAACCGGCGAGGAACCCCACGCGAGTGTCTGGCGGCCGGAGCTGAGGTGTCTGACCCGGGACGCACGCATTTGGAGCAACGGGGGTGGAGCCAAACTGAGGATGAGTCGGCAGGCCCGAAGCCAGGGCGCAATGTAGGGCGGGAATGGCGCATCCTCGGGGTTGGTGGTGACTCACCCGGCGGCCTGTCCTCTCTCTCTCCGGCCTGTCCTCTCTCTCCGGGTGTGGGGATGTCGGAGCCCCCCCCGGGTGTGGGGATGTCGGAGCCCCCCCCCTCCGCTGTACCACGAGCGGCAGCGCCTGGAGCTCTGCGCCCTCCACGCCCTCAACAACCTCCTGCAGCAGCCGCTCTTCACCCAGCAGCAGCTGGACGGGCTGAGCGGCCAGCTGGCTCCCGACTCTCTGGTGAATCCACATCGCAGTTTGTTAGGAACCGGGAACTATGATGTCAACGTCCTCATGGCCGCCTTGCTAATTCAAGGTCTCGCTGCGATTTGGTGGGATAAACGCAAGTCGCTCAGCAGCTTGGTGCTGAGCCGGGTCCATGGCTTCATCCTCAACATTCCCTCCAACATGATGCTGGGCTTTGTCTCGCTCCCCATCCAGCGCAAGCACTGGGTGGCAGTCAGGCTAATCAACGGGGCCTACTACAACCTGGACTCCAAACTAAAGGCCCCGGTTCCAATCGGGAATGAGGAGGAACTGAGGAAGTTCCTGCAGGACCAGATCACCCAGGATCCCTGTGAGCTGCTGCTGGTGGTGCCGAGGGAGGTGGAGGAGGACGGAAGCTGGCTGCTCGCTCCCTGAACGCGAGACGCGGGAGATCGGGCAGCGGGAGTGGGGAGGGGGGGAAGTCTCGCCGTCGATGGCGGGCTGACTCAGACCTCCAGCTGTGACAGAGGAAGCCAGCACGCTGGGGAGGTCGAAAAAATAATTGGAAACTCTAAATTCATTTAAAAAAGAACTTGAAATGTTTAAAGAGACAATATCAGCAGGACTGTTATTGAATCATTGCCTCTATCATTTCCTATATTGCTCCATCGTCATAGTTTAAGTTCATTGACCAGACTGAAACAAACAGGAATGGGGTTTTAATACATAATATTATGCAATGTTGCTTGATGGTACATGTAGCGCACAAAGACTCCATGAGACGAATAGAGTGAAGTCGATGAGGCTTTATTGAGCGTGTCTGTTCCCCCGCAGCTCGATAGTAAACTGGCCTGCGGGGGAAGACTCTGGCTTCTTATACTTTGCCTTCAGGGCGGAGCTTGAGGTCAACGGCCAACCAGGACCCGGGATCTGTCAGCCAATGACATTAGGGCTTCCAGTCCCACATGACCCCCAATACATACTACCACATTCACCCCTTGTCAAAAATGAACCCGGCGGGGTGATGCTTCGTATGGTGGTAAGGGTTTACAGGGCTGGTCCTGGGAGGACAAAACATTCACATGGCAATACAGTATTGGACAATTTCGTCCTGTTGCAACTATATACAGAGGGTATAGGAAGAAAAGCAAAATGTTCTTGTGTACAGTCCATATTTGTTTTACATCGACGCCACGAGTCGGTCGGGCGGTCTGGTCGTCCGTGTCGATCGCCTCGGCCCCGGCGGTGGTGGTGGTGCTTGTACCAGTGTTGTCGCCTCCAGGAGCCGTACGGTTTCAGCTCGGGCTTGACTCTTGGTCGGTGCTGAGGGGAGGGGGACCGATCCTCCTGGGAAGGGGGCGGTCGCGGGGTGCGGCGGTGGCAGGAAGGGGGGGGGGGTTGGGTTGATGGTGTCGGGGGGGTGTGCGTGTTGCCGGCGGGCGCCAGATCCCGTAGGGAGACCGTGTCCTGTCGGCCGTCGGGGTACTCCACGTAGGCGTACTGGGCGTTCGCGTGGAGGAGGTGAACCCTTTCGACCAACGGATCCGCCTTATGTGCCCGCACATGCTTTCGGAGCAGGATGGGTCCTGGGGCCGCCAACCACGTCGGTAGCGACGTTCCAGAGGAGGACCTCCTAGGGAAGACAAGGAGACGCTCATGTGGTGTTTGATTAGTGCTCGTACATAATAACGACCGGATGGAATGGAGAGCGTCCGGGAGGACCTCCTGCCACCGTGAAACTGGGAGGTCCCTGGACCGTAGGGCCAGTAGGACGGCCTTCCAGACCGTGCCGTTCTCCCTTTCTACTTGCCCGTTCCCCCGGGGGTTGTAGCTGGTCGTCCTGCTTGAGGCTATGCCCTTGCTGAGCAGGAACTGGCGCAGCTCGTCACTCATGAAAGAGGACCCCCTGTCGCTGTGGACGTATGCGGGGTAACCAAACAGTGTGAAGATGCTGTTCAGGGCTCTAATGACTGTGGCCGCGGTCATGTCAGAACAGGGAATGGCAAAAGGGAAGCGGGAGTATTCGTCCACTACATTAAGAAAATATGCGTTGCGATCGGTGGAGGGGAGGGGCCCTTTGAAATCGAGACTGAGGCGTTCAAAGGGGCGGGAAGCCTTAATCAGGTGCGCTCCATCTGGCCTGAAAAAATGCGGCTTGCATTCCGCGCAGATGTGGCAGTCTCTTGTGACTGTACGGACCTCCTCTAAAGAGTATGGGAGATTGCGGGACTTGATGAAGTGGTAAAACCGAGTGACCCCCGGGTGGCAGAGGTCCTCGTGGAGGGTTTGGAGGCGGTTAATTTGTGCGTTGGCACATGTGCCGCGGGATAGGGCATCGGACGGCTCGTTCAGCTTTCCGGGACGATACAAAATCTCATAGGTGAAGGTGGAGAGCTCGATCCTCCACCTTAAGATCTTGTCGTTTTTGATTTTGCCCCGCTGTGCATTATCGAACATGAAGGCTACCGACCGTTGGTCCGTGAGGAGAGTGAATCTCCTGCCAGCCAGGTAATGCCTCCAATGTC
Organism: Scyliorhinus torazame; assembly: GCF_047496885.1. Taxonomy (NCBI): domain Eukaryota; kingdom Metazoa; phylum Chordata; class Chondrichthyes; order Carcharhiniformes; family Scyliorhinidae; genus Scyliorhinus; species Scyliorhinus torazame. Next base: position 141,231,507 of record NC_092711.1, on the reverse strand, counting down.
GCACAGCTTCCACTATGGCTTGGGCTTCCTTTTCTACTGAAGAGTGGCGGATTTCTGAGGCGTGGAGGGTCCGGGAGAAAAAGGCCACGGGTCTGCCCGCTTGGTTAAGGGTGGCCGCTAGAGCTACATCGGAGGTGTCGCTCTTGACCTGGAAGGGGAGGGACTCGTCGATGGCGCGCATCGTGGCCTTTGCGATATCCGCTTTGATGCGGCTGAAGGCCTGGCAAGCCTCTGTCGACAGAGGGAAGGTCGTGGTCTGTATTAGGGGGCGGGCCTTGTCTGCGTACTGGGGGACCCACTGGGCGTAGTATGAAAAGAACCCCAAGCAGCGTTTCAGGGCTTTTGGGCAGTGCGGGAGGGGAAATTCCATGAGTGCGCGCATACGTTCGGGGTCGGGGCCTATTATCCCATTGCGCACTACGTAGCCCAGAATGGCTAGCCGGTCGGTGCTAAAAACGCACTTGTCCTCGTGTACGTGAGGTTCAAGGCTTTGGCGGTCTGGAGGAATTTTTGGAGGTTGGCATCGTGGTCATGCTGATCGTGGCCGCAGATGGTTACATTGTCGAGATACGGGAACGTGGCCCGCAACCCATGTTGATCAACCATTCGGTCCATCTCCCGTTGGAAGACCGAGACCCCGTTTGTGACGCCAAAAGGGACCCGTAGGAACTGGTATAATCGCCCGCCTGCCTTGAAGGCTGTGTACTTGCGGTCACTTGGGCGGATGGGGAGCTGATGGTAGGCGGACTTGAGGTCCACGGTGGAGAAGACTTTATACTGGGCAATCCGATTGACCATGTCGGATATGCGGGGGAGAGGGTACGCGTCTAGTTGTGTGTACCTGTTGATGGTCTGGCTATAGTCAATGACCATCCTTTGTTTCTCCCCTGTCTTCACTACT